>NC_031769.1:123335061-123505498 GCF_001522545.3 Parus major
GTTGTTATTTACATAGCAGCCTGAACTACATTTGCTGCCTTGTAAAGAAGAAGATATGTCACCTGCTGCAGCCAGAATCCAGCACACTCCAGGAAAGAAAATAAAGGGACAGTGCAGAAAAAAAGAGACTGTTTTTGATAGTTAAATCCTGATGCATGAAATACTTCCTTTTTTTTTTAAAGCTGATTTATTTCACCCCTTTCATTAGTTATTTGAATAGATTTTAGTTGTGTATGCGGCAAGGGAAAATCTGGAAATACATGTTAGTGCATAAACAACTTTGATGGGTTAGGGAAACAAACTAAGTCAAAGATTAATAGGTACTTTTTTCCTATATTGAACATTGAAAGTGAATGTTATAGTGAATGTTAAATCCTATTTATTTAAGTCCTCAGAGCTCTTTCTAAATGATATAATCAATGACACTAGGTAACACATTCTCACTAATTCTGATACTAAGTTCTTATACATCAGAGTGATGTACTATTGAATAGTTTTCTAGTTGAATATATTTTCATCTATGAGCATGTTTTAGATAATAGCAAAACTTTTCTGGTTCTGCAATAGTTAATAACTTCAGATATTGATTGATGTACAATTCATTGCAAAAAGATCGCACTGCTTAATTATATTCTTGTGAAGATGTAGATACAAAAGGATAAAAGTCTTATCTTAGTGTATCTATTTCCCCACAGGGAAAGAGACTGTGTTGTTCTCCAGTACGTGCACATTCACAGATATATTAGAGTTGTGCTCACACTGAGAGAGGCACTAGTATAAATATTTCAGTAGAAAAATACATTTCTAACAGAAATAATGCTGGTAAAACCTCTGTATGTGCCCCAGACTCCAGTGACAACAGCTTCTTCCTGATTCCCATGATAACAACATCAATAATGGCAAAATCCTTTGGAACTAATGTGGCATATGAGTGTAATTCTGAAGGACAATCACTTCACTGGCTGAGGATAATCTGCAACAAGGTGACTGGGGCATATGGCTGCATTAACAGCAATGCAAGTAGAATCTGTGGATAGAAATGAATCAATGGGCTATTTTAAATATTATCAAAACTTTATCATGAATGTTTTCTGCTGAATTCATAATATTTTTTTTAGAAGCCATATTTTTGGAGACTTCCAAGTTTTCAGTTGTGCTCTATTTGTTGTTCTGAAGGTCCAGATAAATGGTCTAGAGAATATTCACTCTATTTTAGTGATAGGGAAAAGAATTAGAAAGAGAGATACCTTGCAGCATGTATTTACTATTTTAGATATTTTTATTCCTTACTTCCTTTACTTTCAGAGAAAAGGAAATCCAAGTCTTTTCAATGCTTTAGCAGAGAAGTTGTTTTTATGTTTTTGTGTTAATTACTATTATTCCTATCTACATCCAGTTTTATTTCACATTATTCCATCTATTTCAACAGTATGAGAGCAAAGTATTTCAGATACTGCTACTCTGAAACACCTACTGGTACTGTGACTTTGCCTGCAATGTTTTCTGTTCTACTCCATTTGCCTGAGAACTCATCTTTTTGAAATGTGATTTCCTATTAAATGGACATCTCTAGTGGGCTAGAAACAGAGTCCATCATTTCCAAAACGGCGTTTGTTAATATAAAATAGTAAGTGCAAAAGTAATTCAAGTTTCCTTTCCAACTGTTGAGAGTGTCTGTTTCTCTGGAAATCACTATTCTGAGAAGACTCCTTGAACTTGAATGGATAGCAGATAGGCTGGTTATGACAATTGCATATCATCTTCTAAGGTACATTAGCCATAGTCTGTACTTACACTTAACAACAATTTCAGCTAATAACACTTGCTGCAGACAAAATGTTGCACTGTGGTCAAAGACCCTGCTGACACATACCTCCTGGTGAAGGTGCCTGGGATTGACTTGAAACTGAATGACTGTAACTTCTGCCTCATCTCAGGGATCCTTCCAATTTGCACTGTGAGAAAATGCCTCATGTACTCTACTGCTTGACTCTTCCGTATGTTGTTCCATTAATTACTTCCTCAGAAAATAAATACAAGCAGAAATATTACTCCAATTTTCCATTATTATTTGAGTGGTGGTTATTGGGTCATACTGTCTAGAAATGTCATGGGAAATTTCTAATGGTTCTATAAAAGGCTCTGAAGTTTCCCCAGGAGTCTCCTTTTTGGTATGTTTGGCTAAAAAGTGTGACATGGGTGCACATAGGTTAAATGCGATAACTTTGAGTAATTCAAAATTCAACAAAATGAATTGTTGTCCCTGGATTAAGGGAGAGAGATAGAAAACTTGAAATATAGGACCAAAGTGAGTTTGGTGGCAATATCAGTGAAAAACTATCTGTATATGGTAGATGCTTTGGCTGCTACAGAATATGCCTAAGCAATGACTACATGTTTCTTACCTAAGGCAGATACTTCCAACAGAAATGGAAATCCATGAAAGCAAATCTAATAATTTCTAAGTATGTCACTGAAATTGTGGTCATACCGTGAAAGAAAGACAAATTTTCAACAAGAAAAAAATGGCTCACTAATTTCTTCATTGGAAATTCCTGAAGTCAGGGAGTTGTTCTCCAGCTGAAATACAAATAAAACATGCAAAATTCCTGAAAAAACCTAGTCTGTTTCATAGTTGCTTATGTCAGAGCTGGAACTGAGAGTTGACCGAAACTGCAAGCATGTTGGTGTATATCAAGGAATGCAGCAATTCAGCTTTACTAAGTGCAGTCATAGTCCATGTAGGACACATCCTGAAAAACTTCTTCCCATTCCAGTGTCAGTACCTACCTGCAAGGTGTCCTTGCTAAACACTGACAGCTTGTCAAGTGTCAGAGGGTAAAGGTGGGTAAGATCAGACAATTTGAGCATTTCCCAGCTGCATCTCTGGCAGAACAGGAAACACGTTTTAGCTGATGAGGTGCACAGAACCTTACCTGGGCTCACCTAAAGCACCTAAACCTAAGTGAGATGACCTCACTTAGGTTTTATTTTGCAGTTTACATATCATATTGGAAGGCAGAGTGGCATGGTTCATAAAGGAAAAAATAAAGGATAACTAAGTTGAAAGTATTAAGGGGTTGGAGTTTGGATATAAATTTCAGTGGAGCTGGAAAAGATTGAAGATCTGGGGATGTGGGCATTAGTGATGGTGGAAAGACAGCACTCATTTTCCAATGATGGCTGTTTCACAGAAATCCTCTTTCCATGCAGGTCTCATTTCTGGGAACAGGAAGAGAGAGGGAGTTCCTGAAGGAGTTGGCAATGAGATTGGGAATCTTAGATCTAGTGCTGTGAAGTAACAGCTAGACTTCCTACAGGTGGTGGGAAAATGACATTGCAGCAAAACTATGGCAAGAGGGCAGAAGATTAGGAATAGCCGTGCAAGGGGAAGCAGTTAAGGAAGGATTCATGAGAAGGTTTTTGCAAAGAATTTATGATCTGAATGTCCCAGGTTACCAAAACCTGATTAAACTGCAAATGTCTCACTGGTATATCTTCCCATGTATCCAAGACATTTTTTATGTTTTCTCTTGCTGTTACTTCTGAGTTTATCACTGCAGACACATTTAAGGAAAATTGGAAAATATTAATTCTTTTATGTTTTTAGACCTGTAAAAACCTTTGCTTACAACCATTAGCTTTTCAGCTTGTCTTCTTTTGTATATTTTTCCTTCTTCCTTGTATTATAATTTCCCCCAGAAGTGCTGCCCAATTTTTATTGCTTTGCTATGATCTTATCAATCTGATTGTTTATTTTCTATGTTTTTGCTCCGGCAATAACATATTTTTTCCTGATGTAAGGTGAGAATCAATTTTTTAATTTATTTTTTCCCCCCAGTTTTACTCCTTCTTTGGTAAATGGGTTGTAAAAACAACTATAATTTTCATTTCAGATGCCAGGAGTGAGTTGACAAAGAAGACTTTCTGCATACCCTACTGCTCTGCCTGGAAGCTAAAGAAAAAATAATCCTTTTGTACACCACATGAAGCAGGTGAAAATCTTTTGCAATGCAAAGGATATGAAAACTTTGTGAAAATGATGCTGTTTAATATTTTCCCATGGCATAGGTTAGCTCCTACATGTGTGTACTGGTTGAATGATACATTTGCTATTAAAGTGATATGCTTCAGAATGATTTTGTAGCTGATGATACCCTAGAAAATATACAGTTTATCACTGAATTTATTAGCAATGCATGCCACAGTCCTTGGTTGGGTGCTGCATATCACAAAATGCAGAGAAACAGGCCATAGTCTGTTCAGAGACTGCTTATTTCTAGGATGCAATCATTTAAAGGAGCAGTAAAAGACATAGTATTATGCAGACTTTCAGACATATTAAGTCTATTTGGAGAAATATCATCAAGATATACTGCTAGCAATCCACAAAGAAGCTATAGGGAAGCCATGTGCAAGACAATGTGGATTTTACAATATGGAAATAAAAATTGGTTCTGTGAATGCTTAGAAGTAACATGTGGAGTCTAGGAGGAAGGCTTGCTAAATTAAAAAAAAAATTAAGAAATTCTTGCACCCATTTTGGACTTTGAGAAGCAGTCATTACTATTCCTTACAGATATCTATCTGATCAGAAAATGGAATTTCTCATTTAGTTCAGGAAGCATTACATATGTTTAGTTCCTGACAAAACCTTTACCTATGGGTGCCTCATTCTTATTAATTCTTGCTGGTTCTTGTCAGCAACAGAAAATATCTTGTCAAATGTGATGGTTTATACCTACGAAAGGTATTTAGTTTCCCCCAAAATACTGCTGACTTCCTGTGTGCTCTTTATCTATCAGAAAAAAATAATTTATTTATTTTTTTAATGCTAAAATTATGTTGCTTTTTTGTTTAAAATGTTTTCATTGTGAAAAAATGGCCTGAAGTTGTGTCAGAGGAGGTTTAGTTTTGGATGTTACAAAAAGGTTCTTCCCCCAGAGGGTGTTTGGGCACTGGAACTTCCCCAGGGAAGTGGTCACAGCTCCAGCCTGACAGAGTTCAAAAAGATTTTGGACAGTGCTGTCAGGCACACGGTGTGACTCTTGGGGGTGTCCTGTGCGGGACTATTATTTGGACTTTGGTGATCTTAGTGGCTCCCTTCCAACTCATAATATTCTCTTATTTTGTGGTATTTAAAATTGCAAACATGGGTAAAATAATAAAATAAATTCTCAAAAATTATAACATTAAAAATATTAACAGTAAAAATATCAAGTTGTTTCACATTAAAAAAAAAGGGTTATATACTGATTAAGTACTTTCTCACTGACTTGGCCAATTTTTCTGAAATAAACCCCAGAGTAGGAGGGTAATACCTATGATGAAGAAAATTTATATATAAGGTGAACAAAGATGAGAAGATGCTCTTAAATCACAAAAACAAACAAACAAAAAAGTGAGATTGAGAGCTGAGCAAGAATCAGATTATCTAGGAAATCAAAAGACAACATAGCTTCATAAGGGCTCTTTGGATTTCACAGTGACTCAGAAGCTGAATGCCCCATAACCTACAAGCTGAGGAATGTGAGGATGAGAAAAATCACTTCCCTCCTTTATTCCATTACATAAACTACTTGCATTACATAAAAAACACTTCATTTTTTATGACATAATAAAAATGCTTAACCCCGCTACTTAAACAAAAAACAATTGAACAAAAAAATCTACCTGATGAAAACAAATACTACCCACTTAACAACAAATGGAATAAAAGCAAAGCAAAGACAGCCACTGCCTCAGACCTGCTTCTTGGGATGGGGTTTGGATTATGCTGTTTCCTGGAACAGAACCCATAGTGGACTTAGAAGCGTCAGCCCAGCTCTGGAATTGTTTTTGATACTTTGAAATAGCTATCACACCATATCATTAGCAAGACTTTTTTTCAGCTGGTCAGAACCAGGCTGAAAAAATAAGTGTTTTGTAGATTCTGCTGCTTCATAAAAAGGAGCATCTGAGCGGGGATGTAATTAAATGTTTGGCATCTCAAACACTATGCACAAATTTAACCTGAGAGGGTAAATCAGCTCAGCATCAATAACAGTGTAGAGGGTATGCAGTACAAGAACATACACAAAAAATATAAAAACAAGAGAGCACATCCTTTTACAAGCACTGAATAATAATCAACAAAATGGACTCTACAAGGACAGGTTACTGACACAAAACTAAAGCAACCGTAAAACATACACACCCCCCAGAAAACCAACAGAATGCAGATTAGAGATATTGCTTCTGCTTTCCTATTCCCAACCTTCCTAGGAATTACTACTTCATAAAACAGTTCCTCAGCTCTTTCCACATGATTAAATTTTGGCTATCTCACTGCAAGAGGATAATTGTATGCAGATCTGCAAGAATTTAACATTGTTATCTCCTTTGAAATCTTTAGTACAATTAACTTGTTTTCCTTTAAAAAAAACAAACAACAACCCCCCCAAAAAAGCCTCTGTATATGGATCTTCATATTTGAAATGTGTTATTGCTTACTTTGGCAACAAAAATGAAAAGTTTTGCTGGAAGGCTTGAGAGATTACCAAAATGTATCTCTCCATGGGTTTTAAAATCTTTTGGAGAGCTGCAAAATTCAATTAAAATTTTGTGATACCATTTGTTTATACAGCTTATATGACAGTATCAAAGCCCTGGATCTGGTCTTCCTAGTGTAAGCTTTAAGGTTACAGAAATGCTTGTTGAATATATTTTCTTCATAAATCTGTCTGATCTTTTGACTTGGTTTTTGTATTACCCAAAGGAGGAACAGAAAGTCAGGACATGAACTCCACATTTCAAGGTATCAGTCCAGGGACTAAAATTGCTTCTGTGTAGTTCCAATGAAACTAAAACTGAGCTTCAGGTATTCCACTCATATATACCCAGATATCCATTCCTTTCCACATAGCTCGTTCTCTCTCATTTCCACTACATTAAAAAGGAGATAATAAGGAATGTGTCATGATGTGCAAAATCCTGTAAGATGGCATGCCACAACTCATTCACTTCTTCCAGTCAAGAAAACCTGAAAAAGACACCAACTTCTTTGGCATCATGTATTTAAGAACCTTATTCAGCTAACAGAAGAAGATAGATCCCTCATTCACTCACATGAGACCACACAGAACAGAATTTGTGATTCTGTTTGCAGGGAAGTAGAATGTTGCGCAGTAGCAATGCACAAAACATGGGTAGAAAAGAAATGGACATGGAAAGAAACTACAGTTCTCACACTAAATTCTTATTAAAAATATAGAATGTGGAGCCCATTTTTTCCTAACATGGTAGATGGTGATGCAGTGTAAAAAAAAATATTTTGTCAGAGTTAATTGATTTGACTTCAAATATTCTATTTAAACTATTACCTAGATCTGAGTTTTTCTGGAGCAGTTCTACATAGAAGGAATCTCTTTTTTATATGATAAGAAGACATTATATTATAAAAGGTATCAGCTGCTCATGGTAAGCACTAGAAGCACTCAAGGGTTTTCTATTATTATGGTGCATTTTCTCATTATAGAGCAGTGATATATCATGTTATTTAAAGTCCATATTCAGGGCAAGAATATGAACTGCCAGAATAAGAATCAGCTTAGATGTTATATGAAGGTAATCTTCTGGTCTGTGCTCAGGTGCTCTACCAAGTGAAGCCAAGTACATCATGAGAGGCGTGGAACTGCCTCTTGTGTTTTAACTTCCATGCATTCATTTTGCCTCAAAGATGAAAGTACTGCAGGTCTTAGGCATTAAAGGCCACCAACTAAAAGTATGACACAATTATGTTTACAATTGTAGCCAGAGAGGGAATTTTTGGAATATACATATTGCTTTTCAGATAGGTTTCAGTTAGTTAGAATAGCAGAAAATATCAATAATTATCTCTCCTCTGTGATCATAACTATTCAAATTAAATGGCTTATGATCTGTTCATAATCTAGCAAACAACTAAGCATCACATTTTTCAAGGCAGTGCACATTTTGCAATATTGTACTGTATATCTGTACTGCACAGTAACCAGAGGGAGATATTTTTTCCTTCCTGTGTAGCCCTGGAAATGAGGAAAAGAGGACACTAAAGTAAATGATTTTCTGGCTGGTTTCACTCAAAATCTTCCATGGAATCTGCTGATAGCTTGAAAAGAATTTAATAAAAAGTTGAAAAAGGAGAGATTGAATAGGATAAGTGATAAGAACCAAGGTGATGAGAAACTCTGAAAGATCAATCTAGTGAAGTACACTGAGGTTCAACAGAATCTTTTGAATTAGACTACTTTCAAACCACTGCAGCTGAATGTGGACCCTGGAGTGCAATTTGCAGTGGTACCAAATTGGTAGAAATTGTTTTTCTATAAAGCACCTCGGTGTGCTAGCTTTGATTAACCAGAGGCAATTATCACAGCTAATGGGGCATAGCTACAAACACAGAGAACACAGGCACAGTAAGTTCACAGGCCTCTTGCACCTAAAGTTCCACAGGATTGTGCTCCATAGGCAGGCCACCTTGTGCATGCTATTGTGAGTATCTTTTCTAAGCACCACAGTTGTCATGTGTTTGCTTCAATTCCAGATGAACTTGGTCACAAACACCTCTGCACTTTGAAATAACTTGAATATCCAATAAACATTGGAACAGGCTGCCCAGGGAAGTGGTTGAGTCACCATCCCTGGAGGAATTTTAAATATATGTAAATATAATGTTTAGTGGCATAATTTAGTTGTGAACTTGGCAGTGTCAGGTTAACAGTTGGATTTGATGATCTTAGGGGTCTTTTCCAACCTAAACAGTTATGTGATTCTGTGATTGTGTGATTAGCTTTCTATAAATATTCAAGCAACAAGATGTATAGGTTTCATAGTGCATTTGGACCATTGCTACAGTCCTAATCTAATTCACAGTTCTGGGATAAATCGGTGCCAAACTGAATAAAAAATTTAATCTTTCAGATGGAACAATTGCTGGTATTCTAGGGGCCAAAGTTCAGTGACATATTTAATCCTTTTGCTTTAAAATATTTCAGGCTAAATGCTGCCTGGTATGGAGAAATAGTTGGATTCATAGTCTCTACTGAGTTTACTTGCAATGGAATTTAGTTTTTGCTGTCCCCAACCTGGGGGGAAGTAATCTCTTCAACCACCTCAACTAACTCCACATTGGAACTGTGGTCTGTGCAATTATGGTCCTTCCCTCCCTGTGCTAATCATAAAGATGCTTGGTGTTACTGAACTCATTGATGGTTTCTCTAAATACAGCAAGTTGTGGTTGTGGCAAGTTAGAGATTCAGACAGCTCTGCTATGGGAGCTGTGATATCTGACTAAAGAATCAGTGGTCAAATGGAGGCAGCAAATTCTTATAGCTCCTTGCTTGGTATGACTGTGAGTCAGACTCTACATTAGCTCTTTCAAGGCCAAAAGGGTGACCTAAATTTTTATTGCCTGTGTTGAAGAGAATTATTACATCACTTAAAATGCAGACTGACAAAGTTCCCCTGAGCTGTGCTTGAAATCACCCTCTGCATGTTCAAAACCAGCTACTGAAATGCAGAACATAATGTAATCACTGTTTTTTGGAAGTATTATTGTCTGTTTTTCATCTTTTCCCAGGTCACATCATAAACATTTAATTTAATGGGCAATAGCAGTGAAATTTTTTATAGAATTTTACCATATAATACAGCCAGACCCTCCAAAAACAAATTAACTGTTTCCTTATAAAAGCTATCACAGCTGCTCACCTAGAAGACCCATTTCTTTCTTTTCTTAAGTGCTGTTGGAAATGATCCAAATATACTAGAAATTACGTTTTCAATTTTGCAGTGAGGAAATGGGGACATGGAATAGAGCTCAGGAGATACTTTCAGGGCTGCAGAACTGATCCCTGGTTTACATAGCTGTTACACTGCAATCCAGAATCCTCAGAGAGGAGCCTATGTACCCTGTGCTCATCATGGGATGGTCTGAGCTCCTCCAAATGGTGACACAATTACAACCACTACTTAGAGGAAATACTTATCCTGAGGAATGAACCTCAAACTCTGAGCATCAAGGCAAGGTGCTGTCAACCACAGGAAGGAAGACCTGCTCAGTGCTGAGCACCTGCTTAAGGGCAACCAGTGTCACATGGTTGTGAGGACTGACAGTGGTCAAATAAGAGATTTTTAGGCTTAAGGCACTAGCTTGAGCCTGTGGGAAAGTCAAATATACAACTTTCTCACTCTGGCCTGAGAAATCATAAGGAGGAATCTAAACAATCCTTAGAGAAGGAAAACAACCTCTGCAGGTGTTGTTTGGATCCTTGTAGTTTACTTGTAAGAAACAGTCAAGGGTGTTGCTCCTAACTGTCCAGTGATGGTGATGTGTTAATTTCATAACCAATGAGAGGTTTTACCTTTCTGGACCTTCTCAGAATTGTCTATAAAAGAAGATCTGGAAGAATTGTTCTCTTTTGCAACCAAAGCTAGAGAGTCTGTGTCATCACTTTGCCATTCCTAATACAGTGTGACACATGGTGATGTCACTCTTTGGCTTTTTGAATAGTAGAAATTGGGAAAGGGGAAGGGAGGATATAATTTCACTCCCTCTCACTCCCCCCAGTGCTTCATCTCTAAAATTAGGAGCTGGACTTAAATTAGGGGGTGCAGTGTTCTTGCCTGTGGTGCTGCCCTTCCATCTGTCCAGCTGCAGACCATAAACCAATCTGCCCTGTCCTCTACAGGGAAAGTTTCATGAGAAAAGAAAAGCCTCATGCATTCCAACTCTGCTGGGGCAGCCAATAAGACAGGGATTTTCAGGCAAAATGGGTAGGAAAATTTTTGGTTTGATTTGTTTTCCATGTGATGATATTGCTCTAAGCCTAGTCTCTATTGTATTATGAATTGTACATACTTGTGACAGTGATGCCCACAGTGACTCTCACAGCAAACTGTGCAAAATGAAGTAGCATAAAGCAACTGCTGAGCAGAAAGATGTAGAGGTTTCATCACTTATTGAAAGGTATTTCCATCTCTGTAGAAAATTGATTCCTTCAACACCCAAATCTACAAAATTGCATTAGGAATACAGAGAAAAATATCTCCCTTTAAAAGCAAAAGCAATAGAATGTTGGTTTTTTTTTAGGTTTTCAAGTTTCATTTTTCTTTTAATAGCAGTTTTAAATGAGTATATTTTTAAAATTGTAGAGACAGCAAAAATGAGAAAAGTTTGGCATCCAAAAAAACCCTGGGGTCTAGCTCAGCCTGCCACATTAGCTATGGCTTAGCAATGTGCATTATGCAAATACAGCAAAGAGCCTTTTAAAACCTGATTAAAGACCTGACCTACAGATTAAGTAGGGCCATCTTAATATTGTGCATGAAAGGATTGTCCTGTGTTGGGGACTAAGATAGTGAGGAATAGGAGAAAATACTTGGCGTTTAATTTTCTAATGCTAATTCCAAAAATAAATAGATCTGTGGGAAAAAATAAAGAAAAATGGAATTCAGAACTGATGACCTGTACAGTCTTTGCTTTAAGGACAATTGTCCCTTATCTGCAGTTCTCTAAGTAGCCAATAAAGATAATACGCAAAATGTCAATAATGAATGATAAACTTTAAATTTTTTTCTATCTACCTTCCTCAAACCAAAATTTTACCTGTAAAGAATATTTTTCTTGTTTGACAGGCGACAAAACATTTTCTATGTTTTTAAGTGTTACCTTTCATTACATGTATCTTCTGCAAGAGAAAGAGGGAAGTACATTTATATATGGTAAGAAAAGCTAGATAATATTAACATATAAGCTCAATATTAATAGAATATTTTTACAGGTAGCTTTTTCTACTTTAGAGAACTTGCTGCTGTTGTATTGCTCCATTTGTGATATAGGATGAGAATTGATTGGGGTGGAATTCTGCTTGCAACTCAGGCTATAGAGATAGATGCCCTCATTTAATTTGATTGTATAAGCTTTCAGATCTGAAACTAGTCTGCTGATGTAAACAATTGATCAAATTAAAATGCCATCTTGGACAATAAGGAAACAAAGAAAATAGCTTTATCTGCTCATTTTAAAAAAAACCCATCCTTGTGCTAAAAGAAAAAAAAAACAGAAAAAAAAGAGAGGAAAGATAGAAAGGTGAAGGCACTACTGCAAAGTGAGTTTTCTTATCATAAATATGTTGTCAGCTAATAGAAGAATCAAGACAGTTGAATCAGCTCTTTAAAAATCCATGTGACACTGGTTATAGAGTGAGAGTGGATACACAGTTTACAGAGTGTAATTTAGTCTTTGAACATTAGTTTTTCATTGAGGTGATATCCATGATCAGACTACAAATACTTTGGTTAGAGTCACTGCATTTCAGGATGGATCTTTTATAAGCTGATCACAAATCATCATGATGCAGGTACGTGTGACTCCTTGTTTTAATACAGGATCTTTAATGTTTGTTTCACATCACAGCTTTTGAATATCTTGACAAAGTTTAACCTAAAAGAAAAAAATGCTGCAAGCCACAAGGATCTAAATTCTCTGGGTTAAATCTGTTTAGGAACGGTACTGCACACCACACAAAGGATTAAAGATTTCTGCTAAGTCTATATCCCTTTTCCTGTTCTGATCCCCTTTAAATTTGTCCTCTGTGATATCACTAGCAAAAGTGCAACCCCAAAACATTTTGGTTTGATTTGCTTTCAGAGTATTAAGTATTTCTAGCAGTTTTTATAATTGGAGCACATGCAATTCACACAGCTAAAATTAAAGCATAGAGACTAATTCTGAATTTTTGTAGGAAATTCTGAAAAAATGAATCCAAGAAAAACCTTACAATTCTGCAGGTTTCTCTGCTATGTTTTAAAGGCTCGCAAGGTTAAGAAAAATTCACGGAATGGGATTCCAATGACAAGATGTTGGAAACTGACTAAGGCAAATTTGAGTATTGATAACAAAGTAACTCACTGAATGTCCCCTGTCAGGCACTGACAGCTGATGCATGTTCAGTACACAGTGAGTACTCCCAGTTCCATCAGACTGTCTCCATAATGTCATTGCTCATAATACTATATGCTGTCATTCTGGTCTGAAGCACACACAATGGCTTTGTTTTGTGAAAAACAAATGTCCCCTCTGCATTGTGTCTTCAGAACAACAGCAGACACAGGTCAAAATAAGGATGGTCTAAGTGAAAGCTGAAATAAATTGTCTAGCATTTTATTTTTCTAAGCCACAAGATAAATAATGATTAGGGAATCCATGTATGGCCACCTTCTTGTTCCTGCTGCTAATAATCATACTTGTGGCACTAAACAATTTATAGAGCCAGTAATATATCAGCCCAGGAAACAAATATCAATCAGTGAACCAGCTGAAAATTCTGTCTGAAACATCCTTCCTCCACAAAATCAGCAGAGCAGAGCACATCAAAATAAAGGTCAGCACAACCCCAATTTGAGCATTGCTAGCCGTCTTTGATTGGGTTTGACTCTCATTTATCAGTGTAAGCCACTGAAATGATCTCTGTATTTCCAAATTTCTTCTAATTTGTTTCACTGCAGTCCTTAGAAAGGAAGAGAATAATTTCTGCTTCTTTGTTCATGATTTTTGTTTCCTCCAAATAGTATCCAAATTTGCTTTTCAGCTTTCCAGAAGCAGAGAGAACTTCATTAGCATTACTACTGTTATTACTATGACTAATTCTTCTTCTTCCCACTGTTTCTGAATTTTTAAGTTACTTTCAGCTACACCACAACAGAGGTGTGGAAAATAACAAGGAATCTGGAAGACCACTGCTTCCAAATATTAGTTTTTTATTATCTACAACCATTAAAAAAATGCTAAAATTGGGAAGTTTATAAAGTTTTTTCCATTTTTCTGGCAGATAACTAAGAAAAATGGAACGGAACATCTACAGTATGTGCTTTTAGCTTAAGGGCCAGAAAAACTGAGAAAAAGGTAAGAGCAGGAAATGGCATGAGCCAAAGAGAAAGAAAAAGACAATAAAGATAAATAGATTGGTAGGAAGCCAGCCTCCTTTTGCTAGTTCACAAAAAAATGGAAGATACCTTTAGATAAAATTCTTCCTTGAGTGGATCACAGAGCATATAGGTGTTCACTGTGGTCCAATTTGCTTGTTTAAATATTCATAGAATAGCTAAGGGAAAGATTTTCCTCTGGTTTAATCAATAGGAACATTGCCATTGGCTCCAAAAGGAGTGCTTATGGCATGGCTTGCCTAAATGAATGCAATATATATTCTTCTATGCAGCATGAATGCTGCAATGACATGCTTCAAACCCATTTGCAGCTCTGTTTTCTGTCCATCTGACGATTCAATTGCTTCCATACTGTTATCCAGTGACATTTAAAGTTCTTTGTGGTATCAGAGGCGACCAAACAAAGCTCATTCATGATACGTCACAGGACTTAATTGGAGCAGTGCCTCCTGGATTTGCAACAGCTGGCCAGGTTGTTTGCCCTAGGGCAGCTCAAATGACACTGGATAACTAAATTAAAGCCAATGTTTCACCTCAGATTTCTGGCCATAGATTTCCAGTCTTCCTCTGCTAAGGTTGCTTGCTGTATAAGTTACAAAAGTTAGTGAAGAGTTAATTTTGTTCACAGGGAAACATGCAAGGCAGTGCAAGGCTTGAAGCACTTGGTGGTGATGGAACCATCTCCTTTTATCATTGTTATTAGCTCTTCCAAAGTGAACAGATTCTAAAGCCCATGAGTCTGTCTCTTTCAGTGTTAAATTACAATGCATTTGATGCACCGTGTGGTGCAAAACCAGAAGGGAGACACTTGCTCTCATGACATTCATTCTCTAACCCAAATTACCTTTCCTTTCTCTTGCAGGACTCACATACCGGTCATTTTGGCAGCAGTGAGAGCTCTTTCTTTGATGTCTGTCAGTGGCAATAAGGACACATCCTTTGCTGGTGTAACTTGACATATGCCAAATGAAATCACTTAGTACATTAGCTCATCGCTTTTACCCTTGAATTGAATGAAACAGAAAGAGTCTTTGTTTTTAGTGGGTAGTTGAAGCAGACATTACCCTTGGAAAGAAAAGATAAACTCAAGGTTTTGTTCTTCTTGGTAGTTTGTGTTTTCCTTAGCAGCTTAGCTTAAAGGAAAGAGCAGGCTGGTAAGCATCACTTGTGTAGTTTAGTCAACAGCAATTAAAACATGAAATCATTGATTACCACAGAATTACTGTGAGTCTTTCTTCCCACCTGAATTATAATGTGGTTTGACAGTTAAAGACAGGTCTGTTGTTGAGTGTGAAACTCATGGTTGAATAAAGATTGACCATAAAACTGGAACATATTTTCATCCATTTATAAAAGCAAACCTCTGAGTCCTTACTCTGTGCTCTCAGATTCCTAATAAGGGTGAGGAGCTGGAAAGAATATAGAGGGGTAGAGTGATTGACTCATAGGGATTTGTTCAAGGAGCTGAATGTTGATATCTTGGCCTGACAAGGTAAGAGTTTTCAAGTACTTGACCAAGATAACCATGAAAATATGCTAGGAATTATTAAGGCTGACAAAAAAGATATCAAAATCACCAGACAGTAAGCATTAGGACTGCTTCCAGAGCATTTTGTACACAAGCACCTTTATAGAGCTTAAACAGTTACAAATGACTGCAGAGTTGTGGGTTTTTTTGGTTTGTGTTTTTTTTTTTTTTAGATTCAGGCCTGAAGCAATGTGAAGAAAGTAGTCAAAAGAATTCCAGAAAATAATATTTTCCAAATATAAGATCTATTGTTTTGAGCAATAATTTTTAAAGGGAAAGAGTATGAATCCCAGAATTGAAGGATCTATTAAAAGCAATCCTATGCTGACACTGACTGCATGATTTAATGTAGGGAAAATTTCCCCCTCCCCCATCTCAAATATATATTATTTCAAATTCAGCAAGAACTACCTGATAGAATTCATGAAACTTACCTTGAAAAAAGACAAACTTTGAGCAAGAATATAAATATACCTCAGTTTTTACATCATGGTTTCTTGATTTACCACGGTGTCTCTGCAAACCTATGAAGTAGTGCTTGTAATTCAAGGCTGCTCATAGTAATATATAAGAAAAATTTCACTTTTCTGTCTTCAGTGTGTGTAAAATGATTAATTAATATGAACTCAAAATGAACCCTGGATTTTTAGTATATATATTTAGTTACTTTTGTTAAGCTTGGCTTAAGTCCTGCAAGATCCAGTCTCAGGATTACTTCAAAAATTTTCCCAAGGGCTGGGTTGTCTGCATGAATACTAAAGTTTAAGTTCTTGTCCAGTTGAAATGTATTTTAGTTTCCTTTGCTAATGAACATGTGACAGTTGTATTGTGGTCTGGATAATTTACTGCAATACGAGCACGTGCTTCAGACTGTAACATTTGGCTCTAGATTATTTCCTTCTTGATATGAAAATATGACCAATTTTTATAGAGTGTTATTGATCAAAATATTAGTTATTTGAATCTATTAGCGTATTTTAAAAATTGGAATTGAAAATCTTAGCTAATGCTGCTCTCTAATACAATTCTGATGATCTCAGTGTGGTGATCTCAGCAGGCTAATGCATGTTTTGGTTTACATAATTCCATAATTCTCACCTGATTTACATGTGTAAAAATATACTTACCATGGGGGGTTGTGATGAAATTACTGAAGAAAAAAGGTATGACTAGTATTTCTCATAAAATGGAATAAATGGCCAATGGCTCATAAAAACACTTGAATATTCTCTGCTGTATTGTTATATGAAGACTGTGGAAGAAATCCTGATATTAGCTGACATTAGTTTTTGCTTTGTTGATAGTTTCAGGCATGACACTAATCTTTACTTATTTGGAGAATCCATTTCATGACATCCTTTTAGGTCTGTCATTTACATGGTATGATAGTTTTCATTTCTAAACTAAGAAATTTTGTGGCTCTAGATATCTGATAAGGCACAGCTATAAGGAAATCTCCTTTGACTGAGACATAAGTCAATCATTTAAGATGGAAAATTTTAGTCTGATAAGAGTCCAAGAATTCTTACATCAACATCTGTGACTAATGTTTTACATTATGGTTTTTTGTCTGGGAAACTCTATTCCAGCTCCAGATATTTTTATTCATAGGATCATAGTACCATGGAACAATTCAGAATGGAATAGACCTTTAAAAGTCATCTAAACTAACCCCTCCATTGTGGACAGGGACATCTTTTACTTGATCAGATTGCTCAAAATTCCATCCAAACTGACCTTGAATACTTCCAGGGATGAGGCATCCATAAATTGTTAGGAAGCCTGATCCTGTGTATCACCATCTCATAATGAAATAATTCATCCTTATATCTAATATAAAGCTATCCTTTTCTAGTTTACTATCCTTTGTCCTATTACTACAGTACATAGTAAAAGTTCTATTTTAATCTTTCTTATAAACCTCTGTGTTGCATTTGTGTGGCAAGGTTTTGGCAGAGGGTGGGTTGCAGGTGTGAAAAGCAGGTAGAAGCTTCCTCCATATCAGACAGAGCAAGTTCCAGACATCTCTAAGATGGATCTGCCACTGGCCAAGGCCAAGCAAGTCAGTGACAGTGGTGGTGCCTTTGGGATATGTATTTAAGAAGGGAAACCTTCTTCACAACAGTGGCTTGATGAGAGGGGTGAGAAATGTGAGAAAAACACCTCTGCAGACACCAAGGCTAGCGAAGAAGGAGGGGGAGGAGTTGCTCCAGGCACCAGAGCAGAGATTTCTCTGTATTCTGTGGTGAAGACCATGTAGAAGTGGACTATGTCTCTGTAGCTGGAGCAGATATTCACCTGCAGTTTGTGGAGAATTTCACATCAAGGCAGGTGGATGTGCCCTGAAAGAATCTGTAGCCACATGGAGAGTCTGTACTGCAGCAGGCTCCTGACAAGATCAGTGGACCTTTGAAGAGAGAAGCCCACATTGGAGTGCATTTTTCCCATGGGACTTGTGGCTCTGCTGGGAACCCCCTCTGTAGCAGTCTGTTCCTGAAGGAACAGAACCCCATGGAAAGAATCCACACTGAAGTAGTTTGAATCACAGAACTGTGAAGAGCCCCATCCTTGGAAACAGTCAAAGTCAGGTTGTTCAGAGTTCTAGGTAATCTTTTGCAGCTGAAGATGTCCCATTGTAAGGGGGTTGGACTGGATGACCTTTAAAAGGTCCTTCCCAATTCAAACTGTTTTATAATTCCATGATTCTATGAACTGCAGTTTAGGGGAAGGACTTGCATTGGAGAAATTAGTGAAGGGCTGTTCCCTGTAGGCGATACACTACAGTGGAGCAGGGGAAGAGTTCGTGGAGGAAGGAGAAAACATGTGATGAGCTGACTGCAACCCCCATTCTCCATCCATCCCCCTGTCTTGCCTGGAGGAAGTGAAAGAATATGGAGTGAAGCTGAGCCCAGGAAGAAGGGAGAGGTAAGGTGAAGGTGTTCTAAGACCTCTTATTATTTCTTGTTATCCTATCCTGGTTTGATTAGCAATAAATTAAATTCATTTTCCCAAGCTGAGGGGTTTTTTGACCATGACAGTAATTGCTGAGCACTCTATCCTAGACTTAGTAGCTTTTTGAAATATTTTCTTCCCATGTCTGGTTGAGAGGTGGAGTGATAGAGTGGTTTGATGGGGTATCGGTAGGCTGGATAGATCAAACCACCAGAGGCTCCTCTAAGTACTGAAAGACAACAGTAAGTTCTCCCTGGAGCCCTTTCCTACTCTCAGTCCTTCTGGTTGGAGTTGTTCCATCCCTCTGATCATTTTTTGTGACTTTCCCCTGGACCTTCTCTAACAGGTCAATCTCTGTCGCATGTTGGTGGCCCCAGAGCTGCATGCAGCACTCCAGCTAGGATCTCATGAGAGATGAGGGGCAGAATCCCTTCCCTTGACCTGCTGGTCACACTGCTTTTGGTGTAGCCAGGATATAGTTGGTTTTCTGTGCTGCAAGTGCACATTGCCAGCTTCTATCCTATATTTCAATCTAGTGTCTGGGAGACTAGGAGTGACGATCTTCTGGGGCACCCCTGGAAGGGGCCCAGCAGAAAGTTTGATTTCTGGAGGTCCTTATTGAGGATTCCCACTTGCCATTGTGCCCCCGTGCTTCTCTGGGCTTGTTGGGATGGTACATTCCCAGGTGGATGGCTCCTGTGGTGGCCCAGGAGGTACCTGGCATAGGGTGTTATTGTTTGAGCTTTCCCCACCTTCCCCACTGTCTTTTTTGTGCTCCTTTGTGAGTGTACAGATGAGCTTCTATCACCTCGCAATCTCATCTTATATGTGAGTATGCCTATAAGAATGTTTTTGTTTAGTCACTAGAACAGATAAAAGAAAGAAAGAATGTAAGGACTGGGCATTGTCTGGACAAGAAGACACCGAAGTTCTAATTCTGCTTTCCTCTGTGATCTTGGTATGTTGAATCAGTCTTCAATAACAGTGTTCTCAGTTTCCTCTTAGACACTGAGAATATAAGAAAATATACTGGAATTCCAGGCTGCTTCTCAAGCACAAAAATCTGGATGATAATCAAATATCAGAACTATGGAGTCAAGATAAGTTTCAACAGCCAAAGTACTGATCAAGCCATGATCAAATTGCATCACCAAATTCTCTGAATATTGTTAGTGATATTGTGATAGCCTGCAGAATTTAATTTTTTTTGGTACTTTTTAGGGTTGTTTTTAGCTAACAAGGAGTTTTAGCTATGTCTCAGGAAACTACTCATAGCAAGAGAGAACCACATTCAATAATCATAAAAATATTGTCTTTTCCTCTAGCATGTCTTGCAATTATAAATGTTTTTTCTCTTTCTTACAAAGTACAAAGTTCTGCAAGCTTCAAGCATATAACACAAAGAGTCAAGGGACCTGAAAGATAGTATTAATTGAGGTGTATAACCTCACTCTTCCTTTGTCCATTTATTTCCTTAAATAACAGGCTTGCCTCTACCAGAAAATGAAAAAAGATGCTACAGCTAACCCAAACAACACATCTTGTTCTGTAGTTAAATTACTCAACATCAATCATTTAACATCCTACTGTGAATTTCAGTCTAGATATAATTGTGGTTTTTCACTTGCCTTCAGTTAAACAGAATTCCATTGTTTGGTTAATACACTTGAGAAAACATTGTGACCACTCTAAATAAAAAAGACCCTGAACAACCCTCCTCCATTCAAATCTCTTATGAAGAAACAGTCTCTGAACATAAAATAAGTATCCAGAATTATTTACCCTCAAAGACGTATTTCTCAGTACATGCACTAATTTTAAAATGTAGTTTACCTAGGAATTGTACAGAAGTATTTAATTTCAAGTGATTATTTGTTCTTGCTTGCCCCAGAGAAGGCACTGCTGTTAGTTTCAGACTAACTTTTCCTCCTGAAAAATATTTAAACCATTATATAGTTTATTAGTAATTTCAAACATTTTATTTGCTTAATTAGACTGCTGGTATCTAGTTTACAGTTTTAGGAAATGAAAATATTCTCTTTGCTGTAATCAAAGCTCCAGTCAAACTTTATCTATCACTTTTTCAACACTGGATTTCTGAAGATACATTGTGTAAAAAGAGAAGAAAAAGGGAAAAAGAGAAAGAAGCAAGAGAAAAAAGAAAAGGAAAGCAAAAGGAAGAAAAAAGAGAAAAATATTTCTTCTTTGTAGCTTACAGCTTGTTTAGAGTTTGTTTGCTGTGTTTAGAGTGCTGGTGAGAACGACAGTGTTATAAGCTCTGGAGGATATATTTGCAGTGAAAGATGTATTTGCAAATTTGTTCATTAAAGAGGTAACCAGCTCAATTCTGGGGCTCCAAAGAGCTTATCATGAGATTGCTAAATTTGAATGAGTAAACCAGCTGAGAAATG
Source organism: Parus major (assembly GCF_001522545.3). Classification (NCBI taxonomy): domain Eukaryota; kingdom Metazoa; phylum Chordata; class Aves; order Passeriformes; family Paridae; genus Parus; species Parus major. The sequence goes on from NC_031769.1 coordinate 123,355,918, forward strand.
ACTTTGAGATTTCTATTATATAAATTCTCAATTGTAAAATCTCTGTGCCACCTAATCCTGGCAAATATATGTATGATGAATGTTAGTTGCAACAGGACTGTTAAAGTTGCACATTGAGGAGATACCATTTATCCCCAAAGTGACCACCAGCTGTAGTTAACTTTTATCACAATCAGGAGGGGTTTTTACCTGCTTCTTGTATAAACATCACAGCTAGCTGCAGCAATGGGGCAATGACCCTCTCTCCTGCCTGCCTACTTCATTGTCTTGGACACACTTCTCTGAAAATTAAACTGTCTTAAAATTAGATCTATGTAAGCTGAAAGAGGGTAGGTTTTGGTTTACTGTGAGAGTGGTGAGGAGGACGGTGCCAGAGCAGTTGTAGATGTCCTGTCCCTGGAATTATTCAAAGCCAGGTTGGATGGTGTAGTGGAAGGTGCCTATGGCCACGACAGTGGGTTTGGAATTAGATGATTAAAGTCCCTTCCAATTCAAGTCATTCTATGATTCTATGATAATACAAGTTCAACTAGACTCAGATACCTAAAGAAGAATTTTCTGATCTCTTAAAAGGGTGCTGCCTTTCTGGAAGGCATCTTTAGGTAATATTTGTTGAGGGTAATTTATGTCTTTCTGTGTTATAGAGGATGGAGTAGAGGAGGTCAGGAACAGGTAAATCTATAATCCTGTAGCTTGGTATCAGCTCACATTAATCACAAGGCTGCTTTTATAAGTCATTCTGCTGAGACATTTTATGACTTTGAAGCCAAATGAAACATTCCACACATTTTTTGAGCCAGCTAAGATAAAAGAAATATCTATCACTATCTAGCTCAGGACATTTTCATTTCTGCTAAACTTTGAATGTTATCACTGAAAAGCTCATTCTTCCTTGGGTTACAATTTTCTAATTGATTGTACTGTATTTTATATCTATGTATTTTTCAGTTCTTCTCAAGTTTCTTCATTTTCTTTTCCTATTATCCCTTCATTCATTAGGTGTCTTTGTATTTCCACATATAGTTCAGAGTTGTAGAGGCACTTTTGTCTAGATCTTTGCACTTCTATTAGTGTATAGTCCAATGGTACTGAGAGATCTCGTTATTACTATTTCATACTGTTCCTTGTCATGACACCAATTTCTTCCCTCATGGAACTTCAAGAAGTCCATCAACAAGCTTGTCTCTTTATATTTAGATCAAATGTTGAGGACTTGTTATAAACAAGAATTAAAATCTCAAAGCATTCATTACAAAGATAAGTTTTTAAAAGTTGTAGTCAGACTTTGAGAGAGTATGTAACCTCAGATGACACAACAGGCCACATTCAAAGCTTATTTCATTTTGGGTACAATTCTGATGAGCTAAATTGAGCTGAACTTGTTTATTCGGGAGCTCAATCTAATCTGAAGTTGAAATGTGAACATGAAAATGCATCAGATAAAGCACTGCTGTCCTGTTAACGAAGTTTGATGGCAACACTTCATTTAATGTTCTAGATACACACCACAGACATTGCCAAAGGCAAATCTAATTAGCTGTGTGAAGAATTCCTATAGATCTGTTCTCACTTACAGAAATGTAATAAATGAGAGTAGATCTATGTCAATTTGCTATATTAACTTTTAAGCTGGCTTCAGAATGATGCATTCAGAAGTAAAAAAATCCAACAGCTGTGGATGTCTGTAGAATAATAAATATCTCATTTTCTGTACCGGGTCATTACTGAGATCTTTATTAACTATGCTGTATATTTGAACTGAGTTATCTTCTGTGTATTTTATGCATATTTAAGTCTGAAAAATACAGAAAAAAAAATAGACTATATATAAGCTTTGTAGACACCACACAGTCATTTGACCTGATTACCCTATGCAATTAATTAAAACAAAATACTAGCTCATATTCATAATTTATCAGAAGTTTATTTGAATAACAAAGGGGATAAAATGCAAAACTGCATGATGAGACAGAATGGACATTCGGTCTGGCAAATACAAGTTTTCATTAGGGACATATTAGGTTATGGCTCCTTGAAGGGTACTTAAAATGAGTAAGAATTTGAATGCATAGCAAAGTAGTTTTAGAAGCTGATGTTACAAATTAAGACAACTGTTTTAAATAAACAAAACCACAAGTTCCACAGGCCTTAGTGCAAAACTTAAGCTTCAGCCAATTTGAATTATTTTCTGGAGATAACTTTTTTTTTTAATGAATAAACATTTTCCGGATAGTGTTTAAGAAGCAGACACACAACAGTGGCAGATCTTCATGAAATATATATGTGTGTGTGTGTTTGTGTGTGTGTGCACATTGATTTAAAAAATGAATGGGCTCACAATGCTGCTTGAAGCATATCTTGGGCAGATTTACGTCTGGAGGAGGTCAAAACATGAAGTCTTCCGGCCCAAAATATCAATGCATTCAGTAAAAATGGCTACAATGGCTAGTGATTAAGTGTATCTTGCAAAGATGTTTACAAAAATAGAAAAATAAAACTTGTGTCTTTGATGGACTTGAATGTAATTTTATATTCTGCCTGCCTGGAAAAAATGATAAGTTACTGCTTTTAAATATTGGGAATTTTATGGAAACAGAAAAATTACCACTGCACTGTTTGAGATTCATGAATATCTAAAGAAATACTAGTTTTTTTATTTCATAGAGTCATAGAAGGGACCTTTAACATCTCTTAGTTCCAATTCCCCTGCCATGGGCAGGGAGGCCATGATCAGGTTGTTCAGAGCCCCATCCAATCTGACCTTGAACACTTCTAGGAATAAGGCATACACTGCTTATAGGGACAATCTGTTCCATTTCCTCACCATCCTCTGAGTAAAGAATTTCTCCTTCTCTCTCATTGTTTATCTAATCTAATCAAAATTCCAGAATATGCTGACCATTGTCCTTTGTTCTGTCACTATCTGACCATATAAAAAGTCCCTCTCCCTCCTTTTTATAAGCCCCCTTCAGGTACTAAAAAGCCTAAATGAGGCCTAAATGAGGTACAAATATATTGTTAAAACCACAAAATTTTGTGTCTCTCTGTCTATATATTTAGATGTATGTTCAAATCTGTCTGTCTCTATCTATCTATCTATCTATCTATCTATCTATCTATCTATCTATATATCTATCTATCTATCTATCTATCTATCTATCTATCTCTTGTTTCATAACAGGTACTTCAGGAAGAGTTATGCCTAGTTATTTCCTTGTCCAAAATGAAGCAGAAGATTGTCTTTTTATCTTCCCTTGTGTAGTTTTCAGTACCAGGAAAAGATTTGTTTCTGCAAACTGTGTCCACAGTAGTCCAGGGTTGACTTCTCTTTACATTTGGCTGGCATAACTCTTCAGCTAAAATGGAATCTTTTCTCCTCTAAAATGGTCTGAGCTGACTCCTCCACTCTGTCTGCTAGATATTCTTTCTTCCACCTCAGCTGGAATCACTAAACTTCTCTTCAAGTTATTTAGTGTACAGAGATACCTCTTGTTCATAGGGTTCCATTATCCTGCAAAACCAGATGTGTGTAGGTATTTACTGCTCCTTTTCTTTGAAGATTCTTAAATAAAATTACTAGTTTTACTCAAATACTTCTTCTTCCTTGAACTGCCTTGCATTTCAGGTTCACTGCTTCCCCATTACTTCTGTTTTATCTCAGTAAAATGTTTCATATCCCTGAACTGTGTGCTTGTGTACATGAATTTTCTCAGCATTTCTAATTTTCTGAAAAGCAAAGGTATTTTGAAGTGTAAGCATTTAAAAGCAGGGATTTATAATCATCTTATTATACATAGGCATTCATCCCTTTTTATATGCTTAAACAACACAACAGTGAAATGGTGAAAGGCATTTGTAACACAACTCTGCCTTCTGTTATTTAGTAGCTGCTTTGTCTTGAACCTTTCTTCCATGATAACAACAGTAAATGAGTTTATTTGGCAATATTAATCTGCTTTAATTACTTGAAATAAAATATTAGTAATTTGCACAAAATAATACTGCAGGCACCAGTTGCCAATTTAATTTTGTTTAAGAAATTAATGTTGTGTATGAACTGTGGGAGGAACTATATTTGAGAATTTAGTTTTTTCAATCCACTTGTTTCATAAGCAAACACACACACACACAAACACACATGATCGCCTTAGACATCAATAAATTTAAATTAAATGTTTTCCTTGTTACTATCCTTCTTATTTTAGTTTTTGTTAATAGAAAATGAAATGTCAAAATAGCTAAGTCTCTGTAGTTCTATCTAATGCCAAATAATCAAAGTTCAAAGATTATATTATAAAAATGTGTTTTTGTTTAAATCTTAACACACAAGGATATTTCACAAAGTCCTTCACATACTGCCACAGATATTATGATTATCTAGGGTTTCTGTACAGGATGTCAGTAGATGACCATTTTCTGTAACTTAGAAAGATTCTAATTTGTAAATTAAAATAATGTAATTCATCTGGAATGATGAATCTAATATTTTTTTCCTTGAAGTTATGAATCACGTATTATGAAGAATTGACTGAAATGGTATATTGAAGATGCAGAATTTTATAGAGGAAATGAAGAGCATATCTTATTATTTTGTGCAGATGTTTTATTTTTCCCATACATTTCACCCTTCTTAAATGTTAAAAAATCTTATTACTGAGAAAATTACAATCAAGCACTAAATAAAGATAGAGAAGTTTTTCTAGTCTATGATGCATGAAAAGGATTGGAAGAGATAAGGTCATTAGATACATTTTATGGTTCTAGAAAAATTTCAAGTGAAGTGGTTTTTTAAAATAATAACAGGCAAGATGTAAATAGGAAATAAGCTGTACATAATTATAAAAAGTTGACAAAATTAAGGAAGAAGTTATGTCTTTGACATGCATAATTTAATACCAAAGTGTGGGGTAGCAAATCTCCCCTTGATTTGTGAGAGAATGCTCCTTGTAAGGGAGGTTCTCAGGGTAACTCAGGGACCAGATTTTCACCAGGATGCTCAGGTTTCTCCACACTTCCTGCCTTGAGGAAAATGTCTACAGATTTGGTATTGGGAAATCCTTTCCATATGGGGATAAAAATGCAGTAGGAAACCTTGTAATCTTTTGCCAGTGATTTCTGAATCTCCCACAGAGTGACTGGAGCAGTTGCAGAAATGTCCATAGATTCCAGACCTTTCACTGTTGAGAATGTGCTAGTCCTGTTGTGCAGAGAGAACTGAACTTTTGAGCAGGAGAACAATAAGGGTATTGGTCAAAGTCTTCCAAAGTGCCTTTGTCTTTTCTCTTTCCCTCAAAAAGAGTGCTCCTTTTCTGAGTGCTTTCGTGAATATGATTTTCTTCAACACCTTGAAACTTTCTACATAATGAACTTTTGTGACAGCTGCAGACTATTTGTTTCCCACTTAGAATAAGGACTAAAAAATAAAATAATTGCATGGAGCAAAACAGAACCACTTAGAAATATCCTGTAAAGTACTCCTCATATCCACAGTGGTTTTGAGTGGTTGAAAACAATCTCAATCCAAATTTTTTTGTCTTTTTCAAAACTTTTGATTATTAATATAAAAGTTATTCTAAGGAGGATTATTTTAAAATATTTTTTCCACATAATCTTTAACATATGAACTAAGTTTGCAATAAAACTCCATGTATAATAATGTTTAAGTAATGACCCAAAAGCACTTACATTTGATGAACCCACCTTCTGCAGCTGTGAGGTATCACAGAATCACTACGTAGGCATGGCTTAGCCAGCTCTAGTGTTGCCTTTTTCCCAACCTGCAAATGAAACTCTGTGGGAAATAGAAAAGGTAGAAAATTGTTAGAAGTTGTGTGAAAGTAGATTTTAGAATAGAAGAATGCAAGAAGGTATATATGTAAGGACAGCAAATAATAAGGTTGTGTTTTTGAGCTGTGTAGAGATAGGTTTTAAAAATACAATAAGAAAATAGAAAAATGTAAGTTTAATAATTAAGTTTTATTTATTGTTTTTAAACTATGAAAAGCAAGTATTGTTAGAAGTAAAATGTATGTGTAATTTTAATGATTGGTTTAAATAAATATAAGTTTTTAATATTATTTTATTGGCTAGAAAGATTTTAAAAAGATTTTGTAACTAAAAGAATCTTGGTCAGGCAGAGCTAAGATAAGTCTTTTGCATTCTTTGTTTGTATTAGAAAAAGTAAGGCTTTTTTTAAGAAGGGGGGTGGGCTTGTTCATCTGGGTATTGCTTTCCAATAGTCTGTGTTAATTGATCTAAAAAAGCACCATAAGCTTCAGTCTTGCTTTGCATTATTGTGGAGTAAGCATTCCTATGACTGCTTGCTGGCTCTACAGTGCATAAAGCCTTTCTTGCAGCACTCTTAATATTTCCTAGAACAGCCCTAGGCAGTGCTGCTGCTTCATCTTGCACTTTATTCAGTGGTATATCTTTAGCTAATTGAGCAATATTAAATTGAGCGTTGGAACAAGGTGAGATGCAAAAGATGTTGAAAGCTCATGCCATTTCAACAACAGCCAAAATTTTTTTAGTTACAAAGTCTTTTTAAAAAGTTTCTAGCCAAAAAAGTAATATTAAAAACTTGCAAACATTTGCTTAAGCCAATCATTAAGACTACAAATATACTCTGGCTCTAACAATGTTTATTTGTTATAGTTTAAAAACAATAAATAGAGCTTCATTATTAAACTCACATTTTTTCATTATCTTATTATATTTTCTAAAACTTATCTCCACACAGCTCAAAACCACAGCCTTATTGTTTCCTGTCCTTACATCTCTATATTCTTACATTCTTCTATTCTAAAATCTGCTTTCACACAGATTCCAAAAGTTTACCACCTTTTCTATTTCCCACAATAGTCAAGATAATTTTTGTAAGGAGGTAATATAAAAGGGGATCTTTATTTGAAGGCCCTCAGGAGCAGTGATGGAAAGATGTCCACAGGCCACCACCCACCTCAGAGGTGATTACACTTTTATAGGTTTTTGGAAATTAGCACAATTGATAATAATCACCAGTTAGGAGGACAAGTGGTGATGCAGTTCTGTCCCACGTCAAATTCTTTCTCTGGAGTCCCCTGAAAAGTAAAGCACTGGCTGTACTTTGCCCATAAAAATGTATCTCAGAGTTGGTCTTGGTCTTGGTTCCCAGGAAGAACCAAGATAACACTGGGCCTTGTACCCCCCAGGACCTGGAGCTCTGGAATTTGTTTTGGCTTTCTGCTTAGGGAAAGGCCATAGAAAAGTACTGGGAAAACGAGTCACTAATGCAATAGGTGACAGAGTTACAAATATATGTGTGAAGAATATAGAAAACATATAAAAGAAAGAAAAGGCAAAACCCAAACAGGCATCACTAGTCTAGAAAACAATGGCATCAAGCAGCTGAGTAAAATGACAATGACTAGCTGCAAATCTGCCATAACATTGGAAATGAAGCATAAAGCTATATCTATACTGGTAAACAAGGTCAGACATGAACCTGAGTACCAGGCTGACGTACTTTTGCTTTTCCCAACATTAGGGGAACTTCTTGCTTAAATTTTTGAAGCCTTTGGTAGGGAAATAATTCACCTTTTACATTATTACTTTAAGTTTTGTTTGGTTGGTTTTTTAAAAATATTATTATTTTACCTATTTTTTTGCCATTAGGAAAATTGTATCTACCAATTCTAATGATTTTTCAATGTCTCTACCTGCAGAAAATTAATCTATGAATAGGCTTATATGCATTTCAAGTCTGGATGAAACCTTTAAGATGAAGCACTCTCCCATCCTTCACAGAAAGTGGATGTGAAGTTTAAGGAATCAAAATTTCAAAAAATTATGTTCAGAAGTCTAAGATTAAAAATATTCTGCATATTTATCATGGTTAGTGAATTGTTCTCCTGAGACCTGATGTGCTATTTCAAGTGCTGAATTAACAAAAAATGTGATTATGCATCACACATTTATTTTAGTGATTATGCTGAGAAGTAATGGGGCTAGTTAAAATTCTACTGCACCTCACAGAGAAGAAATAGCTTTGACTATCCTCAGTACCCCCAATCCCTGTAATAAATGGACTAAAAGCATTGAGAAGCTGTAAATTAGTCACACAGTCACTTGTTATTGCTAAAGTACATTATTAATTTCAGAAAAACAATTTTCAAAATAAAACACTGCAGTCTCTTGTTTAACCTGATTTTGCATCAATAGAAAAAGGAAGCTAGTAGGTAATTTAGTAATAACCACTTCTCAATTTATAAAGAAGTTTCAACTCTGATGCCAAAGAGCTATTCTTGTGCGAACAGATAAGTTAAAATGGAGAGTAATATGTTTTGAACACTTTCTTTAAAAAGATATGATATTCTTTTCAGTAACAAATCAGAGGTTACCTGTCTGAAAGCATTATAAATTTGCAATAATTTACAGTAATCTGCTCTGCCCACTTTGAAGCTCAACTCATTCTGACAAACCTGACAGGGGTTGGCAGTCTTGCCAGTTTGGACTTAGCACAGTAGAAAAATAACTTTTTGTGATCATTGTATTTTGAAATATCAGAGCTACATCCTTACAACTAGTTATAAAGTCAGCCTGTTTTATTTTCTTCCAGGTTCATGATTTTTCATCAGTTTTTTTAAACTGGAAAATATAGAGTTCCTATTCCTGTTCAGGCTCCTCTATAGCCTTAGGGTTCTTTGTCTTATTTAGAAGATGTTTAATAAAATTAATTGTGCAGAAGATGGATTATAGCAATCCTTTGATTTTTGAAATGAAAATATTAGTGGCATCTTTTTGTGCTGTAAAGGAGCCTAAAGCACACTGAGAGCACAATCAACAGATAGTACTTGGCCTTTGGGTGGAATTGAGCCTTCTCTCCTTTCTGCATATGAATTGCTACAGCTTTTATCTAGGGATTATTTATAAATCACTCAATGAATATACTATTGCAGATCTAGTGAGATTTGGAGCCACTATTATTCAGTAAGAGATGTCAGGGAAGAGAGGTAGTGGATGACTGAGGAGCATAAGGTTAACCATCAACCTCTAAGTGACATTTCCAAGATTGTGAAGAATGTGTGGTGAGGAAAAACTCAACATAGCTCAGCTATTTTCTTCTCCTCAGACTAGGTCCTTAATTTATATTTCCAGGGTTAATGCAGCAGTAATTACCTGAGGGATGATGTTTGCAATGATGAAAATATCTTCAAGGCTCTTTCCCCCTCTGTTCTTCATATCAGCTCAAAAGACTGAGAATGACCAAACCAACTCACTCAGCTATGTTGGGATGGAAAGACTAATGTTTGCTGACTACTGCATGCATGCTGCTAGCAAGAGCTCCATCCTCTAATAACTCAGTATCTAACATATATGGCTTCAGCAAGAAGTACACTTGATCTTGTTAGGTTTCAATGAAGAAGCCCTAAATGTCTTCTCTTTCCAACAATTTGACTCTTTTTGTTCTAACTCATGATTTTTTTGTCCCCTCCCTGAGGTATGCATGCACATTCCTAACATCATCCCAGCGTTTTGACTGAAGAAGTTTTAAATTTATCTGGACCTGAATAGTGACAGCAATTTCAATAAGAAAAAGAGAGAGGAAAGTATGCATCAAGAAACACACTCCTGGATCACATAAGGTTTTCAACAGATGGGAAAATGGACAGAAAAATGAAGCATGAAATTCGATGTTACTGAGTAGAAGGAAATATTTTGGTTTTGTTGTAAAAAATGTTCCTCATGCTACTTAGCAGAAGAGAAAGGGCTCTAAAAATAAACTGATGTATTAGAGATATAGAAAATGTGTAAGAAAGAATGACTTGCATCAAGCTTGTTGTAGAAAAATAAATAAATAAATAAGGCCATTAAAGAAGATGGGGTGCAGTCATCAGAAAACCTCTGACATTAACTTTTATGAAGCAGTTAAAATTCTCACTGCTGGTCCAGATTTGCATGTGAACTATGACCAATCATTCAGTCTGAAAACAATATGAGATAAATTTACCATTTAGCTTGTGTTCTGTATGGCTCAACACAAATGAATCAAACAATATGCAATAAATTTCATGGACTGTTAAATTTTAGCTCTGGTGATGTAAATCACAGGTGGGATTGTTTCACAGAGAGAGTGCTGTTGGGTTGAGGAAGCAGTAAAGTTGAGAACCAGACCTTGTTTTGACTAGACAGGGTCAGTATAGTGAAAAACACAATAGAGACATAAAGAAGTGTGGAAAAAAGAAAAGCCTAATACCTTAAAAAAACTTGCATTTATAACAGCCATAAAATCACCTGTTTAACCTAACTGGAGAGGCACTGCAGAGCTTCCTCAGTAAGCTCCATTTAAACACTGAAAATGCTTAGAGAAAATTTCTACAGTAACAGTCCACAAATACAGCTATTATGATTTCTTTCAAGCTCAACTAGTTCTGTCAGCAGAAACAAAAGTACTTCATTCTCTGGTCTTAAAACAGTTATGGCAGTCATGGCAATATTTGTTTTGTATTTTACTCATGATCAGAAAATCAGGCTTATTATGAAGCAAAACAGTCTTAGATTTCCACTTTATAAAATTAAACTCTTATGATGAGTCTCCTGTTTGCTTGTCTTGACACAAGAGTCTGACTGTGCATTCCACAGTAAATTTGGGGTTTCCAATCAGCTACCTATTCTGTGGATATCATTTGTATGAATTTCATTATGACTTTTCTTCTTAACATAATCTTTTCTATATGTGTGTGCATAAAGTATCCATCTTAATATCTGGGGTTTACTTAGTTTTCTATCCACTTTAGATTTGTCTTTTAGAAAGTATGTGTTTGTGGAAGAGTCTACCCTTGACACATATATGTTTTCAGATGTTGAAAAGAAAGTAAATATCACTATCACAAACACCATAGAGAAAGCCTTTGCACATAGCATCTTATAAATATCCACTTCAGACAAAGTGTGTAAGGGATTTTATCATTCTTTGGGGGGCGGGGGGAAGGGGGTGTGAGGTGGTGGTGGTTTGGGTTTATTTTCTGTTTTAAGGTCACCAGACCTTTACAATTCACCACTGAGCTAGAAAGCCAAAGAAAATCTTCCCTCAGGAGGGAAGCTTCAGTATTTCTGGTTCCAGGTTGGCATAACCTAGTAAAGACTAGTAAAATTTTATTTTACTCATTTTGCATAAGTAATTTTGACCTGTTATGAGGAATATTTCTGTTCCAAAATCTTGGTGTGGGGGAATATGCGATTTTGCATCTGATTTTGATCAGATATGCAAATCTGCTCAGGCCGTACTATAAGATTGGTTGTACAGAACTGAAATATTATTGCTTTGTATGATTAAGCTTCTGAGAGGGAGAGGACAAATGATTCATTTGCATCTAATTGGTGACACAAGACTTGTGGAGACAGGTTGTGAAGGACTGGTGGTAGGCTTCAAAAGCAGAAAGTTCAGAATCACCCAGCCCTTGCAAAGAAATGGTAGCTCCTAGAAGATGAGGGTGCTTGTGAAATACCTAGACTCAAAGGTTAAATTTTGGTCTTTTCCTGCTTATCTCTGAGGAAAGTAACTTCCCTTCATCTGGAGGTGGTCCCACAAACACATTAAAAAGAAAACACAACAATGGAAAGAAGTGATTCAAAATGATAATTAAGTTTCAGAAGGACATCAAGCTCACTTCTGAGTACACTGGACCAATAGTTTAGAAAAATTTCAAACATTTCAAAAAGAGTAAATAAAATTAATTTTAGGCAACAAAACCCTAGAAAAATCATAACAATGAAAGGAAAAAAGGAGGGGGAAAGCATAAAAAGAAGTAAAAAGAGAGGAGATGAAGAATGTATTTAAATATTTATACCCAAAGTCCTACAAAATCTCTTTCTTTTGTCACCCAGCAATAAATTCACTGACCACTATCTTTGTACAGAAACAAAACAGCAGCTGTGCCTCTCTGCCTATCATTAGAGAACTGTCTCTGATGTTCTCAGAAGCAACTCATTTAGCCTGCCTTGAGCAAATGTCTTATTAATCATCTTCTTTGTTTTTGTGGGTTGGTTCATTAAGTTCATGCATGCATAAAGTTGCTGTTGCTGCAGATAATGTGCAAAGCATTTATAAATTCAGGCTTTTCAAACTCTTAAAACATTTATTAATTCAGGAAAATGTTATGTGTTTCTAAAATCTTACTTCAACCAAGACAGTCTTTTGTTTTCTTCTCTTTCACAACGTTAGGATAGACTTTCCAAATTTTCTGTGTGAAATCAACTCTCTGCTGTGCAGACTTCTTTTCTAACAAATGTGTCTGTCTGCCCTTTCTGCACTTATTTTTATTTGCACCATAATTCCTTGTGGATGGAAGCTTGGATACCAGGGTGCTGAACATGGCTGTGCAAGTCCCTTCTTCCTTTGTCTGACCTGCGTGCAGAAAATAGCTCTAAGTGTATATCAAAAAATTTAAAATGCTTTTTTATTTTCTGCACTGCAAAATTGAATCAAAATGTTTTGTTTGTTTCTGAAATGTTCCATCTGACACAAAATAAACCACAAGTTTTCTAAGCTGTGGGGACATCCTGGGAAAGTACTTTCAGTCCCTCCTACAGAGTCTGTCACACTTCAGATAAATTGTTAGATATTTGCTAGTGCATTAGCTGGAATCCATCAACAAGGCAAATGGCCTAACTGCCTGGCTGGAATAATTTTTGCAGTCTGGGATAATGACTATTTAAGTATTTTTATACTAAGAGGAAGCATACAAGCAAAGACTGTGAAAGATCTGCATCAGAATATCTAAATAGCTAGAGATTAAGACATTCATGCAAGAAGTAAAGGGTAGAAGTTCAAATTTTGGTCCTGTATCAAATGGAGGCTTTGACCTTTTTTCCATGTGAATTTCTAATCAACAAACCATCCCATTTCTAGAACTGGACTACTTACTATTTTTACCATTTGCACACTTCTAGTGTCTAGAAAGTTTAATGCTTATGTATATGCTTACAGTGAGGCTGAAATTTTGTACAAATCTGAGTAAACAGCCCACTGCTGAAGCACTGAATACAAGCAGTTGCCACCACTTCTTTGTTTCTTCTTTAAACATAGGTTTCAAAACATTTCCCCATATAAAATTATTTACTGTACAAATTCCACCTGAATTGAAAAAAATCATTTTCTGGTACAGAAAATTAATTTTGGGCCAGTCTTAGTGTTGAAAAGCAAAAAAAGTGAAATCTCAGATGTAGTGGTAAGAGGTGTCCAGAAAAAGGTAACAGGTATGCTGTTATGAGGCAAGACAAAAGATATACGAGGTAAAGAGAATATGAGGGAGACCAAATTTAGAAAATCCCTTCATATTCCACCTAGAGCTATATGCTATATGGCACTTATGCATTTAACCTGATTGAGTATGCATTTGAAGAGAAAACAATTATTATCAACTCATACTCCTAGACAGATATGCTTTGTTAATTTTAGCTGAAAAAGAGACGGTTAATTTATCTCTGCCAGAAGAAATTTTTACTTCATTGTATTCCTGGAATATTATGTCTGAATTTCTCCTCAGCAACATATTAGAAGCACAATAGCAACAATTTATCTCTCTCAGACTGCCCACAGAAAGAGCATCATAGCCCATTTTATTCACTATTCTGCTTATTAAATTATTAGAATATTATTTTATTTGATTTGTAATATAATATATTCTATCATTCAATTTTTATCACATTCAATTTTCTGTTGTATTTTGAATGTAAGTCCAAAGAGACAGGACAATATAGAAAGCCCTATATTGGACTGGAAATAACTAAATATAATATTTGAAATATATGTAAATATACATAGCAGAGATTACCTTCAAATTTTACATTACTTTTCTGTCATAGCAATTCAACCTCTTCTCCCTTCCAAATGGGAATTTTACATAGAATTTCAAAGTTGTCTGAGTTATGCAAAAATTTAACTTGCAGTGCTACTGGTTTTAAATGCAATTTCAACTCCTAAATCATTTAAGTGAATTTGATAAAAAAACTACCTTTTTCCTCCATGTATTTGTGAGTTGTATTTTACTACAAAAGAAAACAGAAAATTAATGAGGCTTGTAGTTTAAAATAAAAAAATAAAGTCCTTTGACACCTGAGATTTGTATGATGGTGCTGGATCTCATTATTTCAGCCATTCTTGCTGTTTTTGCTTTTCAATCCTCATGTTCGTTTAATGCAGAAGTATGAGAAAAAAAAGAGTTGTGTTCTGATTTTCTAATTTACCAGTTCACCAGTGCAGACTTCACAGACTCACTGCCTTCAAAGTAGCGGAGTGGAATTCAATATATATTGTATCTTCTTTTAAAAGGAATATAAATAGCATGAAAACTGTATTTTGCTGGTTTCTGATGCTTGAATATCAAAATCCTGCACACTGGGATAGATGGCATCAGTCCAGACAAGTAATGTAGCTCCTTATGTACTGCTTCAGAAGAAATATATAGTATGGGAAGACTTCCTCTGCATTTAAAACTAGGAAAAGGATTTTTACAAAGGCAGACATTATTGATAAGCAACTACAGAGCAGCACCTTGCAACAATCCTTGGAGCTCTGCATAACTGTGTGGTCAGCCCAGCTGAGTTGGCTGTGTCTTTGTGAAGGTTTTGGTTTTTATTTTAATTTATTTATCTTTTTTCTTTCTTTTTTTTTTTTTTTTTTTTTGGCTGGACACAGTGATCTTAAAGGTCTTTTCCAACCTAAATGATTTTATGATTCAATGGTAAGAGAGATATATGCCATCTCCATTCTGTCTCAGGAGAGAAAAGAGTCAGGCTTGGTTGACCTCTGTCTTGCAACACTTTTTTTGGTTCTGTGCTTCTGGAAACTAGATGTGCTTATTCTGACATAAGGTTGCACTTCTGAGAAATCTAAAGATTTCTGTAGAAACTTCTATAGAAATCCTTTTGTCTTGTCCAGACTGCTTCATTATTTCCTAGGGTTCTAATACTGGGAAGTTACTTCTTTTTTTCCTCCTGCACATTTATTTAGTAGAAAAAAAAATGGAACTTGCTAAAATAATGTTCAGTTTTTGAGATGGAATGAAGGATGTTTACCAGATTGAAACATTTACTTTGAAGGAAAAAGTAATCAAAATAAAAGCATTACATGATAATTTTTTCCATTCTTTCCCAGAAATTTAAATGGCAGTGCTGGATTTCGTTATTTCAGCCATTTGGATTTTTTGCATCTGATTCACAAAATGATAATGTTGCTAGTGGTGATCTTTTTCAAGTGACTGCTGTCTTCTAAAAAAGTTTTTGGGTTTCTGAAAGAGTACAGTGTAGATATCTATTTAAATTTGTGATCAGAAAACCCCAAAAGAACACACATCCGAGTACTATGCTGTGAAACTCTTCAAGAGGAAAATTGTTAAATGTACATTTGAAGTTCTTAATCATCTGCAGTGACCTTGGCAATAATTTAATTGTAAAGTTTTAGCTTCAGCTTTACTTTTAATGAAAAGATAGGTGCAAGAACAAGACTGATATAATTAGAATAAATATTTTCAGTATGACAACAGAGTGTTAATAATGTATTTCCAAAAAGAGGAATGCTATATGAAACAAATGGATACTCATCATTACAAATGGAGAGGAGTGAGGTCTAATACATTGTGACATGTTTGACCTAATGGAACCTCCATTATTTCAGTGATTTCAAATCAGATTTACCAGAAGAAGCAATGTTATACTATAGCACAAATTTAGCAAATGCCAGTTAATATTACAAAGATTTTTATATCTCTACTGCCTTTTCTAATGAGCAATGAAAGAAACAATGCCATTATTTTCAAAATACCATTTAAAAACATGTGAAGAAGTGTGCATTCTCTTCTTTGTACCCCAGAAAAAAATGCAGTAAACCGTGCTTAGTTTATTTGCTTAGAAACTTGCTCTGACTTCAGAAAATTATTCCATTCATTTTAATACCTACTAATTGCAGTAGCAGTGCCTTGTTTCAACAGATCAGGATGATTTAGTACTGCTTATTGAAATCTTTCCTAAGACCTTAACGCCCAATCTCTTAAGCCGCAAAAATATTTGTTTTAAAATTCTTCAGGCACTGCTTTTTTTTTGCTCAATAGCATCAGTTTCAATGATGGTTACTGCAGCAGAGGATTAATAATAATATTGTGTTATCCTGCAGTTCACTACTTTGGCCTTCCTTCCACTGGTTTATCTACCCTAAGACCAAATTATTACCCTGTAATAAAATGAAAAGCCACTATTATTGCTTAATGTAAGTACACTTAAAATTATTATTAGTAGTGTACTTGGTAAGGTTAAATCATGAGGTCTTTGATGCTAACTTCAAAAATTACATCTCCGATTTAGCTAAAATAAATGAGATGGTTGCTTCTCTCTAATTAAAGGCGAAAGTGTATCTATAGTACTTGGCAATTATCTGCCACTTAACACTGTATTATAGCCACATTTATTGCATCCATTTTATTATAATTACAATTACCTTACATTTACTGAGGGCCCGATCTTCAGAAAAATAAGCAGCCTGAAGAAATAAATCATGAATTTTGAAACATAAGGGAGCCTGTGTACCAAACCAAGGATGAAGTTCAGTTTGCAGAGAATTAGGATGATACTGCCAGCAGCGAGAGCCATCCTCTAGGGCCCTGCTTGCAGGGACAGACCTACAGGTGCTTTCCAAAAAGTGGAGTGATTCCCTTTGGTTGAGTCCTGAATTTTGGGCTGTTGGTGTATTGAAAAGGCTGCATTTCCACTTCTCCTCTCTTTTTCAGGCAGTGGAAAACAGTAACTAATGGCTGATGAAGAGAAAGAGAACTCTAGCTGGTTTTACTCTTGCAGGGAGCAAAAGCAAGAACAGAGCACCAGTTGAACTGAAATTTTAAGAGAAAGGAAAAGAGGTACGCTGGAGTGAACAATGAGTGTTATTCTGGGTGAACAGAAAAATTTCTAAAATGATCAACTTTTTAAAAAATTTTTGTGGGGCAAGTGATGTTTCTTCGTCCTTCTTCTTTCCTGACTTGTCTGAATTCATGTTCTTTCTATTTTGTCTTTACCATTACCACAATCATGCTTTGCTTGCCTGCAAAGCATGCAGCATGCAGCATTTACTCCCTGAAAAAGAGATCTAAAACTTAAAAACCTGAATAATTATTATAAGACTTAAATATTTTTAATGGGGTCTTTGATTGCACAATGAAGAGTTCATGCTGTGTTAGTTTCTTTAATCAGTGTAGAGGAAAAAATTTAATGCAATCTAACTATGACTGTGCAAATTGTGAATATTCACAATCTACAAAACGAGAGCTTTAGTTTTTAGTTCTTAACCTGTAAAAATTTCTAAGTCCTTATTCCACAAGGCATTCAGAATAAAAGATAATTAGTATTAATTATTCCATTATTGTTTGCAGTGGGAAGGCAATGTTTATGAAAGGCGAAATGACTGCTTCTGTTTGTAGATTGAATACAGACAGAAGCAGCGAATACAAACTATTGAATAGGTATTGAATACTTAGAGGAAATCAAAAAGAATTTTTCTACTCTTCAAACGAAACTGTGGGTCAATTTGTCTGTGTAAGGTCATTATATTTTGTGAGTAGCATACCTTCAAAACATTCAGAGTACAGCACAGTAGACATTTGTAGTCTCACAAATGTGTCCCTACTTGTTATTGTAGTAATTTACTTGGCACATCCTGCTGTTTCATTAAGATCTCTGCTTATGCCATTGAAATCAAAGGAAACTTTGATTTTATTTGGCACAGGATCAAGGTTTGTCCACTCAACATGTCCTTGAGACAAAACAAAACTTACAAGGAGGTTAATGTTGAGAGTGTTGTTTTGAGCACATAATGATGCCAGCCTGCAACAGGAAAAGTCTTTGGGCTGCACTGAAATGGAAAGTGTACGTGTCTGTTTTAAACTGCTAATACTTCATCTAACCTACTGTGCTGAACAGTCACAAAATGAACCTATGCAGTGACTGAATTGCTGTCCATAAAGCAAAAGCAAGCAATAGACTGTTATTCCATTTCTAGAATATAGTCATTTCTATAATGTAGTTATTTCTATAATATAGTTATTTCTGTGTTATTGCAGCAGTAATGAAAACCAGTATCTTAACACTGAGATGCTGCATTTGGGGAAACATTTACAGATATGTTGTTTTAAACCAGCATTTTCTGTGAAACGGGGAAATGCAGTCTTTACAAAATAAAATTATTTGAAAAGGTGATCACAATTTGACTCCCTGAGTATATTTATCCACCAGTACAGTAGAAAATGTGAAGTAAAGCCACAGTCTTCTAAAAGATTAAAGTAGCAGGAGTTAATCTTTAAATTAAAACACTGTAGAAGCATATTTACTGCACCCTCAGTACTTGTCTGTGTCTTGAGATGTCATAGCATTTTTTAGGATCTGTGAACAGGTGAATTTTCCTGGAGAGCTACAATCCTAGTAAAAAAGCTACAGGACCATATTCCCTTAAATTCCAGGAAAAATAATAATATGCTAAAAACTGTTTAAAATATGAGGATCTCCTAAAAAATTTGAAGGTGCTCACAAAATAGTTTCTTTTTAAACTGTATTTTCTTAATTCTATTATAGAGAAAGCATGATTATCATTTTAAACACTTCCAGTAGAATATACTAATTTTAGTACCTTGGAATATGTTGGGTTTTTTTCCTCCTACTTCATGCAGCAACTAAGGATGTGGAGAGCTTGTCCTCACAGAATGGTGAATGTGATTCTCTTCACTGACACATTGCAAGGATTTAAAGAAAAAAAGCTGAATCTAGCTTTACATTCAGGACTGAATTGTTAAAATAATTTTATCAATATTGTGAAAAAAACTACTCCATTATGGTGAGTCAATCTATATATTTACTGGTCAGCTGGAAGTTATACTAAACATCTTTATAAACACAGTTGCAAGAGTATGCTCTCTACAGTCCTCATTTGTAAAATTTATTTTTATATGTTATATGGCAGCCTCTCTGGAATTATTTTCTGATATTCTGTTAAATATTATAATTTATATATTTTAATTTTATTCTACAGTTTCAAAGGTGCTTCCATGATCTTGCTGAAATACTTAATCCACCAATAGTAGATTTTTCTTACTGAGAAAGATAATAAGAATAAATAGGAAGATATAAAATTTTAATAGTCTTTTCAAGACTTAATGATGCAAATCAGCCAGTGCATCTGTGCATATTAATTCCAAGCAATCCTACAGTTATGAAAACAAAAACCTGTTTTTCTAAAACAATGGTAAATGCAATTAGCTGAAGGTTTTAAGGGAAATTGCACTCTAACTTATTTTATTAAACATTTCATAACAATACT
Source organism: Parus major (assembly GCF_001522545.3). Classification (NCBI taxonomy): domain Eukaryota; kingdom Metazoa; phylum Chordata; class Aves; order Passeriformes; family Paridae; genus Parus; species Parus major. Next base: position 123,375,251 of record NC_031769.1, read on the forward strand.
AAGGTATTCAATGGTGTAAACATCTGGTGTTTATGCTTCTTCTGTGGTGCCACCGGTGACTAATTATTTTCCAGGTGTCATGGAAAAAAATATTGGTTAATCACCCAGTCAATTTAGCTTAATGTTCAGCAACTGAAAGCTGCTGCTTCAAGTTTTGTGTGTGTAGGCATATGCACATGGATGTGAGTCTGCACATGTGCATGTAACCATTTTGTGGACCTTATTCCACTCTTTTTAAAAGATGGAGAGGTCCAGGCTTTCACAGTGAAGTTGCACTGATAGAAAACCAGATCAAAGACTTTGTGACACAGAGAAGTACTTAGAATCACAGAAACATTTAGGTTTAGAAAAGATCTATGAGACTCCAAGCATGTAGTGACAAGTCCATCACTAAACCATTTCCCTATGCATCACATCTACATGTCTTCTTAATTCCTCTATGACTGGTGACTCAAACACTTTTCTGGCTAGCCTGTTCCAGTGCTTGATAACCCCTTTGGTGAAGAATTTTTTCCTAACAACCATTCTAAAACTCCCCTCACCCGTCTTGGGGCCATTTTTTCCTGTCCTAATTTGAGGATAGAGGATGAAGAAGCAGATTAAAGAAAATGTAAATTCTTTACTGACACAGATCAGAGAGACAAAAAAAAAAAAAAAAAAAAAAAAAAAGATTGAAATATGTTGAGTCTCTAATTCATAAACATGAAAAAAAATTACCTAAAATATGCTGAATGAAGACTTAGGACAAGAATAAGGTTTTGGTGAGCTGGGTGATCTGAGCCAACAATGTTTATCTTAACCAAGACCATTGCTGCAACTTTCCTTTATAATTAATGTGTATCACTGCTGTATGAGGGGAGGGCAGTTGTATACCAAAAGCCATAATTAACACTTCTCTGTGTCTTTTACTCTATATTTGATTTTTTGCTCAGTTTGGTTGCTCATTTCGATCTCCCACAGATGCCTACCATTCTGCTATTTAACAGAGCAGGTAGATTCATGGGGGGCTTAGAAAACTGAATTTTCTGAGGCTGATCTCTAAAGGAGAGTTATTCTTCTGAAGTGAAATCTGCTTTTCCTCACCTGATACTATGACCCAGAATTCATCCCTCTGCCTTTCATTTACACAGATATATTTACACAGATATATTTACACAGATACACATACTTATTTTGAGAATAATTTTGAAATATTTTTCTGACACCCCCAGGCCCCAATAAAACCTCCAACTATAGCATAACATTTTAAAAATCTGTATAGAAAAACTTAAATTTTCTAGAGTTCCAGGTTAATGAATGATTTGAAAAAGAATTCATAAAAAAAAACCTTGAAAAAGTGGTCATAAGAGGGTTAACAGGGTTGTATGGAATACAAAGATAGCTGTATTGTGTAAATTGGCTTGACACTAATCTTTGTCCCCTTTGTCCCCCCCAGAAATGAGAACTGCCCTTCCTCCTCAGCTGCTCTCTATTCCTTCTGTCTCTCATGCCCCATCATTTTTGAAACCCCACACCTGAGCCCCTCTCATGCAGATGATGTGCATCCACACCATGCTCATTTAATGACTCTTTTCTAACTTCAGCACAGGTCTACAATGTAATCATGTGTGTGAACACAGCCACTTCATGCACAAAACTGGGTGAAATTTTTCTATGAAGGATGACAAGTGCAGATTCCATCCATTCAATCCTTTTATGTTTAAAACTGGAATCTAGCTTTTTTTTATTCATAATGTAGTATGAAAACTTTCAGCACTGAAGTTCAGTGTGACAAGTGCAGTGATTCGGCTGCCCACCAGTTTTCTTTTCCCTTTTCCCTTTTCCCTTTTCCCTTTTCCCTTTTCCCTTTTCCCTTTTCCCTTTTCCCTTTTCCCTTTTCCCTTTTCCCCTTTCCCTTTTCTTTTTTCCCTTTCCCCTTTCCCCTTTTCCCTTCCCTTCCCCCTGCTCTGGATGAGGGGTGCAGTGCCTCCTCAGCGAGTTTGCTGATGATGCAAAGCTGACAGGGGTGACTGGTACCCCAGAATGACGTGAGGCTTTTCAGAAGAACCTCAACAGTGTGGAGAGATGGGCAGAAAAGGACTGTCTGAAATTGAAAAAAGGGAAATTCAGGGTCCTGTCCAAGGGAGGTGCCAAGAGGGTGGGGCCAGGATCTTGCCAGTGGTGTTGAGCAATAGGACAAGAGACAATGGGCAGAAAATGATGGACAGAAAGACCCACCTGAATATGAGGAAGGACTTGTTTATGGTGCAAGTGGCTGAGCACTGGAACAGGTTTCCCAGAGAGGTCGTGGAGTCTCCTTCACTGGAGATATTCAAGAATTATCTGGATGCAATCTAGATAATGGACAGTCAGAAGCAAGTAATCACAGTCCTTAAATTACTTAGTCCTTTAGAGGTAAGCATTTAGACATCATTACAATATCCCTTTAACAATAGAATGAACATGTGGCATCTGTCTGCCCAGGGTAGTCAAAATTCTGAATACAGACCCTTGTTTAAACAAACAAAGCAGAAATCAAGTTTGCAATACCGTTAAATGAAAATACTCTTAACAAACCTGGATCCAGCAATTATTTTTCGTAGTCTGACATTGTCTTAGCATGTTGAAATTCAAGACATATTATGATATTACCCTTTTGCTTTTGCTTCCTCAAAAGTGCTTTAATGGCCTTTAAAACCAGCATAATCAAGTCATGATTCTATTGTCAACATTCTAGAATAAAACTTGCTCTTTGGAATTTAGCTATTAGGTAACATAGTCACGTTTCTTTCAACTGTGCTGTGAGCACAGAATAAATGGCTTGTGATGTTTAGCACTCTTGGTTAAAATCCCATTTTTACGGTTCAAGAAAAGTGCTATGACCCATGCACTGCAACTACTGATTTATCTGCACGGCAGCTTGGGAACCAAACCAGTTTTAAAATAGTTCTGAAAACATCAAATGTGTTATGACTTAAACACAAGCAAAAACAACAAAATAACATTGTTGAGTTTCTGGCAAGTATAAGAATTCTGATAATTTCTTAGAAAAACTGAATGCAAACAAAACAATGTATGTAGTCTTAAAGGCACCTTGTTTGAGTGAGAATTTGTCACCAGTAGGAAAGAATTATCGCACCCTAATTTAAGAGGGCAAGTTTAGGCACTCAGATATATGAAAATGTCAGATAATTAAATATTTAAATTATTTCCCGCCCCCCCCCCAAACATCCTGAAAATCTTCCCTAGCGAGTTTGCACAATTTAAAAAGCTAGAAAAGTATTTATACCCTTGGTTACCTTAACACCATCCAACCAACATGACTGGAAATGCTGGCATGCAGTCATACAACCTGGACTGGTTCCCAGTTCCAGCCTGGTTATGGATGCCCGTGCAACTCTTGTTTTGAATTTTTTTCCAAAATTACAGAGTATACAAAGCTAAGCTGTCACACCTGGAAGAGCTGCTGCTCTGAAAATTTCTTGTGTGTGCCTCAACAGAGCACTACTCCTCATCCTGGAATTCTAAAATTTTCTGCTGTATAAACTTTATTCAGGTAGGTTAAAACATTTTTTTCAGGAATAAATATAAAATTAAGGGAGATGTGAGCTCTCTGCTGCCAGTCTCAACACAGGACTATAACTTATATACCTATACTGTGGTAAAGCCAAATTAATGGACTTTCCTTTGCTCCATCACACTCTGTGTCTTTCTTTATGCAGCAGGAAACACATTGCTGAAGAAATATATTTCTTTACTAAAAGATAATTTGGGAAGGGAAATCTATCTGCTGTTAGATATGTGGAAAAATTAATTTAGAGTTGTCTTGGATATCTTTAACAGGAGAAAATTTTACAAAAACCGCAGCAAATTTACCTAAATTATATAACCCATGTTTCTAGAGCCTAAATGCAAGTGTATGATCTGGAAGAACTTTTCTTTAAAACTGTGCTTTTAAACAATAATTTGCAAATGCTAGGGTAGTTCCTCTCTCTTTTCCATAGCTCCCCTGATGAGCCAGAGGGTTCACCTTCCTCAACAGTGACTCACTCTTCTAAAAGGATGGTGTGGTCAGCTGTGCTTAAACCCATGGCAAGTCCCTGGCCACACTGTGAGAAGGCTGAGGAGCTGCTGTCTCTGCTCCTGTACCCAGGAGGCTTCAAAGGAGACAGTGCTTTGACCTTGCCCATATGCTGGCCAGCAGATCTGGCTGGTTGAGCTGGCATTCCTCCAGGAACAGAGAGATTCTGCACTGTCCAGGTTAAAGGTTATGTCCAGGAAGCTAAAACAATCCTCCGGTGTTATAGACATGTGACAAAAGCTCATTCCCAGTGAATATTGGAAAACTGTCCTTTGAAACAACTCAGGAGTTGATTATCAAAAGTATCTATCCTACTGTGCTGTTTTGAGGAAGAATTTTGGTATCCAAAATACTGCTGAGACAAGGTGAAAAACCTGAACGACAATATTGAGAGGCTTTATTTTATGGGTAGATGTTGCTGGTTTGACCACCTGCTTTGTTAAAATATTAACAATAGTCTATGACAAGAATTTGTACTGTGTATTCTCTATAATCCTAGGACCATTTAATCAAGTATTTTGGAAGGGACTTCCAGAGGTCATCTACTTCAACCTCCTGGTCAGAGAAATTCTAGGTAGGGAAAATTGTTCAGGGCCCTGTACATGTGAAATATTTTGTGTCTCCAAGGACGGATATTTTGCAGTTTTCTGAGCAACTAGTCCAGTTATTATACTTATAGTGAATGTTTTTCTCCTTATCAAGTCAGTTTCCCATATTCCAAGCTGAGCCCATTGTCTTATATACTTCTACAGTGCGTTTCTGACCTCTGTTTTTTGTTTCAGACCTATGTCTTCCATCACTTAAAAGCATTAATATATTCCCTGACTCTCTTGTTTTTAATACTGGATTGAACAGACCTTGTTGTCTTTTAGTATGCCACAAATTCCAGCCCTCTAACCATCTTAATGCCCCTCTTCTAGACTTTCTCCAATCTATCCATGCCTCCTAGTGCTGTGGAGCCTAAGAATGGACATAGTGCTTAATGAGGTTTCATGAGAGATAAGTAGAGAAGAACAAACAGATCACTTTGCCTGATGTTTACAGTCTTGCCCAACCACAGTTGGGCTTCTTTGCTGCAGGAGCACATTGCTAACTGACACTGAATATATGAATTGAACCTGCTTCCAAATTGAGCTCTCTCAATAATTCCAGGCAGACATTTAAAATATTTACAACGAATTTTCAGTTGAGTTTTCATTTCCGCTTCAGAAAGAAAGAATAAAAAATGCTTTTTGAAATTGCTTGGGAATGGAAATTCCCTATAAAATTTATTAAATCCACTTTTCAAAGTTTCTAGTCTGTTAAAGTACTGTAAATAAAAAAATAGGGCAGGTAGGTATAACTGCAAATGTTTAAGTTTTGATATCTTCATATATATGTCTCCTATTAACCTAAACTCTATTAACCTAAATTTTTAATTTTTTCTAAATGAAGTTATATCTTTCCAGAGCTTCTACTTGTAGAGTAATATAAGGATAAATAAAAAAGTAAAAGGATTTTTATACCAGATACGTATATATATATATATATATAGTGCCACAACATATTAATGGAAATATTTTTTTTCCATGGCATATCCAGGCACAGATGTGTCCTTCTCTTTCTTGAGTACAAGGTATTGTCAAAGCACTGTATATGTCCCATGACTCTAAATAAACAGTTCTGGGGGATTACACAAGATTGTCCTATTCTCCTGTACGTGTTGCTCCATGAAGCATGGAGCCAAAGGAAAACTTTGTCCATCACATGCAATGACTGATGTTTATTTGCTTTACATTGCTTTTGTAACCACAGTTTGAAAATAGAGGAATGTATTTCTGAGACTCAGTTTCATAGGAATAAAAAATAATTATGCAAAGAGTTGATGCATTTAGATTATGCACTTTTGTTGATATTGCAGCTCTTAATGAAACTGACATTTGTTAGACAATTCTGTAGTGCTTACTGTCCTCATTCACTTCTTTTCATGACAGAGTCTGTCCATAAGACACATTAATGGTGTTGGACTGTTTACAATTCTTAAAGTATTTCTCAATGTATCCCATTGTGGGAGTTGTGTCCAAAGTGGAAAAACTAGTAGAAGAAGGAAACAAAGTAAGCATCTGGTGAAAACAAAGATTTATCTACACAACAGTAATACTAAAGGATTTTTGTGATAACCAGCTATGACTTTTTTTCTGGTCAGCAACCCTGGTGAGGCAATTGGCATATGGAACCTATGATCTGAAGTTTATCAGACCTAAACGAGCAAATATATATATATCTAATCCCCTTCAGCATCTGCCTTGTTCTTCAAAGAACCTGGCGAACCATTCCCTAGTTCTTTATCACTAAAAAGTTCACACATCCAAGTGTAGAATAGATTCATTGCCAGGTGATTTTTGGCTCCTTTAGTGTGACTTCTGAGCAGTCTCTTTGATAAAGAGTTGTAATGGAACTTAAGAGGTGGTGAACTTGTGACTGAGATTTCCATCCAGATGAAGAGTTTTGATGAACCTTCTCTCTCTTTCAGAAACCTGGTAGTTCTCAAAGTGCTAAAAGGCATTTCTCCTACGCATAGCAGAGTCTCACCTTGAGTCAGCACCTGCCACCTTCAGTTCATTTGTCCTCTTTTCCTTTTGTAATTACTTCATCTGCACTTGGCATGTTTGGCAGGTATCTCAGGAGGAAGTCTACATGAATCAGACCATTAGGCTCTTTTAAACTGTGGCCTGAGGTAGGGCTGAGACACCTTCTATTGCTCATACTTGTTTCTTTTCAGAACATTAAAAGGTCACCTGTGCTTCAGGTTATCAATGACATCAGGTAGGAAAAAAATCTCCAGAGCACCTTACCTTATGTTTCTTTCTCAGTATTTATGATAAAAAAAAAAATCAAAAAAGTCTTACATTTTACATTGGATTTGTTTAGCTCATGGGTATAAAACAATTTTTTTGAAAAGGACTGGTGGAGTAATTGCAAATAAATCTATAAAGGTAGATTTTTCTCCACTGAGGTTTGAAAAAATACTTTGCTAATCACATATTTTTCTTTGCAATCACAACTCATTGAGAAGATCATTTTATAAGAAGAAAAATCTAGATCCTCTCAGATCACCTCAGATGTCATGACATTCTGTCTTTTATTCATTTGAATTTGTCAGATCAAAACATTTGCCTTGATAACTGCATATGCTGCTTGTATAGCACCCACACTTTGACTTGACAAAAGGATGTTACTGAAGGACCCCAGTGATACTCAAATAATTTTCAGATACCTACTTCTTTGGAGACAAACAAAAATCTTTCCAGGTAGGTTTTTTGGGTTTTTTTGGCCTGAACTTCACAAATATCAAACAAAACCCCTGGGAGAAAATGCTATTGGAAACTTTAGTTATCCAGGTTCCTCTCTAGTGAGGTAATTTACACTTACTGTGGATGTTGAATGTCATCATCTATATAATCCTTTGTGAATCTTGTCACAGATTGTCTTCTTGTCTCAGGTCTTGTCTTCTCGTGAAGATTTTCAAACTATCAAGACAGCACTTCTCTAGTTTTAACAGGACTTCAACTCCATCTCCACTGATTTGAATCTCTTTTCCATCTGCTAAGTGTTGTTAAGATATTGCTTTCTCACACGGAGGAGTTTATAAAGTCATTGACACTGTGATTTTAGGATGTTTTCAAATTCTTGTATTAGCTATATATGTAAATAACGAATTTTCTATACTGAAAATAAAAGCAACATCTCCTACCAGGAAGACCACAATAGAGCTTTGAAAATCAATAAAATGCTTGTTTTGGAGCTTGCATGCTTTATAGCATATGCTTCAAATTGTCTTAGTGCTCTTTTACACAAGGAAAAAGTAGATGTATCATATTATAGAAAATCAAGTGTACATTGACAATGTCATGGAGATGTCTTACTTAATCATACATGTGAGATTGTGCCTTTAGGGCACTGCAGAAGTAAACCTCATCTTCAGTTTCCAAGAACACATGTATCCATCACTAGCTGCACAAAATAACAGTAAAATTTAAGAATATATGAGCCAGTCTAATTAACTACATAAAAAAGAGCTGTAATTAAGAGATTACTAGAGGGAATTTGAGCTTTGCCTTTGCCTCTTCTTCTCTTGTCCAGATTGTGAGAGCTTTTTTCCTCTGTGTCTGACAATAACTCAGACTAACTAAATAATAAGGTGCCATGTATATTTTTACTTGGTGTTTTCCTTTTCTTGAATTTTTAATCCGAGCACAAAAAATCAGCGACTTCCTCTTCCCTACCTCCAACACTTTTCAGTACTGTTTAGGCTTTTTTCCAGCTTCAGGTCTTTTGGATATTACCCAAGTAGGATATAAAGATCAATAGACCAGTAAGGTACAGTCCAGATGAGTCTCTTCATTAAATGCTGCCTACAAGTTGCTTCAAGGATATTTCCTCTTATCCCAAATGGAATATGATGGCTAAATATCTCTCTTAGGTCCTCCTGACAATGAAATCAAGACAAGAAACAAATATGACCTGGTTCCATCAGTTGCAAAGGGGCCTGGTGTAACATAACACTGTCTTTGCCTCCAGTTGAAGATCAGATTACTTTAACATAATGGTTTACATATTATTCTCCAGAAAGAGACCTGAAATGCAAGTTGTTGCCTGAGCCCACTGACCACACTGCTACTTTTACTTTTTCTAAAATCAATTCCATACCTAAATGTTTTGGAATAATCTATCTCAGAAGAGTTTCTTTCACACCATTCATTCAGAGAGTGCCAGACAGAGTCCAATCTGTCTTTGAGTTTATCAGAAACCACAGGATATCCATTAGTTTTTGATACCCAAAGAATTGACAGGTGTTTGTTATTTTGCTGTCTGCTCTGCAGGGTTACTTACCATAAGGTGAAACAGTCATTTGTCTTCAAGGAACGTAGCTTTTTGTTACATATCTTTTCCTCCAGTCTAACTTCAAAACAGCTCTCACAGTCTTTGTGTGCCTAGCCAGTGCTATAGGATAGTGTATGCATTTCTTTTACAAGTCATCTGTTTTGTAACAGAACTCAAGCAGATAATAGAACTCCAAATACTGAATCTGTGACAATTGCTTTCAAAAATTCACAGGGCAAAAAGGTCATAAGGCAAAGCAGGCATTACTCAGAAACAGGAACATTTACACTAAGACACAGTTTGTGACTGAGTCTCAGAAAACAAAAAGTATTATATTATAAATGGGCTATGGAAGAAAACAGCCTAAGAGCAATTTGGTATTTACAGTCTTCTTATATTTTATATTGGGTATTTTTTTGTTTTTCTTTGCATTTAAAATTCTACATCAGCTTGTATTTTCTTGAGAGTGATTAAACTCTTTAGTGGAAGTTCACACTTGCTTTTCTGTGCAGAACAGATAGAGCAATATTTCAGTCTGATCACTGATTTAGACTTCATTGTATTAATCATCATGTGAACTGCTGATCCATGTGGCTAATTATAGCAGCAAATCTTTATTCCCTTTTGCTCAGAAATGTTGTTAATAAAAAACTTACTTTCTGATCAGAAAGGTAGTATGCAAAAACCTTGTGGGATTTTTGTTCACTTTGTATTAATTTCCTTTCTCTTTCTGAAGCAAGAATGAAATTAGCATGGGTTCTTTAAATGAGAATTGACTTGTGTTGTGGTTTTTTTTCCAGTTGCTTAGCAGCAGCAATGGAGGCACATGGGTGGGTCTGCTTCCAGAGCACTTCTACTGGGATTTGGGCTCTTCAGGGCGTTTTCCACATTAACAAGATAATGTTAAAACACAAAAACCAAACCAAGATCCTGAAGCTAAGTCTCTGCTACTTAACTGTAAAGTGGTTAAAGGTAAGGACAGATAAATAAATATATTTGAGGTGATGCCTGCCATGCAAGACAAATTCAAATCCTTTGGTGTCAGTGTATTTTTTGATTCAATAATTGCATATAATTTTCTTTTGTGCCTTGTTTTATGCAAACAAGACAAATTCTATAAACTGAAATAATCGGAGCATCTGACAAGATAAGGAATTAAAGATGTAAATTTTTTTCAGAATATCTAGTATTAAGTGATTGAAGTTGTAAATGATTAAGTAGTTCTATTAGTTATTAAGTCTAAATGCCTGAAGGAGTAGGGAAATCAGAGCTGCTATAAGGGTATTCCTGCAAAGATGGCACAAAATCAATATCTTTTCTCTATGACTTCTGGACTTTGAGACATATTTATATGTAACATCTGGCTGCTGGAGATCGCAGAAGATTTGCTTAGACCCCTTTTGATACAGCTCAGTTGCTTTAGAGGACTTAGTAGAGAAAGAAACTCCAGACTCTCAACATATCTGCATTAGATATACAATTGTGTGTTCATTGAAAGAGAGGAATATGCAGGAAAAGATACTTAAGTAACTAATTAGCTGAGTTGGTTGCAGTAGGAATGGTTGCACACAAACCCATGACCAGCAGCATATTAGTGTTGCATATAATGTAAAAGTATTTTAGTCCCTATAGGGACATAAATATTTAAACTTCTTTAATGGGACATTAAGTTAAATATGTAATTTCTGTCCATTTAAAATTTAATTTAAAATATTGTTAATTTTTAATATTTTTCCAAACTTTAAAAAATCATACTTATTTTAAGGATTTAAAAAATGTGGTTTTCATAGGTTGAGACACTTTTCCAATCTTATCAGTTGTGATGATTCAGGAGGACATGTTGGTTAAGTTTAGAAGATAAGAAATAGATACAGAATGGGCTACTCAGTTCTGCAATTTTTAACAAGTTTATCTTTCTCAGACATTCTAAACCACTAGTGTTTTACCCAATATTAAAACATGAGTTTAATTCCACTGACTGAACTAGTCTGAAGGTTTTTATGGACAAAAAAAAAAATCCCTTATTGCCAGCCCTGTACATCCAAAATTACATGTTACTAAGCATCTGTCAAAGTGAACTAATTTTGCTTGTCTAAATATCTAAATCACTAGGAAAAATATTTCAGACTTGTAAATGAAAAAAGGTAGTACACTGGAGAGTGATATTATGCTGTGGTTATTACTTTGTCTGGAAGAAAATCAATACAAATGGCACAAACCTGTAGGAAGTAGAATAAGAAATACATTTAAGGTCAGATGACGTTTATTTACCTGTCAGTTCTGTATATTCATATGGATTATTTGGTATGCTAAGGATTTTATGGGATAGCTCACTCAAGTACACACTAATGGATGGTTTGGGGCAGGGGGAGAAAGCAAATTTACTTTATTTGCCATTAGTGCCATTATAAATATTTTAGACAGCTGAATACTTGGGGTTTTTTGGAGTAAATTTCCAAACTGCATTTCAGCCTTATTTTAACCCCTGCAAAACTACTTCCTTATCTAACTCTGGAAAACAAGTATTATTTCTGTGAGCAAAACATTTGTTATTTGGAACCTTTCTACATAAAAGTCAAACCTATTCTCACTTTTGTAAACACAAACCTCAATTTGTAAAGATGCTCTGCAAGTGAAAGCCAATTACATCCTAAGATAAAACACAGTGGCCTATGTCAAATTTTTTTGCCCACTAATTACTTTTTTGCTTGATTGTTAGATCAATGCATTATATATTTTTTCTGCATTTCTGTTTCTAAGACAAATTAGAGCCACATTTGCTGTTAGCTGTTTTCCAAAATTATGAACTTTCCCAAATGGTAACTTTTTTAGCTGAGCTTGCTTGTAGTCATGTATAAATGTTCAAGTCTAATTGACCTTCTTCACAAAGATACCTTCTTTTCTATATCAAAAGATGGCATGCTGATCACCACAGTATTTGCTTAGATCAAGGAAAAGGCCTTTTGTTGCCACTTATAATCAGAATGTGTAATGGAGTCTTTCTTCAGCTCTGGTTCAAATACAAGCTGAATGCTTCCCAGGGTCAAGGCTCCTGCATTGGAAAAGTCAGTCCTGGGTGTGAGCTGATGAATCTGAGAACTTCACAAGTCTGGCCAATTAGTCTGGCAAGAGTAATCACTGACATCAGTCATACAAAGTCTCTGCTTTCATGCTTTTAACCTCCAATCTATCAGGTGCCATGCTGAGTCCTGCAATCACATCATTATTTTGTTTGTAAAGAGGAAATCAGGAAACAAAGTGAGGTAAGGAGTTTGTTTCAGAAAAAACCCAACTATTTTGAGCTAAAATTGAATGCACCATTCCTAGCTGTCTTTCCTATTAAACATTAATTGACTAAAAACTACTTGTAAATAAATCACTGTTCCTGGCACTCAAAGGTGTATTTTATAAGGTCAATTTCTTTGTTAAATGGCCATATAAGACTACAGAATGGGCAATTTTTTTAAAGCACAATACTATTGAGTTTCAATCTGTGCCATAAACATCTTGTTTCTCACCAGTCTCTAGGGAAGATCCACCTTGAGAGAAACGCCATCTCCATATATTCCCACCAAAATAAGGTCCATATGCAGAATTCATAAATGGTTTTTGCACTTTCCACAAATGTGACTATTTCCTAGAAATTAAATTGTGTTTTATTTTTTTATTCTCTAATTCATGGCATGGGAGATTATTCTCAATCATATTCAAAATGTATTCTTTTAAATGGAATGTTTTAAAGAAGCAAGAGAATTCTTATTCTCTTTTAATCAAATGGATAAAGATATTGTCTGGGACATCTGTTGGTATGGAATGTATACTGAAGAATGGAAACATGGTTTCTACAAGAAGCTCTTTTTTTATTTTTTTTTTAAGGTGTCATAGCAGAGCATCCATGATGGCCTGAGTAATATCAGATTAACTCAGAAAAACTGAGTAATAGCAACTAATTTTTATTTGGTGACCACTCATGAAATCTTTTGTGGTTCAAGGGTGACAGTTACTGATCCTGAAAATTCCTGTCTTACAGGCAGACCCAAGAAGAGTATTTTCTTTTTAACAGAAATACTTAATACTGTCCTACTGTCTATAATTGGGAAATTACAGTAATGACTTCAATTTCAGGGCCCTTTGTCTGCTTCATTTTTTCAACGTCTCTGCAGGTTTTATAAAATGTGTTATAGTCCATAAAAAGATTTTATGGTCAAGGGTTGCTGAATCATTCAATATTTTCAGTTACATAGTGTCTACTTATCTCCTTTGACAACTCTTCATTGTGATAAAATGTATAGGAATAAACATATACAGTGAATGCCTATCCTAATTTGTCAGCTTTAAATGAATCCTGTTCACTATCAGGTTTTTTGTAATTAAAGTGGGCACATTGTTATTAGAAACAATGGCATAGTTGGTAATTTTTATTGATTAACAACATACATTAGAAGGAGATAAATGACCAATCTAATTGTTTGTGGATTATTGTTTCCTGTGTAGTCATTACACTGGTTCTCACTGAAATAAGGGATACATTTCTCAAAGAGACCAGATATTGCTTTTTATTAGCTGAGCCAAATATTTGTGAATGCTGGTAGAAAACATATGGGAACAAGTCTTCCTGGGTACACAAATAAAGACTCAAGGGCAGGAGTTGAGTTGTAGTCCCGAGAATACTGAGACACACCAGGATGTTCCTCAGTAAAAGGATGAGTGACAGAACCAAAGAATCTTTTGGTTGAAAGGGACTCCATATATTAGCTGTTCCAACCCTTGACTCAAAGCAGGGGAACTTCAGTGTTTGTCAGGTAGTTCAGGTTTCTGCCTTTCCAACAATTAGGGTTCTGACATCTCTTTGGGCAATATGCTGTAGTATTTGGTTCCGTCATGGTGACTTTTTTTTCTTTATATTTAGTAGGAATTTATTTTATGTTCCTTCTGCAAGCAAAGTTTGAGTTGTTCTCCTTAAGTATCCAATATATAGTTGAAGACATCAGTAAAATTTTTGACCTTTTCTTACAACTAAACAAACCCAGCTACCTTACTGTCTTCTCTTACATCCAGTACTCCAGCACACTGATTAACCTTGTGGCACTCCACAGGGCAATCTCCTCTTGGTCTGCTTTGTATTGCAATGGCTCCAAACTGGACAGAGTGCTCCAAATGCAGACTAATAAATGCAGACAGAGGGGAATAACCATTTTGCTTTATTTCTGTTCATATTTTTGTTAAAGCTTGTCCTCTTTTTCACTTTACATGTACTTTTGCAAATAATGGCATTATTTTGCTTCTTTCCAACAATGATAATAGTGAACCCAGGCCCTCCATCTGTGCTGGTTTTGCCTGAGATAGAGTTAATTTTCTTCACAGTTGCTTTTATGGGGATATGTTTTCCATTTGTGCTGGAAACTGTTGACATTTTAGTTATTGCAGTTATATAGACATATAGTTGTTTAGCACTTACAGACAGCTAGAGCCCTTTCTGCTCCTCACACCACCCCACCAGTGTGAGGACATCCCTTTGGAAATTTAGGTCAGATGTCCTGGCCAAGTTTCCTCCCAACTCTTTGTGCATACCCAGCCATCCTCAGTGAGTCTGGGACAGCAGACCCCAACTCTCCAAAGGGATATCCCACATCATGTGGCACCATGTTTGGCATAGGAAGCTGGTGGAAGAAGAGAGATGTTTGGAGTGATGGAATGTGTATTCCCGTATTCCCTGTCCATGGCGATGTGTGATGGAGCCCGTTTTCCTAGGGATGGCTGAACACCTGCCTGCCCATGGAAGGCAGTGAACAAAATTGTTTTGCTGGACTTGCATGCACAGCCCATACTTATTAAATTGTCCTTAACTCAACCTATGAGTTTTCTCATGTTTTCTCTTCTTCTCTCCCCCATCCCACTGTGACGGATGAGTGAATGAGAGGCTGGGTGTTGCTTAGTTGCCAGGTGGGATTAAATTATGACACTATCCAAAGTAATTCAGCTTGTAACTTTATTTCCAAACTAAAATTAGTCCTAGTGAGAGTGTTGTCTAATTCTTTTATCATAAGTACATTAGTACACCCCTAGATGCCAACAGTATATTAGAGAATGGGTCACTCAGTTTCTACAATGGAATACATTTTGCAAAGTTTAGAAGTAGTTCTCAAAACTCTGTGTTTTCTTTGATTTTTAAAAGGGTTATATTTAGATTCCAGGTGTTCTTTAGGATGCTGGAATCAAAATTCAAAAATTTCAGATTGGATTCTGTTTGAGCAGAAACTTAAACAAATATGAATGGTCATTATCCTTTTGAAGAAATTTTCTTTCAAGTACTGTCTAAAGGGATCTTTAGGACACACAGTTTATGTGAAAGCAGATATATGTTACCTTGAAGAAACTGGGTTATACCCAGTTGCTATGCACATGCTAGAAACAATGATCTGTGAACCCACCAATGATCAGCTGAAGAGGAAAAAGAAATAATGCCAATAATGAATAAATCAGACATATTTCCTCATCTCCCTGCTAACTTCAGAGAAACATGCAACCACTGAAAATTTATGGAAAAGAACAGATGAGAATGCCCCTAGATAAAAGAAGAAAAGAAGTAGAAAAAAAAAAGGGGTTGAAATACTCTGTGATATGGATAAGAGAAGTTTAAGTAAGAAAAGGCAAATGTCTCTCTTTACTGGTTTGAAAAAGGCTTCACAAGGTATCTGAATGTACTAGTCAGCAAGTTTGGCATGGACTGGTTTCTCTTTTTCTAGTGCAGGACCTACCTAAATTTTGCACAAATAATTAAAAATTGATTTTGCCAGAGGACAGACAGAAGCACCCTGACCTCATAATGTACTGGCTAGGGTAGTTAAGAGAGGCAACATAAGGTCATAGCTTTGTAGAGTTTGAAGTCTCAGCATTTGGACTGTGCAAGGATGACTCTTCATTTTTTCTTTGAAATGTTCTACTGTAAACCTGAAAGATATTATTTTTCATAAAAAATTCTTCAAGCTAATTTGTTTTTGCCAACAATTTTAGTTCTAACAAGTTGGTGTTTTCTAGCTGAAAAATATTTGTAGAAAAAACACCTCATTCATTTTAGCTACAAAATTTATTTCTGAAATGATTCTAACTTTGATACCTGTTTTGCAGTCATTTCAGGGGAGGAAAGTTGCATGTATCATGTATTTTCATCAGCATGTATGAAAAATCTGAGGAAGAGGCGTAATGAATAGGTACAGCAGTATTTCATATCTTAGACAAGTTGTATGCCAGACCTGTATGCCAGCTGTATGACCTTGAATGTCTCTAGGGACAGGGAATCTACCACCTCTCTGATCAACCTGTGCCAGTATTTCAGCTCCCTCATTGTAAAAGATGTGTTCTTTACATTTACTTTGAATCTCCCCTCTTTTACTCCTGTTGCCACTGACCCTAATAAATTGGTCCCATCATTCCCCTAAAGCCCCCTTTAGGTACTGGAATGATGCTATGTCTCCATAGAGCCTCCTCCTCTGGGCTGAAAAAACACAGATCTCTCAGCCTTTCCTCATAGGGCAGGTGCTTTGTCCCTCTGAAATTTTTTGTGGGTCTCCTCCATCAAGAGATCTATGTCTTTCCTGTACTGAAAACTCCAGAGCTGGATGCAGTACTCTAGGTGGAGTCTCACAAGAATGGAGTAGAGGCAGAAAATCACCTCCCTTGACTTGCTGGACACATTTCCTTTGCTGCAGCCCAGGATGCAGTTGGCTTTTTGGGCTGCGAGACCAGGAAACAAGCCATTGCTGCAGGCTCCTGCTGTTGATTTACAAAATTAGGAAGACACTCTAGATCAAGACCAGACCTTTTGCTGTACTAGCTTAATGCATCTATCAAAGAAAAGAAATATCTGTAAAAGGAGTAAATTTAAGCCTTGGATATAGGATAGGTGTAAGTGCAGCAAGTAAAGTAAAATGAAGAATTTTATGGCAACAATACTTGCATGTGTCCAATTTTGAGAAAAGCACCACTGGTAGAAGCACTTATC
Organism: Parus major; assembly: GCF_001522545.3. Lineage (NCBI taxonomy): Eukaryota > Metazoa > Chordata > Aves > Passeriformes > Paridae > Parus > Parus major. Next base: position 123,392,176 of record NC_031769.1, read on the forward strand.
TAGAAATCCTTACATGCTACCCCAAACATGCTACTCTTTTAACCTTTAGTATTTTTATAAAATCTATATTTATCATGTAAAATCATATCTGTTCCTTATTTGATCATGTTTCCCCAGGCATGTGGTAAGAAACCAGTTCTTCTGGTGTTTTCTCTGAGGCCAGATTGCTCTCTTTAAAGCAAAATAGGAGTGAATGCCAACTATGCACTTAAGTACAACAGCATATGGTGATCAGTGGGGCTCAGGATGTAATTACATATGTTGTTTTATCCTATATTATGTCCTTCTATCTTCTTACATTTTGTATTTCAGCTGGAACTCAAAATCAAACATATAGATCAATTGCTGGTATTCCTTATTGACATTCTACTCCTAGGATCCCAAATCAACTCTGTAACCTAATTATTATATTTCTCTGCACTAGCCTTAAATGATTGCAGTCAAATACAGTTTTTATTAAGAAGTACTTCATGCAACCTTTTTTTATTTTTTTTTTTTTAATGAATCCTACAGCCTAATTCAAAACATTAAAAAAATTTACAGGAAATTTAATCTAAGATGAAGGGTGATAAACTATTCAGGAATCCCCTAATTCCCCTGATTCATAGTCTAGTTATGTTGTCAATTAGGTAAGGCATGTCTGGTCTAGGAATGAAAATCAGTAGTGCCTGTTGCTCTCAGTGCAGGGTGTCAATGTTTGACACACTGTGGAGAACAACTGAGGTAGAATGGCACCTCTGGGGATCACCTTGTCCAACCTCTGCTCAGAGCAGGGTCAGCTAGAGCAGGTTGGCCAGCTAGAGTTTGAGTATTTCCAAGGGTGGATAGTCTACTACTGAACTGAGGAAGTCCCTTGAGGTGTTTGACCGCCATCACAGTGAAAGCCCTCTCATTTTAAATGGAATTCCCCATAATTCTGTTTGTGTCTGTTGCCGCTTGCCCTGTTACTGGGTACCATTGGGAAGAGGCTCGCTCTCTGTCTTGACTCCTCAGCATCTAAGGTATTTTTATAGACATCAATGATATTTGCCTGATGTCTTCTATAATTTTGTATACAGTGAAGATTGAGGGGGTGTGTTATCAGATGGACAGAGGCACAAGAAGTCTTCCATACTGCAAAAATGATATTTAATTTACAAGTTTCTTGCATACAATGCACATTCACTTACACAAACAACACCTTGGAAGTTCTGATAGCCAAAGCAGAGGATATTTCTGGTTTAAAACTAAGATTCCCAGACTTGTTTAGGTGGACCTCGTGGCTCTGCCTTTTCCACAATGTCCTCCCTCATTTACCTTCTACTTCTATCACCTACTGAACCACCATGGGCACTTGTGCCTTTCCTGTACCTACACAGGCATGTGGCACTGCTTGTTTCAGAAAATGGTACAGGACCTGGAGTGACCCTGGCTCTCCTTTCTCCAGCTTCTTAGTACCAACCACTAAGCATCACTCTCATCTTTCTTCACCCTACATTTGTTTAATGAATGGCAACCCTGAAGACCCAGAATAGCAGCTGAGCAGTCCCTGTGTGTTTTAGTCAATACCATCCCATAAAAGACATCTTAGCTTGTGTATGTGGTGCTATTGTAATGATAATAATAACAGGGTTTGGAAATTTCAGTGTCTGAAAAGATAAGAATATGTCAGTGAAAGTTGCTCCCAAGCTAATTGCCTCCTCTTTTCAGTAGCAGTTAATTAGCTTTGGCAGAGCACTGTGTTTAGGGGACTCCAATAATTCTAGTTCTGGAGCTAGCTGAGGAATCTGTGAATGATATAGATGTACTCTATACACAGATATTCTCCCTATACATATCTCTTTCACTTGCAGAATAGCCTTAGGTGCTGTGGAAGAATGCTAGAAGTGGTCCTGAGGTGAGGATGATAAATGTATATCCTGTACAGGTTGTTTTGGGTCACTAAACAGATTCTGCTTTTATGTACATTGTAACATTTCTAGCATGCCTTTGCTTTCCTTCCTCTGGGCCTGCTCTTACAAGCAGAGATGCACATTTGCAGGTGTTACATGTAAGTCCTATGTTACACATAAGATATTAAGAGGATGCTTGTACATACTACTGTGGACAATTCTCAGATATGGTTTCTGTACATACAGAAACATCTCTTGCCCATTTACTTGAGATAGATGGAAGAAATACCGTCAGCTTCAAAATCTCTTTGTTTCTAGAAACATTTTATGCCTCAGAAATGTGTTAAATATTTTTTTTTAAATTCTAGTGTGGTTGAAAAGAAAAGAATTGTGTTGCATCAATACAGTAGGCATTGTTCAAATTTATTGGGAAATGAGAGCCCTTGTCCCACAGGATTATTCTCTCTGATGCTGATCTGGCAGAAAGACCCATCTCTCTCAGCCCTGAATAGGAAATGTTGATACTTCAGCTTTCTGTCACTGTCAATTCAAGTGGAGCCCAATACAGATACACACATCTGTGTAAACTGTTCTTTGTTTTGCTTCTTAGGATAATTAAGTAAAAGCCTACTAGATGAGCACAATTACTCAAAATTAATCACTTTCAAGCTAGTTAAATCATGACAGATTAATTGCTTGCATCTATTCCTACATTAGGATTTGTTTTATCAGCAGAAGTACCCAAGTAGCTCTCCTGTTCTGGTAAATCATTGCTCTTTTTATGAGAAAATTGTAAATATTTGTTTATTATAATAAATTATACTCTCAATTAACCTTTAAAAATAAAGCATCTGTCATTACATTTTGTATGGATGATATTTGGCTACACTTATCCCAAGCAAACTTTAAAACCTTGGAAGTGTTCAAGGCCAGGCTGGATGGGTCTTTGAGCACCCTGGTCCATGAGAGGTGTCCTTGACCAGGATCTCTAAGGTCCCTTCCAACCCAAACCATTCTATGGTTCTGTGATTATTCACTTAGTCACTTAGCTTCTTTCTGAAAATTTGGGGTATGTAATGAAACTCTGGGAAAAACAGTTTAACATTAATGTTGAATGTACTTTATGACTGAGGATAGGCCTTAATTGGTAGAGGCAGTTCAGGAATTTAAATACATTGTGATGTTGTATGATATAAGGAAGAATTACAGTGAATGTGGTGGAAAACTGCAGCAGCTTTCCTAGAGAAATGGTGAATATACTCCATCCCTGGCAACATTTGAAGCCTGGCTGGGCTCTGTGCAATCTGATTTAGTTAAAAATGCTTCAGCTCTTTGCAGAAGAGTTTGAAATAGATTACCTTTACAGGCCTCCTCCCACTCAAACTTAGGATTCTATGATTCTGTGATTTTGTTCCAAGCGAGTTTGGTTTTTTTATCATCTCTGGTGATGAGATTTCACATAATTTATTTGTACAGTCAAGAAAATAGCTTCTGTCCATTACTTCCATGTGAAAGACCTGTTACTTATTTGCTTTAAGACATGCAAAATTATTTCTCTGTGAAGAACATTTACAGTTCATCAAGGTTTGAAGTCACCTCAAGTTTAGCCATCCAGATGTTAAGCTTATGAATTGTTCTGGTTATCTCATTTTGTAATCATTGGAAAGGAAATGAGAGAGGCATTGTCAAAGGATGATTGATTCCACCTAGAAATCCATAGTGTGATCACATTAATTAATTTTTCTTAATGGCTAAAGTTATGTGAGATGAATACAAGCATTTGTTGCTAGTACCAAAGACTGCAAAACAGAGACTACTGTCTGTTGAGCAGTTCTTGTGAGGTTGGATAAGAAATATGATATTCTTCTCTCACTGGCATTAAATGGTAATTTGTCCTGTCTTTTCAACTTAGTAAGGTAAGCCCTTTCCTTCATAGGCAGATCTCTCCCCATTGACTCTAAACAGGCCAAGGACCTCTTGCTTTAAAATAGCTTATGTTAAATGAATGCCATTCACAAAGTCTAGAAAGTCTGATGACTATTTAGGTATTATTGTAATTTTGGGTTCAGGCAAATACTTATTGCTGGAAAACACTTAAAAGCTAGAATAAATGTCTGAACATGTATTTTTCAAGCCATAACTTTAAAGTTTATGATTTCAATTTGTGATTTTCCAGATTTTAATGTTAAAAATCCCCATAGCTCTCTAATACATGGAATGATAATAACTATTAGAAAAGAAAATTCAGATGGATGCCAGACCCTCTGCATTTTACTGTTATTGTTTCAAGAAAGTAGTACTGCAGTGTTGAAGACAGATTTGCTAAAAGAAAGAAACCAAGACCTTGGCAATCTTGAATTTTATTTTTGGGTTCAAATAGAAGTCAGTAGATAAAAAAAAAAGAAAAAAAAAGAGAAGCTTACTCCCTGTGCCATGGGATAAGGAAAAGAGCAATGCTAAAGAATAAGAGAAGGACATCTTAAATATATATTAAAAATTCTCAGTTGAAAGTAACAAGGTGCTGACCTAGAACAAATTGAGATTAATGACAAGTGGTTCTGCTATTGTATTGATCAGTGCCTGTGGCTATTTAGCAGATGATAAAACACACAACATTGATTAAGGCTACTGGCAAAATGTTTTAAATGTCAAAGGTTCAGCACTTTTCTTAAAGCTCAAAATAAAGCTTTTAATTACGTATATTTAATGTAATATATTCATAAACACATACATAGAAATAAATAAATAGTTATGTCTATATGATGAAATGATTAAGAACTACTGGCAAGGGCATTGGTTTAGTAGTACAAAGCCATTTAGATTTCATACATGTCCTTTACCACTATATCAACAAGCAGTCATGTTACTAGTAGATGATACAGTGAATAAAATTAGCAAAATATTTTATACACAGAAAACCAAACAATTTAGCTCTTAATGTTAAGAGACTTATCAAAAGAAAGGATATTGAAATGTCTGTTACCTGAGAGATCTGTTTCACACATAGAATCTTCCTGTGGGGAAAAATATAGATCTGAACTCATTAGTGACACAGTAGAAATTGCTAAAACATTGAAAAGATTTAAGAGAAAATGAATGAAATAAGAAGAAGACATAAAAAAATAAACATCTTCATCATGTAAAGAACTAATTATAGTAGCATTGGTTACTTTGGAAAATTGTCACTGGGATTGTAAGACATAATTGAACTTCCAGAAAGCACAGCAATTACCTCAGAAATGAATGTCAGCTTTGTAGAATCTACCAGGAAGAAAAAGTGCACAAGCATAGATACGTGTTGTGAATTGCCTAGGCTTTGTTTTTATCTGGTTTCTGGAGTTCCAAAATTATCTGTTCTATTTCTTCTTGGAGCAAATAAACTCGATGTAGTCTTGGTCAGAGCAGTAGCTGCCATACACTGCTGTATGCTCTGTAAATGCTGTACCATTCACAGACTGTATCAAAGCATGCAAGTATGTGAAAACCTCAGAGGGAGGGGGTATATTTCGCATGCAGAAGCTGTTCCCCAGTGTAAAATGAGGAACTGCAACCTCCTTAATTGGGTCACTGGTGTTCAGGCATCTTTTACCATTCATAGGGATCCTGCAAGCAGGGTTTACAGCTTAAATGTTCAAAGCAATTCTTTATTGTCTTGTATACACAGCTGATAGAAATTCATGATACTACACTTAACATTAATTTGCTCACTGGCCCTGATGAGACACCAGATGAGTCTTTGCTGGCCAGACAGTCATTAGTCTGTAAAAGTGCTGCCTCCACTCCTTGCAGAGAGCTGATCCTCAGTCTTGCTAAACACCTATCTACTGATTCTCTGTGGTTTTTTTTCTTAAGACTTTATTGCTCAAGAATACTTGTCAGTTGTTTTTCTGGTTTTGTGGTGATTTTTTGGTTGATTTTGTTTGTTTCTTCCTTTAGTTTTGAATTGGTAACTATTATTATCTCAATAATTTTACTTCTGTGTATGTTTTTGTTTTTCTTATCTTGCTTGGCTTCAATGTTTGTAGTTTGTCACACGTCAGCAGCAATTTTCTCTGACAGAAAGCCACCCAGCTGTGCTGTACAAAATTAGGGGTTTGGTCACAGAGAGATAAACCCTTTGGCCATGGGTTACAGGGTCTTATATATTTGTGCTTCCCTATCTAGTAATTTGATTGAGGTCATGTGCAAAGCTCCAGCCATCTGGGTTGAAGATACATGTATATTTCTGAAATTATCTCAGTGCTTTTTCAGCTTCCTGATCCCTAACTCTTTTGTCTTACAGTCAGCCTGGCAAAATTCCAGAAAAACCTCTACAACACTATTTTGTAATAAGTGTAATCTAAATCATAGATAGATGAATAAAAATTTGATAAAAGATGTTATGTTTCTTTGTGTGATTCTTTCTTATTCATGCAAGGCATAGAAATGATAGATGTCAAAGTGAAAAAGTCAGCATCTACTCTTCTTATACCACTTTACTTCTTCTGTGTTTACCCATTGAATGAATCTTCAAAAGCATTACAGATTTTTTAGCTTAATCAGTTCTGTCTACTGGAGTTAATAGAAGTCAAGATGCTCTTTTTCCTTCTGTGGAATGACCACTGGGTGGTTTGACCAATTCCCAATATGCAAATGCTAAGAAGAGGGAAGAACTAATGAAAAAAATAATTTTTGATCATAAAAGATAGCGGTGAGGACCAGGGAAAAAAAAGAACAGATAACTTAGGTAATTATGTTATAATATTTATATCTGAACTATTGCCCCTAAGTCCCTATATATTCTGTGTGAGAGATTGTTTCATATGGAAGAGATTATTTCTGCCCTGCAGCAGTCACCTAAGCTAAATCAGATGGATTATTCAAGTGAAGTGCCCAGTGACTGGAAAAATGGAAACATCACACCCATTTATATATAAAGGTAAAAATGAGGGCCCTGAAAAATACAAGCCATCAGTCTCACCTCCATGCTTGGTATGATCACAGACCCACTGCTCCTGGAAGCTCTTTCAAGATATGTGGAAGACAGAGGTGATTAGGTATCGATCACATCTTGACCAAGGGCAAGTCATGCCTGCCTAATCTAGCAATGGAGTGACTGTGTTGGTGGATAAGGACAGAGCAAATGATGACATCTACTTTGATTTCTCGAAGGCCTTTGATGAGGTCCCATAAAACATTATTACTTGTAAACTGGAGTTGATGGATATGTTGATGGATAGACTGGTTGATGTATCAGAAATTGACTGGATGACCACATCCAAAAAGTTTTGGTCAATAACTGAATGTCCAAGTGGCAATAAGGGGTATTCCTCAGACATCCATACTGCAAGCAATGCTGTTCAGTATCTTTGTTGATGGTGGGATTGAGTGCACCTGCAGCAAGTTTGTGGGTGACACCAAACTGAGTGGTGCAGTTGATACACTTGAGAGAAGGGATGATATCCAGAGGGCCTGGACAGGCTTCAGTGGAATAACTTTTTGAAGTTCAGCAAGACAAGTTCTGCACTTGAGTTGAGACAATCCCTGATATCAGTATAGATTGCAGGAGAAATAGATAGAGAGTAGTCCTGAGGAGAAAGGCTTGGGGATACCGGTGAATGAAAAATTGGACTTGAGCCAGCAATGTGCACTTGCAAGCCAGAAAGACAACCACACCCTGGGTTTCATACAAAGCAGAGTGGCCAATTTGTAAAAGGAATGATTTTTCCCTTCTACTGCACTCTTGTGAGACTCCATCTGGAGATCTGCATTCAGCTCTGGGGCTGGTAGTACAGGAAGGGGATGAAACAGTCAGAGTGAGTCCGTGGGAGGGCCATGAAAATGGTCTGAGATCTGGAAAACCACTTCCATCCGGGAAGGCAGAGAGCTGTTTAACCTGGAGAAGAGAAGGCTCCAGAAAGACCTTATTGTGGTCTTTTAGTACTTTAAGTCCTTTATAAGATGGAAGAAGACAGCTTTTTTTGCCAGGGCCTGTAGTGACAGGACAAGGAACAATGATTTAGACTGAAAGAGGGTAGATTTAGTTTGGATACATGGGAGGAATCTTTTAGTGGTGAGGAGGGTGAGATAATGGGACAGGTTGTCTCTATGTTGAGCAACAGCAACTTCCCCATCTTTTGAAGGCCAGTTGAATGTGACTTTGAGCATCTAGATCTAGTGGGAGATGTTTCTGTACACTGAAATGGAGGTTGAACTATGTGATCTTTAAAGGTCATTTCCAAAGAATTCTATGATTCTAAATTACCTTGAATACAGTGCTTTCTATTTGCTTAGTGTAATTGAACTAAGTACTTCCCATGGAGAACTTCAATACAAATGTCTGAGGTCAGGTGAATTGAATCCTATCCATGGTGTTTTTAATGACTAAATGAATACATTTTATGTTGAAAAAAAAAGAGATTAAAAAGGGAATAGAAGAAATGGAATCCCTTTCAATATTGAAAGTGCTGTTCAGGGAAGTGGAGACTTGGCATGTGTAATTGTTGTCTTATTCCAGTTTTGTTTCAAGGGAAATTTTGGGAACACTCGTCTTTTTAAATGTAAAAATGTTGCTGAAGCAATATGGCAAGACCATAATGATTTTATTTTAAAAAATGGAAAGATGGGAGACTGAGTATTGTTAGCATTTAAAAATATTGTAATATTTTAATAAATATTAAACAGATTTTAGTGGGTTTTTTCCCCCTGCATGATAAAATGCTGCATAATACTTTAAAATGGAATAACATAAACAGTGCTTTCTTCCACTTGAAGGATGTAGAATGTGTTTTCATAAAATGAAGAAACTTTCAGAACAAAAAATTAGTAACACCAAACTAATGGAACCTCTAGAAATTGTAATATTTGAAGCCTGCAATTGTAGGAATATGTACAGAAGAAGGTATATTTGAGAGACTATGTAACATGTGGATGAGATTAGCAGATATTGTCAAATCTTATATTTGTAAATCTGAGACTCATATTTGAGTAAAACCATACTGTTTTCAAAACAGTGATAATAAAAGAATACAGGAAAAAGTACTCTTCAATGATATATTTAAAATTATTATCCCCCAACCATGGAAAGTGAAATCACATAAATAATGGTCCTTACTTATGTCAGGATGTAGATATAAGCACCTTGCTAAAATTAAGTAACATTGAAATAGGTATATCCTCTAAGGCAATTCACAGGATTTCCTATCTTTACTAAAATATGGTAAAAATTTTCACCTGTCTTGTCACCTGTCATACATTCTGTGCATATGTCTAAATAAAAAGTCTCAATTTTTAGCTTTTATTAGAAAGAGCTTTGGGTGATATGAGAGCAATTTGTCAGAACCTAGAATTCAGTGTCTTAAACTATTTGATGATCTCAATTTTTTGAAGGAGAATGTCATGGGTTCTTCTGTATTTCAGTGTGTCATTTGAGAGGCCCTTCAGGGCTTTTTCCAGTTGAGGTAGCCAGGCATTACTGATGCCACTGCTGATGACCAGTTTCCATAAAAATCCGACTCATTTATTTTGTAACTGTTATGCTGAGTCTACCAAGCAGCTCTATAGTTACCTCAGGTAAAGTTATGTCATATCTCTGCCATATCACAGAATCATAAAATCATTGAATGGTTTGGGCTGGATGCCATCTTAAAAATCATCTGTTTCCAACCACCCTGCCATGCACACGGACACCTTCCAGTAGACCAGGTTATGCAAAGCCTCATCCAGTCTGGTGTTGAAGTTCCAGGCGTGGGACAGACACAACTTTTCTGGATAGCCTGTTTCAGTGCCTCATCACCCACACAGTAGAGAATTTATTCCTAATAACTAATATAAACCTACTCCCTTTCAATTTGCAGCCATTAATCTTTGTGCTGTTACAGCATGCCCATATGTCTGTGGCTAGAGCATAAAGTCAAATGCAGAGCCTATGCTTCTCTGGGACAGCAATAATTAGGGAATCCTGAAGCCAGGAGTCAGTTTAGAGCTGCCACATTCTCCATGCCAGGGTAACTGTGTGATGAAGTTCATGTTTTGCCTCTTCTGTAGGTCAGCCTCTTCATCTCACCTCCCCAGCTGAGAAACAGTGGGTAAAATGCCAACTGGTGCCTTATATTTTCTAAGTGCATTATCAGTTCTGGTGGTGGTTAGAAAAGTGCATGTGGTATCATACCAAGAAGATACATAGTTTGGTTCAGTTATTGTCATGGATACACAAACTACTGATATTCTTTTACTTCACCAATATTTTGCTGTTTAACTAAAACTTGACAGAAAATAATGAACAAAATAATCATTTTTTCATTATTTTTTTTCCCTTGGAGTGTTATTCTATGCACTCTTGAAATTGATTAAGTATGTCATGAGAATTTTCACATTTCAAGTGTATAACATAGGTACTACTCGCTTGGGTTCAGTTTGTATTACAATGAATTGCTCTAAATGTAGTTCTACATAGTGAGGTTTTTTTTATATTTTTTCAATGGGATTTTATTTAGAGAAAACAACAACAAAAAATATTGCCATATGAAGCAAGAAAAAGGTTCTTTTTCACATTTAAGTATTCAAGTTACTAGGAACCTTGATTGTTGAGCTAGAACTGAAAAAAAAAAAAAAGTCGCCTGTTAAAAATATGACATCAAAGTATTGTTAACCAGTGAAGAAGCAAAGAGTATTCCTAAGCATATGAGAACCTTTCAGTTATTGTAAGGAAAAGTCCTCAGATATTTCAGCAGCTTTGTTTAGTAGGTTTAGTCATGTATTTGTCAGAGTATTCTATATTAAGGTAGCATACAATATTTTGTGCAGATAAACATCAAGTTGATGAAAATGTGTTGTTCCAGGTTTTGTCTAGCTTTACATTTCCTGGGCTAAGAAGTGAAGCAGAAAAATCAAATACTATAAAACTCATCCCTGACAAAATGCTTTCTTGTGTTTGTCTTGTGTGGCCCATAGTACATCTGGAACTGTCTTATTCTTCCTGGACTTGAGTCCTCAAGGGGGGAGTTAAATCATCTTCTTTCATGCCCTTATTAGCATGCCTTATCTTTATTTTCTCTCTTGATTAGTTTAGTAGAAATAGACATTATGGGTTTTATCTGTGCTGTCAAGTCATCTCGAAGCTCAGACACAGCATTTAAGCTCAAACTTCCTGACTTTTCACATTGCCTATTTTGTAGTTCAACCTCTGTCTCTGGCTTGAGGTTATCTGGAGTTCACTGATCTGGGTCAATGCCTGAGACTTCACAGTAGGCAGCAGGAGTGTGGACATGGGCAACAGGAGCTATGGGGTCTCTCTGGAAGAGGCAGAGAAGAAAAACAAGGTGAAACTAGGCATGACATTGGGACTGGGCTGAGAGTGGGAATTGCCCACAAAAATGGCAAGAAGTGTTCCTTTTCTATAGCTGTAGAAGAGCAACGGATTTAGTACATCCCTAAGAGAAAGGTTTTGAAAAGAGGCAGTTTTTACCAATTAGAGAATATCTTTTCCCAGAATTTGTATTCCTTGTCTCCTCATACTGTTCTCCAGTTAGATTCAGGACAATAATTTGACATCAGATTTAGAGTTTAATTTAGAGTTTACCTTTTGAACAAATACAGTAGAGGAGAATTCAGAATAGGGGATATTTTAGTTGTCTGCCAGAGAAAAGTTCCTGGGTATGGAAACCATACTGAATTGCACTTAACCATCCATAGTTTATTATAAAAATACATTATGATTTCCTCTACTTTTATGATTTCAAGTCAGGTACCTTTTTCCCCCAGTATTTCATTTTTTGATTGTCATACCATTGTCAATGGCAATCTATTTACCTAAAATGATATTAGAAAAGCTATACAGTAGAAAAATGAAAGAGTAAAATTTTCAGGTTCTTAACTGCTCTAAATATAGATCCAGTTATCTATGAACATTCTTTGTTAAACAATGAGGTACTTACATATATATATTTGCTTTGAAGACTCATAAGAAAAAACTTACATAAGAAAAAACTCTGGGGCTGCCAGTGTATGATAGTCTGTGATCACGCAAAGATCCTCACAGCTGTGGCAGTTTTTCTTGAGAACTTTTTTTATCATAGAAATACAGAAGCATTTTGGTTGGAAAAAACATTTATGATCATTGAATCCAAGCATTAAACCAGCACTGCCAAGCTCACCTCTAACTGTAGCTCTAAGTGACAAATCTACGTGTCTTTTAAATATTTCCAGGCATGGTGACTCAGATATTTTAAAAGCATCCTGACTAGCATCCACATATTGCTTCATTTCTTTATTAACCTCCAGATGACAACATAAGTTACTCATGAATTTCAGGACTCAGTTGAAATGAAGCCATAGGAATGAGAATACTGGAGACTGGATCTATGATGAAACATTGGGTTTAAAAGGGGAGACAATATAAGCTGGCACAACAATTTTGAATGTTCAAACTGCTGGCTGTTCGATTTATTGCTTATATTCTTACACCTTATTTATATTCCTAAATCACTGTTTGCTCTCTTTGAGTATCCTTTCTTTCCTGCATGGGAGAAATGTACTAAAATTAAACAAATATATGGCCCAAGAGTCTTTTTGTATAAGCAGTTTTTCTTCATTTCATTGCTGGTTGTTTATGAAATATGCATGAAGCACAAAATTTGCATCTGCAGATGCACACACATTGCAGATCCTGCATCTGTTGGTTAAAATCAAAACAAAACAACAGTAATAAGAATTATCAATAACAGCAAATGGAAAACTTCCCCTTCAGAATCTCTTCAGTTAAATCTTGGGGGAATATTCAAAGCAATGTGCTCTTTGTATTGTGGTTGGTTTTGGGTATTTTTTTCCTTTTTCCTGGTCTTTCTGAACCAACCACTGTAAATGAAGCCTTTGTAGCAACCTGTGACAAACAGTTGTGTTCACTGTGTGTTGAAACATTACCTACCTAGTTGTCTCATCACCATGAGTTTAACTTCTTCAGTGGCTTTGAAACTTCAATGGCTTTGGTTCTTAGCACAAGCAGAGTTGTTCAATCTGTGATATAAATTATGATTCTTTAGTTTCTAATTTGACAAAGTTTGTAGTAAAAAAGAAACCCCAAGGATATTTATAATCAAAGCATGCAGATGCATCCTTCCAGGTTTGTGACAATCTGTGGCATTCTTTGCTGGCATAATTCCATGGTTATGTAGTACTGAATGTCAAGCTGCACAAGAAAGGCACTTCTCACTGCAATATCTGGATTAGTCTGTGTTAGGAGGCTGATAGGTAAGAGGAAATGAAGGGTGTGATGATCTGTGAACATCTAAAACAAGCTGAATTGTAAAATTTTATTGATAATTAAAATAGTGATAGAAATGAATGAGAATATAAAAATTGTATGGTTATTCTTCAGAGCTGAGTTTTTAAACCTATTTTTAACAATCTGAGGCTGAAAATGTATTTTGCACATTTAATTACATAATTTGTTTAAACAATTTTCAGGGTGCCTAGAGGTTTTCATAAGGATGTTTCCTACTTCTGTACAAATTCAATTTCCTTTCTGTTATTAAAGAAATTCAAATAAGATTAGGATTAGGTTAAGCAAAACCTGAAGATTTCAGACATTATTTCTCTGGCAAGATGAAAGAGAGAGAGTTTTTTTTACAAAAGAAGTGAGAGGGAACAGAAGGCAGCAACATTTTTCAACTTTTGTTTTTTTATTTCTTTTGTCCACTGAAGTATGTTTTTCACCCCAGAGGTCTCATTCTGAACACATTCAAAATAGATGCCACAAGAGGCACATATCAAATGATTAAAAATGATTGTGACTTTGGTGTGATGGAATGTATCTAAGAGGATTTTAATGTTTCTAAAATAACTAGAAGAAAATTGTTTCTGTATTTAATGATTGCAATGCCAGTAATTGTGCCTTGGTCCTTTTTCACTTGATAAACTTTGGGTAATGCAAGTTAACTCCAGGGAGATCTTGGAGGATGAAAGCAGTCCTCTGTATATTAGCAAAGTCTGTGAAATTACTAAAAGTATTTAATGCTACTGTGGAAATCTAAGTGTGATATAGCCAGGTATTTTTTGCAGTATGATCAAAAATCTGGACAAAATATGACTAGTTTTATCAAATTTTATATGTGAAAGAACATGAGAAGTCAGACAATCCAGTTGTAACAGCTGTTTTTTCCATTCCTAAAACTCAGGGTCATATGGGTTAAGAGTTGTAGTAGCCAGGACTTTCAAAATATAGTCCTGTAGGAAACACATGCCCACTACCCACTGAAATACAAGATCACATAGCAGCAGTTCCCTGTAGAGGACTGGGAAACAAACAAACAAAAAAGCCAAAAGCATTTTATTTCTCTTTTGCAATAACTCCCTCCGTATCAGACTGTTTCACATCAGAATTAAAAGGCCAAAAAGCTTCTACCTTTATTTAGTCTTAAAATAATAAAAGCAAGTCAACAAGGTTTAGGAGGTCTACTAATAAGTTGAGTAAGATTTTGATGGAAATTGTTTCCATCAGAACTCTTGTCCTCACATCTTTAATAAACAAGATCATAAATCTTGATGGAGTTACAATTCTATAAGATTGTCTTTACAATTAGTCAAGTATTTTCTGTCTTTAATATGCTGAAATAGTTTCACACAAGCATAAGGGACGTTTTAAACAAGTAACTGGTTTGGAAGCCCAGAAGATCGGGGCCTAAAGTGTGCATGTCACACAGCAGCAATAACCAGGTAGCCATGGAACTAACCCAGGGCTGTTGGTAAGAACATGCTGTGCAAACAGGCAAGAAAGAACAGGATATAACTGGAGATGGGACAGAATTTTCCTGGACAAACTGTTCTATCTCTTGGAGATAAACACAACACACTGCAGTGCAATTGCAGGAATGATGTTAAGAAGCAGATATGGACTGATGGCCAAAGGTCAGTTCAGTAGGGGGCTACCAAGAGCACTGAAAACTCCCAAAGCCTTCAGCCCTTTTCCAGAATGGTCTCGAAGAGTGAGCTGCACGTGAAAAATAATCAACATAGAAAGTGAAAAACATAGCCCCAGGGTGGGGAAAACTCAGCTATAAAAAGTTTCTTTCACAGAGCGCAGGTGGTGCACCCCCAGGACCCTGGACACCACATGAGCTGGGTCAGTGCTGGAGCCAAGACTGATGATCATTCTTTCTTCCTTTGTTGCTGTTCCGTTGAAGTTGGAAAAAATAACCCTTACATTTTAGATATAACCTTTGCTGGAAGCTTGTCTTTTTCTCTGAAAACCTTTCTTCTGTAGGTTAAGATCCCAGCCACTTGGACTCACAGTTTCCACTCCTTTGGCTAGATGTCAACCATTTCTGATCCTTCACTTCTGAAAAATTTATCTCAGGTATGTTAATATTTCTCAGGAATATGTTGATGAAGTTGCTTATTAGGTTTTCTGTTACATCTTTCTTTTTACCTGCAGCTAATAGTAATTATGAAATCAATTAATTTCCTGGCCAAATCCTTGTTTCAAATTATTTCCTTAAAAAGATAAGTGTGGTCTATTAACTGCTCTAGAAAGAACAAAGCACACCTTTAGCACTGATAGTATGTCGGAGTTTTCAAATGTTACTGAAAATGGGCTTTGATATTTGTTGTCTTAAATTAAAATTCTAAAAAAACACTTATAATTTTAAAAATGAAATCATGCTATACTGGAATGGCATGCAATATTTAAATAAATTAAATTTTTTTTTTCTTTTTTTTTGTGTTATATCCTATTTTTACCCAGTTTTTTCAGTATTAGTACATATGAAATAGTAGCAACCTATCATATTAAATTGTCACAATTGTATATTTTATCATCATACTGAAATACAAGAATTTGTTCCACCAGAACTGGAAGGACAATCAATGGAAATGCCTTATCACTTACTGCATTCATTCATAGTTCACATTGACGTTTGCACATCTATTCATGGCTCCATTCATAAATACATCAAGCACATCTTTCCAGAACAAATCACACACTACTCCCTTTACAATGACACAGTTGGAAGCCTGGTATCTTGAACATGAGAATGAGGATTAATTTGAGGAACAGTTGTTTTCATAATTCTAATTTTAGTATAGATTTCTTTTACTAAAATGTAATTATTTATTGCCTGTGCCATATATTTTTCCTCATTACTTGATTTTTTTAAGTAATAAGAGACCTGAAATAGAAATTTCTTTGCAAGATATTGTGGAGAAAGACATAGCAAAAATATCAAAAAGAAATTAAAAATACCCACTATTTATTATTTGGCTCAGGAACAATTAAGTTAAGAAAAAGTCATCCTAGTTTGTTGTCCTTGTGCATGTTCTTTGGCAGTATAGATGTAACAACAACGCATAAACAACCAGAAGACAAGATCAGAACAAGGCCTTGAGGAGAGTATCTAAAAGGTGTTCTCAATGTCTTACATTACTTCTCTGCAGGTAATCCATCAGCCCAGGAAAGATGTAATCTCAGCCTACTTCCCAAATTTGTAAAAAATTGCAAAAAGCATTTCAGTCCTTATAAAATTAGGATATAGATCAGACATATAGATTCTGATCTATATGGAGTTATTAGTTAGCCTCCTATGGCATGCTGTTTCTTATCCTTCTCATGTCTGATTTTGAAAAGAAGTCTAGATAAATTAGTATTTTCAGGAAATGCGAGATTTCAAAGTTATCAGCTGTTACTGTGGATAAGATCTTCTTAATTTCATTTAACAGCCTAATTGTTACAAGGATAGGCCATAGACAGCAAACACCAAGAAACAAGGTCCTTTAGTGTTGAATGACAAGTAGAAAACAGAATTTAGTAAAGGTTCTGTAAGAAAAGATCTCCTCCCTAATGGGAACTCAATCTCCTTACAAACAAACAAACAAACAAACATCAAAATATTTGTGCAGCCATGAAAAGGAGGACTGGTAGGACACTTCAGTGCTGCTTTTATGACAGTTTAAAACATTTCAAAATACTTCCTTTCTGCATGTAGTCAAATGCCCAGTCCAACCCACACCTCTGTTAACACAATGGCAAGGCTGCAGAATGCAAAGAGACAAAAGGTGAGGAAATATGAAAGTCGAGTTTGCAGCACAGCATTGCTGAGCATTCTGTGAATGATACAGAAGGCTTGCACATATGGATATTTGTCATATGTTAGATAATGTCACCAGAATGGCAGGGAGACATTTTTAGTTCTCTGAGGAATTTTTAACCCTCCTCTTTCCCTCAGGCATCTTCTAACTCTTGTTTCTGCCTCCTACTTGCCAGATGTGTACAACAGTTCTCCCTGGACTGCAAGAATTGCTATCAACTTGGATCAGGCATAATTGCTTTAAGTTGATGTCGTTTTCTTACCCTGCCTTTGCTACAGGTCACAGAAGAGAAGATGGACTCACAGCTGGACAAAATCTCTGCACTTGTCCTCAGCAATCTCCCTGGGATTATATTTATTGAACTTGATGTAAGACTCTAGTAAGTATCCACTGACGTTTGCACAATTCTGTCGTTCAAGAATCTGACCATCTACAGCATTTATTAATTAGCATGAGCCAAAGTTTCAGCAGGAAGACACCATTTACATTCCAGAGAATGAAGACACTATTCATGGAATTAACTGGGCAAGGTTTATGGGGAAATGTAGCGTATTTTACT
This sequence comes from Parus major, assembly GCF_001522545.3. Taxonomy (NCBI): domain Eukaryota; kingdom Metazoa; phylum Chordata; class Aves; order Passeriformes; family Paridae; genus Parus; species Parus major. The sequence goes on from NC_031769.1 coordinate 123,409,663, forward strand.
TCATTTAAATAAAGGCTATTCTTTCTGCATACATATTTTGCCCTGTTTTTACCCCAGACCAAGTAGAATTCGTGGTCTATTTTTCAAGTCAGATAGGAATCTTGAGATCCTTGACCTCCATTTAGAAAATTAGTGTTTTTATATCAGGGAATAAATTCTTTTCCTTTCTTGGTGGCATAAGAATTTTTCTGAAATGGGGAAGAAGTTTATTGGAATTTGTCCTGTCTTTGTTCAGCCTTCATGCCTTTGTCATTTGATTATCTTGATCAAGGTGATTAAGGGCTTTATATTTTGCCTCTTCAATTTTCTGTCCTTGTGAATGCTGACATGGAGAAATAAAGAACAGACAACTTCAAAGCAATTCCCACAACCCAAATTCAAATTCCTACATACACCAGAGACAGAAAAAGAGTGACAGTGAGACTGAGCATTTCTGAATCTTTTTAGGCTTTCTTTCAGTGCTTCTCAGTAATGTGGATATTTTCAGACTACAAGTGGAGGAATTTAGATTGCTGTGGCTTTGCTTTTTCAATATCCACTACTTTATGATGAAAGAGATTATTAAAGAAAGCTGTGATGTGTCAATGCACAGCAAAATTGCACTGAACTCAAGGATAAATGTGCACAAATCATGCATCTCCTTTTTCCATTCTAGCATTTATATATTATTTATGTCTGTACTGAGAAAATAAGAAAGATATTAATAAAGGCTTTTTTAATGTCACTTAGCAGTATTTCAGCATCTACTTTCCTTTCTACTTTGCTAAAAGCCACTAACAGCAAGTTTTTTATAAATTCTCGTTCAGAAGAGAACCATAACTAGATGACCTTCTGATCTTATCATAACACATTATTATAATGCTGTATTGTGAACAAATATAAAGATAAAAAATTAAATGTAAAGTACCCTTGAACTTTCCTAGGGAGAAATAACAACTGAAGCCACACTTATGTGTCTAACCTCAGAATTTTGTCTTTTGGGCAGACTGAGAACCTGGGAAAGAAAGCATGTCTCCTTTTTAATTTATTTCACTACAAAAATCACTTTCCATTTTATTGAGTGCTGAGTATGTAGTCCTCTATTTGCAAATTATAACTATTTTGCTTAGGAAACAATAGCGTACCATGTTAAATATGGTGCTGTGCTGAAATATTTCCCTCTTTTTTCCAGATATGGTTTTGATCAAGCCACTAGATTGTCTAAGCCTGCTATACTACAATGCCTAATGACATGGGTGATTATGTATTTAAGTTCTGAGCAAAGCATGAAGCGTAGAAAACATAAATGTAAACATTGCAATTAGAAAATGGCACCTAAGGAATTTCTTGTCCCTTCAACAGCAACTGTTGCCTCTCTTAGGACAGTGGCAGTAATTTTACAATGCCTTGTAAAACCCCAAAGCTGGCATCAATTGATGGGCATTAAAGGATTAAAGGTTAATTACTTCTACATGTTCTTAACAAAATTAAGAAGACCTATATCTCTATTTACTTCTTCCAGGCCAAATGAAGTAGCTAGGTAGCTTGAATAAGAATTTTTTATACAGCAGAATGAATAATTTATTCTTCAATTTCTTACTAAACAAGAAAAAAAGAAAAGGTAGTTGCTTCCACTGAAACCAACTTTTTGGGTTTTTTTCTTCTACTTAATGGTTTCTGAGAGCCTTTATTAGTACTATAAACTACAGAAAAAAAACTTATAATTATTGTCGTGTTTTAACCCCAGCACTACCACACACAGCTTCTCACGAACTACTGCCATTCTTCCCTGGTGGCACGGGGAGGAGAATTGGAAATGACTAGTTTGGATCAGCTGTTCTGGCTGTGCTCCTTGCCAGGTTTTTGTGCAGCTTCTCACTGGCAGATCATGAGACTCTGAAAAGTCCTTAACTTTGAGTAAGCACTATTTAGCAACAAACAGAACATGAGTGTGTTATCAACATAATTCTCACACTAAATCCAAAACACAGCACTGTACCAGCAACTAAGAAGAAAATAACTCTATCCCATCTGAAAAGAGGACAATCAGATGTTTTAGACTAAAAAAAAAATAATTATCTCCACTTTCAAGGCAACTTCCTTAAACTGTTTAAACTGTTAAATGTTTCAGCATATCTCAGAACATGCATTCAAACCAGCTTCTTTAAAGGAAGGTTTTGAAATCCTTAGTTTATTCTTTTTACTAACCATTGCTAACATAATCTTTTTACTAACCATTACTAACATAATCCTGTATGCAACACTCTGAGGTCTGTAAAGCTTTCAATAAATAGGTTTAAGTGTGAATTACCTAACTACAGGGTGGAGTGTTAGCTGTCCAGAACAGAGGAGGGTGAATAAGAATCTGAATGAGCACCTTACCTTACATTGAGAAAAACACATTGAAAACATTGGAAGGTTCCTCACTAAGCAACATTTTCTTCAGCTTTCAGAAGAGAGAAAGACAAAATCTAGCAAGGCACTTCAGCACAAAATTGGAGTTCAAAATTAAAATTCCTAGAAGTACAGTTTGATTTTAATTTTGGTTCCTTCTGTGAAGGCCTTCTGTACAAATGTCTGGTAATCACGCCAGTATCTCTCATGAAAACCTTTCAGTAGATCTTCCACCTTTCCCTCGGCCAATCATTTCTCTACCATCCTCTCTAGATGAGTTTTTCGCCTGAACAGGTAACAAGTAAATTAACAGGAGCTTCTTTGACTCTCTTACTACTTTATTAGGCAAATTTCTCACAGCCCCAGTTTATTCTAGCCTTCTAACTTTGCTGTCCTGGAATTCACACAATTCCCTAATGAATTTCTCTACTGATCTACTGCCCTTAGAGAGCCCCTGCAGACACTGAGATTTTACATCTGATGCCACTTTCCATTTTTCAGACTAATACATAGACAATTTGGATTTATCCTATCAGAGATTAGCCATCTTATTTTGAATAAAACAGCCAGATACAGGAAAGCGTATAATGTCACAGAAGTGCTTTAAAGAGTAGGAAAAAATGGGTTTAAGTATAAAGAGGCCTGTATTAAAAAAAAAAAAAAATATTATGAAAATGTTAAAGATAATGATGTGTTAAGTAGGGAACACTTAAATTTTATTTAGTGGGACTGCATTTAGCAGTCTAAAAGAAGCATACAGAATCACAGAATGATTTGGTTTGAAAGGGACCATCACGATCATCTAGTTCTAATCTCATACAACAACTACATTTATTTTGGATATTTGAACTGTAAAGTTTTCTGAATATATCAGGAAACATAGCAGTGCAGGTTAGCTGTCTGTGGCCAGATCTTTTTCTTTTCTCTTTCCATTTGAATAGTTAGATAATTTATTTCATGCTATTTTAACTTCTTTGTAATTTTTTTTTTTAATTGAAAATATGAGTGAAGTGCATTCACCACTGCTGAAAATCTCCTGGTAGGCATTGTCACATATGACATGGTCTGTTATACTTCATAAAGCTGACACAAAACTCCCCAGTGTCTGTTTAGATAATGTAATTGAATTAATCACTTAAAGCAAGCTGCTCATGAGAGGGATATAAAGTAACAAATGTCAGACCTTTGCCAGAGCAGAATAAGACATTATTGGTATAGAGAGCTTGTGTTATATCCAGTGGCAAATTTTGGATGGAGTATTCATGTTTATATGAAAATATATTGTGGTGGCTGAACTGAAAAAAAATTTAAAGTTTATTAATGATAAGATGAACTGTAAAGATATATGAATGACTAGGCAATTTCCAAAGATTCCAATGTGCTTCTCATTTTCTTTATTATTCTCTTTTCCCTCTCTGTACTTGTTATCCACAGGGTGGACAGCAATTGAAAATCCACCAGGAAAATTCCATCAAATGTCTTAAATTGCATTGCATATGCAAAACTATTCTGTTAGCACAAGAATACTAGGAAAATCTCTCTCAAAACAGCCAAGTATTTCAGCTGAACCCCTATTGCACAAAGGTACAAAGTGAGGCCTCCAAAACAAGTAGGAGAATAGTTTATTTCAGTTTCCTTTTCAATACTGTCTTATGTAAATTGTCAGAGAACTGTGCATCCAAATAATTGAAATGTGTAGCCAGCTAATTTCAGAGATATTTTAATTATTTTACTAAGAAAACATAGTCTTTGGTACATGACCACAGAACAAAGAATTGGTTAAATAATTTTTCTAGATGATTTGCGTTAGGTCTTCTGGATTTTAGACTTTTTATAAATGTAGCAAATTTTAGGGAAGAATCACCCCAGGATGCCCCTGATGGCCCTTGATTTTTCCTTCTTCAATGTCAAATATTCTGTGAACAAGCTTTTCATAGTGAAGATAAGAAATACTTAATATGCTGTAAAATATTTGATAAGTGCACAAGACCATGAATTTTGTTACCTCTGAGAGGTAAATTCCACTTTCAGTGTTCTTTCTTCATTTTTAATTCCTCTGTAATTGTAGAGAGCATTCCTGAGCAATGACAGTAGTTCTTACTTTACTACTCAGTGCATACTATGTAAGCACAGCAAATAATACTAACAGGTTGCATCCAATATAAATATTAAAGTAATTTCTTAGAAGTTGCAGTCTGGTCTTTACTTCTTGTCATAATTTTTTCTATACAAAATAAACTGTGTGTGCAATATTGTTAATCTTCTCCCCAAAATACTATTAAGGATATGGTTTTGAAGTTTCCTACACACTACTAAAATACTGAAATTTAAATCTACCAAACTTCATTCTCATTAGATCCCATCCTTCCTAAATCTGCCACCACCATGATATGTACGCCACCTTTTCTCTCCCTGACCTGTGTATCTGTCTCGCTTTGTTTCTCAATAAAATAAGTTCAAGGAGAGATTTCCCCTTTATCCCCATTTTGTCTATTGTTCTACAAGTTCCTGAGATTCTGTTCTGGTATCTTTAAAGTCTATTTATCATAAAGGAACATTTTCATTTTGAGTGACTGAGCTATTAAGGCCTTTCTTAGTGGTTCTGCAGATATAACATCTTTCACCTAAATCTTTCTAAGTGGATTTGTGGCTGGTCATGATACCATGGTATGAATTTGATTTTTCACAGCATAACCTGGGCCTATGCAATGCACATGCCAGGAAATATAACTAAAATCACAGCAACTGACTGCAGAGGGCAAAGAGGCGAGTAAAAAATCCTCCATCCATTTCCATTTTATCTCTTCTTTGGAAGTTTGATTCTTGAACATGACTCTTTTCCTCAGTTTCAACTTTCTCAGGAAGCATGCATCACCCCTGCCCAAATAGTATGCAAATTGGTTTTTGTTCTTATGAAACTCTCAGTGACAGCAGAATGCTCTCCCTGGAACAGAATGATGGATTCTCTTCTTAAGTAACGTGACCAATCCTATGGTAGTCCAACACTTTGACAACTTTTATCAAGGTTATCTGTTCCTCTCATGAGAGTAAAATATCTTCTCTAACATCAGGAATTCATGTTGCTGCTTTTCCACATATTACCTTGGACTAATGTGTTCCTCCATTTTTCAAATGCAAGAGTATGAGGAAGCTCTAAATGCCTAGTTTTCAGAGAGCAGATACTCCATATTTCCCTCTAAACTGTTCCACTCTAAACTGTTTCACTCTAAGCTGTTTCACTTCTAGTACCTCAAACCACAGTCACCTTTGAATATATAGATGGAAGTCACTAGAAAATCACATCAGAAAATGCAAAGGTACATAATTATTGTCTCCCTGGAAAGAGTCTACTGCAACAAAAATGTTCTCTACTCCTCTGTGATAATGAGCACACAAAGTCGGAAGTTCTGCTGTGACAGCCACACACTGCTAGGGATTAAGATTTTATACTAGTTTAATTCATCATTTTTATAACTTTAAGGAGCTCTACTTGCAGTTGCTGAGCAGCCATATCCCCAAAAGATTTTAACAATCCTGCAAGAGTTTTTTGCTGAGTTTAACTGCACTAATTATCACCATTTTCAGGTACCAGTACTTACATAGTGGAGAACAATGCACATATAAAACAGCAGGGAAGCTCACAAAATAACACTGTTGATGACTTTGATAAGTCTAGGTGTCTCTACTGTCCTGATTCAGAGTCATTAAAAGAACAAATTCCTGCAGTGGTGGAACTGTTTCTGATGAGAAAGAGCTGTACTATTTGAAATTGAAAGAGATTACATGATAGATAGATAGATAGATAGATAGATAGATAGATAGATAGATAGATAGATAGATAGAAAAATAAATAAATAAACAAACAACTAAATAAAAGAAGAGGAATTAAAAAATATTCCAATCCTGGTACTTGGAATTCCCTCTCCTCCTAAAATTAATTAATATTATGAAAGATGAGAGAGATAATAACCAAATGGGCAAAGATGCATATAAATATAGACATGTGTATAGATAGGCCTATAACTATATTAACAGCCAAGAACTTCAGCAGTAAATGATTCTTCAAAGCATCATGAACTTTAAAATTAAAACTATAAAGAGACGTATTCCCATCAGTCTTCTGATGAAATGGAGAAGGAATACATGTTTATCAATGCTGCCAGTAATTATCTAGAGAAAGAAAAAGTGATAACCTTTATCATGTCAGGCTGCTTAGCTTAAAATATCCAGTTTCTGAGGTGCTGTCAAGTACAGTTAGCTAATAACAGCTCTGCTGGAATGCAGTGACAGTGTGCTGACAATCTCCAAGTCTATGCAAGATCAAGGAGGCTTAGAACATTGTACCAATTATCTGTTGGATATATAACAGTCCCCTACAACTGTCGTGTTTGCAGGAAGAGAAGTGAGAATGAGGAGAGACATGTGGCACCATGGTCTTTGGTGCTCTGAACTAGGAATGTGTCATAGAAAATGCTGAGGATGTAGAAACACTGCTATCTTCATCCTTCATGAGGTGCAGTGTGTCTGACTGGCAGAATAGGTTGTCTCTAGGTGTGCTAGCTCAGACCAGTTAGAGAGATGACAGGAAACAGAGTGATGCTACTGGTTACAGGAGAACCTATCACCAAGCCAAATATCAATGCAGACTGGCACAACATGAATCATTCTTTACACAGCAAATAAATAGCAAGAGCAAAAAATGAACCCAGTGTGTTTCCTAGCAGTCATCTGGCAGCATGAGAGGAAACTGTTGTAAATATTTACAGTTACAGTCTTTGGCAGTGAAATCATAGTAGGTGTTGCTAGCAATGCTCCATTTAACAGGTCAGCCAGTTGCAGTTATTAATCTGGAAATACTGATAAAAATGATAAAAAAAATAAAAGTTGTCCTGATGAAAAGATTGAAAGTTCAGTGCTATCTAATACTCTAAAGATTTTAGTCTTTGTTTGAAATTATTAATAATTTTATTTTTCTCAGAAAAGTATTAATTTTTATGGTTTTCTATTGATTGAAATATAAAAATAGGCATTAGAAACACTGGAGAAAAATACATTTTCTCTTTTGTAGCCCACCAGAAAAAAAATTATAGCCCAGTTTGGGCATAGCTGTATAAACATGAATTGTCCAGGCACAAATAATTTTTCATTATTCTATTCTTAGAATTATTTTAAATTATTATATTGGCAAAATGTTGCAAATACCATAAGAAATTGTCTCTCACTGGTCAGGTATAATAAATTTTGAAGATTAGAAATTGTGAATGTATTGAACAATAGAGAAAATAGTGTTAATTGTGGTCTATAATATTGAGGAAACCAGTCCCTTTTGAAAAGTCAGTGAAAAATTCTTCTTTCATTTTCAAACAAATCCATTTTTGGAAAGTTTCCTGAGGTAGTTGCCTCTTTTAAGACTGGGTAGTGATCAGAAGTATATTGACTGAAGAAGAAGATAGGAAGGAAGTTGAATACACTGCAATGTTCAGTTACAACTGCCAGTTTAAAACGAGCATTGTATTTCTTCTTGGCAATAGCAGAGCAAAGATAAAAAAGCCTGCTTGGGAAAACCTTTCCATGAACTCTCTCACATCTGGGACTACAAAAGAGCAAGCATCTGAAGGAATAACACTAAATTTCTATATTAACTCTGTGGGAGAATTTGATGCAGACACAGAGTCTGAACAGTGTGTACAAAAAGAATATAAGAGTTTGGGTTGTTTGGTTTTTACATTTTTCATGATATTTTAAAATAATGGGCCAGAGATACCAAGTAGATGACAATCAGGTGAAGTCTAGAAACTAAATTTAATTGATATGTCTAACGTTAGATTTTCAACTTTGATGCTTTTTCCTCTTCAGTATAAGTTTTAATATTCTGTGGCATTCTTTATTAGTCACAATTAACCTTTAGTACCAGATCTCAGACTGGATCTGGTCACTGTAAAAATTTGCTCCAGAAAAAGAACCCTACAACCATACCCCAAAAATCCATATCCAAAAGAAACCCCAACAGAGAGGAACAAACTGAAAATTAGTATTATTGTGATAGGCAGAACTTGGAGTCCATGATGTTATACTCTTGACCTGAGAAGTGACACATTCATGGGTTAAGCTGAGTGCACATTCCCCATTTAGCTGATAGTACCTGTGCTGGGGTCCATGAGGCTGCATTTAGAGCACCGCTGAATTGGCAAAGGCAACTTGCAAATTTCAGCAAAGATGTGGTTCTTTCTGCATCCTCCCTGGACAGATGGCAATCAAAGTTTTTGCGTAACATCTTGCTCAGCTGGGCTACTCAATGCGAAGCCTTCCAGAATGGTAGGCTGTGCTGTTTTAGGAGATATATCTTCCCATGATCTTTTGCTTTCTTTTCCAGTTTTTAATGCTTCTCATTTTATAGCCATGGTTGCATTTCATGCCATAGGTTGCCTTTATTATGAACTGAGAGACCTGAGCTTTGGATATGATTCATCTCAGATATAAAGCACTCAAGGCATCCTAATTTTAGATGAATAAATTAAAAAATATTACTGCAAATGACTTATGTCTATTCTTCCTTGATACTCTTCTGTGATATAGAGGTGTTGTTTCATTTTTGCATTTTTTCCATTTTATGTGATAAAGCTGGAATGGGGCCCAAGAAAACAGATAAAATCACTCAGGAGTGAAAATCAATGTGAATTTTGTGACATAGGTTGCAATTTTTAACAGGGAATAAAGCTCATGACCTTGACATGACTGAAAATAGTATTGGACAGTAAGAAGTGGATCTCTGAAGAGGAGTTAAACATCATGATACCTAACTTAGAAATGCTGTTTCAGAGGGTAGAATATAAACTACAGTCCTTGAGTAGAGACAAGTCAAAGAACAGAATTCAGGAAAGTGCTGACTTGACCCATGTCAGTGAGTGGCTGATAACCACTGGGAAATACTGAAGTGGGGAGACAGACATACTTATCTTGGTTTAAAGGATGCTTAGTGCCTAACCTTGTCACAGAAGACTGAAGGAGGAAGAAGGGGTTGTGGCAATCTTACATTTTTGTATGATGATGACACTTATCTCTTCACCTTGTGTAAGGGGATGGAGAACAATAGTCTGGGGATCTCTACTCTGAGTAGTCTATTTCGAACCAGGAATCTAAACTGAGGTCTTCTATGTCCCAAGCTGTAGTAGGATATAAAAAGCAACCACTCTCACAGATTTTTCTTCTTGTCTATGTCTGTATGGAAGCAGGTATGTTCAGTGTACTTGTTAGTTTAAATATTAGAAGTGAGCTGGACAGACAGAATTGATATATGTGTGTTGGGTGCTAAGTTTGTCAGAATTTCCAAGAGGCATCACATAATTGAGAGGAGAGATCTGGATTGGGTTGGAAGGGACCACCAAAAGTCATCTAGACCAACCCTACTGCAGTGAGCAGGGACATCCTCAATTAGTTCAGGTTGCCCAGAGTCCCATCCAACATGACCTTGAATGTGTTCAAGGATGTGGCGTCCATTACCTCTGGTCAAAAAGCTCGTTTTACCACTCTTACTGTAAAAAACTTCTTCCTTAAATCTAATCTGAATTCACCCTCCTTCAGTTTAAAACCACTAACCTTTGTCTTAACACACTCTGCTAAAATGTTTGTCTCTATCTTTTTTATAAGCCTCCTTTAGGCACTAAAAGGGTGCAGTAAGGTTTCCCCAGAGCCTTCTCTTTCCTAAGATGAGCAATCCCAGTTTTCTCTGCCTTTCCTCACAGGAGAGGTGCTCCAGCCCTCTGATCATCTTCTTGGCCCTCCTCTGGACCCACTCCAACATGCTTTTCCTGTGCTGAGGGCTGGACACAGTACCCAAGGTGGGGTCTCATGAAAGAGGGGAAGAATCACCTCCCTCAGACTACTGGTCATACGTCTTTGATGCAGCCCAGGAATTTCACTAGAATTTTTATTAACTCTTAACCTATAACAAAAAAAAAAAAAAAACAAACAAACAAACAAACTAGAAGAAATCCTTAGTCTTAGTCATTTACAGAGAAGACAGACATTTCAGCCAAAGAAACACTGCAGACAAAGGCTCTAATAAAACTTTTTTTTCTGGTAACTTTGTTGTAGCCATTATTGCCACTCGTTAAATGTGTTAGTGTCTTTTGCATGGGCATGAACCTTTTGTGGAATGATGCTGTAACAAGATAAGCAAACCTACATCTCCACTGTTGTGAAAAAAAATGAAAGATATCTTCTATGCATTGAAAGACGGTAAAAAATTATAATAAATAGTTTAAAAGTTAAAAAGAAAGTTGAAACAGATGGGTAACAATCAAATGGACAAAAATAATTCTTCAGCCACCTACAAGCAAATGAAAATTAGTGTCAATGTGTTTTAAGGACATTCATTTATCTGACAACTTCAAGTAATATAAAAAATTAATTACATTTATATAACAGACTTATTCTTTTTTCCTGTAGTCTTACCTCAAGTATATAGAAGTAAAACTAGAACTATAAGTGTTATTGTTAATACATAAAAAACTCAAAATGGGCTCTTGTTCACACTAAAACTTTATTTAGCTCAGTATCATGACTCTCTGACAATGGTCCACAGCGGAGGTCTAGGAAAAAATACAAGCACAAGTATGCAGTAATAGCTCCCCAGACTATCTGTCTAGTCTCAAAGAAATTGCAGTTCTGAGACTTTCTGACTCAATGGGGATCATTTTGTACGTAATAGCCCGCTACAGATCTTTTCCCTGATTTAAACTAGGCAATTCTTTAGTCTCTCTGGATTTTTAACAAGTACTCTTGGGCAAGGAGCTCCACAGATTAATTATATGAAGAATAGCTTTCTTCTCTTTCTTTTGAACCAGCACCTCAAGCAGTTTTTACCACATCTTGTAGTTCTTGTATTTAATCAACTATTTGCCTTGTTTATATCACTTGGGATTTTATAGATAATGTCCAAAAAGTGAAAATACAATACTTCACATGAATACAACCATTTGGATGCCAGCCTATAGATAGGTCTTGATGTAATACACTTCATGATAATGCAGAAATGTAGAGAGAAATTGTGTGCAACAGAAATAAATCCACTGGAAAAACTGGTTGGTCTATCTGGTCTAAATAAATCAGCAGTCTTAAATAATACTTCTATAAATAACTAGTAATCTGATTTTACAATGACACAACACAAGACATTCATTGCTAAAAGCAAGGAATGTCTGATATTGCTTTCAGAGTCTTTTTTTCATTGTGAATTTTCAAATTTATTGATAAAGACAAAAATATTCTACAGCTATGGTGATGTGCCAAACTAGCACTGCAAGTACCTTTTCTGGCACATTGTTCAGGAAAAAAAATACTAATATTCTGATTTGTCTTTTTTTAAATGTCTCTATGTGTTCATTGTGACCACAGAATCATAATTTGTGATGCTCTATTTTTCATGAACTTTTGAAATTCGTGATTAGAGTGATCATGACATATTACAGCATCATGCTGAGCATAACTCATGGAATGTTTTTACAGGTTTCAAAATTGTATTAAACATTTTTATGTTGCTTCACACCTCACAAATAGTTATCGAATCCTTGAAGATTATTAGAAAGAGGTGTGGTCTTAAGACCTAACCTAATAATTTTACAAGGGAAGGGAATGTATTAATGTTAATGTTACTCTGGTAAACATTTCTGACATTGACCACATTATGCCTAGCAGATCAATATTTTTCAGCCACTTAATTATCTGGGTGACTGCATTTGCCAATTTGAACATAAATAAATGTCTTAACTGATCAAATACTTTATAGAGGTTGAGAGAATCACTTCAAAAAATAAAGTGTTCTAGTCTTGAGGATTTGCTGTTTCCTACAGAGATGATGATTCAACATTTTTTATGTAAACTGATTAAGTTTTTTAAGAATTTCTATTTCAGAAGTGACATTAAAGAGCAGTTAGCTGTACCATAAGAGAATCACTCAAAATGGTGTTATTTTTTGGTCTGGACTTATTTATAAATTCTCTTGAATTTAAACACAGAGAAAAATATATAAAAGCTGAATAAATGTAAAAGCAGGACTGTCTTTGCAGGTGCTGTCATTCTGAAAAAATTGGAATATGATAAATGAAAGCAATCAAATGGGAAAAAAAATGTAAAGAAAATAAAAGAGCAGCAGATCTGTTTTTTCAGTAAGGCAAAGAAATTGTAGCAAAACACTTGCTATTATTTCCAGTTAATTAAAGTAAATTACACACCACCAGAAATGAAGGAAAAATTCTTTAGGGATATTTAAAAACTTATTACAGGTTTAGATCTTTTTTTAATAAATGATCCTATGAGAAAATAATCCCATACTCAAGGGTTTCCTTAATTTTTGGTATTTAAACAGAGGAGACCACTGAGACAGCCAGTAACTACTGCCACTGTAATGCTATAAAGAGCAAGATTCTCCTGGCTTTCAGAAGTAACTGAAATCCTAGCCTATTCAGGTTTGTTACAGGAACACATTTCATATTTAAATCCTACAGTAATGCCTATCAAAGCACTTCATTGTTAAGAGAAGTTCAGAATGCAATAGGGAAATTTATATGCTCCTTTCAGAGAATGAAAACCAACAAAACCTCACCAGAAGATTTTATCTTTATGGAAAATTGGAAATAGTTGAGAAATTCCCCTGATGTTGCCATAGTTGCACAATGGAATGATACTGTCTACTTCAAGTATTCTTCTCTTCTAATTGTGTGCTGGACTTGGTAGAAGTACCAGGCACAAGGTGGACCTAGGAAAAAATGACATTTCAAGCTTTGTGAATCTCCACACTTTCAGAAGAACGATAATACCACAGCAATAACGCTGCTGATACACAACCATCACACCGTAGCTCATGTTCCATTAGAAATGCTTGTGTTTTGATGCAATTGTGCAATCTTTAAAGTCACGGCATGCAGGAATTTGGGGCTTTTTTCTGTTTACTGTGTTTGAAGCTGTGGTCAGATTGTTCTCACTACTTTTGCAGTCTGTTTTAAAAAGGGAAAGATTGGAAATTGTTCAGAAAAGAGTTACTGGAATGATCTGTAGTCTGCTCTGGGAAACATGCTAACTAAGAACAGTCAGCTAATTGATATATCAAAAAATAGTTTTATATTAAATTATAATGAGAACCAATGCCTAGATGACCCACTGTACATTGAGGGCACAAAGCATTGAATATTTTTTTAAAGGCACTGTCTCTTGTCTACAAAAAGACAAGATAAAACTCCTTTTGTATTATATTTAAAGCCGAGATAAAAAACTGCAGCTGAAAATGTTTTCTTGACTTACATACTATGAAAGAGTAAACTTCAAGCTGTTATAAAGAAAAAGTATCTTTATATGTACAAAAAGACTTTAGTAATCATCCTAACATGCAGAAAAACTGAACCTGGGAGGAAAGCAGATTAATTTTAATAGATCCTCTCCCCTTTTAAAATCAGAAAGCTCTGAATTTTATCTAATGACTGAAAGGTTTGATTGGGGGTCTTTTATAGTTTGGTATATGGCTTATTATATATATATATTATATATATAGTATATGGTTTTTATACCAAACTGCATTTCTGAAATCTCCCATTCTCCCCTTCCCTGTCCTCCCACATTCAGGAAAGACTAATCAATGAGACACCAAACTTGCTTAGTTAGGCTCAATACAAAATAGGTTTGGCTTTTTTTCTTCTTTTTTGTTGGTTTTTTTTCCCTGCTGGAAATTTCCATGGACAAAATTATTTACCCAATAAAATAAACCACAGAGAATTTGATACATCACATGACTTGAACACAAAACAATGTTTATTTCACTCAACAAAACAAAATTAGAACATCTCTTGCAATATTTATTTTTTAAGTTGAAAAAACCTCAAAATATTAAAATTAATTTCAGTTCAAATAAAGTATTTATGCAAAGATAAAAATGTAAACTACAGTTAAAGATGCTCCATCTAGCTATTTTTCTGAAGGGAACTGACATATCAATTCAAGATTAAATAATTTTTTTAAGGACATGGAAAAATTTGTTCCAGAAATACCTGTGTTGGATTCTTCTGACTTGCTTAACAGCTTCTACACTGACTGAAGATTTATTGGAAGAGAAATATGACAGTGGAGAGTCAGTGATTCTTTTCAAAATGCATGTTGTTTTGGATTTGTTTTATAGAATTCCAATGGGCATTCGCATAACATAATTTCTGACATTTTTTGTTAGTCATTTCCCTGCCTGACTAGGAAGGCTTTGTGAATTGAGTAAGAAGAGGGAAAAAAAAAATGTGTTTCTCTCTGTGAAGATCTACTTGTTGCAGCAGACCTTATCCCCTACTTTTTAAAAAGAATATATACTTCTCTTTTGGAGTAACACATACAGAGTTGAATGTTTTACTTTCTTTTGGTCTCTTCACTACAAGTGGAATGTAGATCCGTGAGTACTATTTACAGTTAGAATTGCAAAAAGTCTTTATTTTTAATTTTTTGTTGTGGTGCAGGGTGGTATTAAAAAGGATCCTTAAAAAGTAGTAACTACAGATATTGCACTTTGCTTTGCTTCATTTGATCAGATATAACTATCCTCAATAGCCATAGAACCACTAAGGAAACATATATAAATATAAGGAAAAGGAAAACAGAACAAACTTTAGATAAAAAAAAAAAAATTATATGCAATGTATTCTACTGTTTTCAAATGCAATGAAATCTACTGTTTCATTTTTTTCAGTATCAGCTGCCTCACTGGTTTATAATCTGCTTTACTGCAAACTGTGATTGTTAACATTTGCCTGAGATATTGCTCTCTCTTTCTGTTCAAGTATCTCATGGTGCTGTATATTGCTAAGGACTATCAGTTTTCTACGAGGGTAACCTTCAAATGCAAATGGATTGTTTGCTAGTGTATTATTAATACACTAATTATTAGTATTTAGAGAGATTGAAAATACTCTGCCTATTAAAATACAGCAGTAGCTACTGCTTCAGTTTAACAAAGATATTGATAAGTTTTGAACACTATGAACTGAGAGAATATTGCATGTTCAAACATGCTATCCAGGGAGTTATGCTCTCTATGTTTTTCATAGCAAGCCTTAGGCTTGCAGCACTGAAATAGAGTGCAGGTGAAAATGTATTTATGATTGACATGGAGAATATCAGTTTAGGTCATTGTACCTCAGACAATTGAAAGGACAGTCATGTTTCTCATGTAGAACAATGCACCTTTTTATTACAAGAGAGGAAAGAGACGTAACAAGTTGTCACATTCCTCAGTAAAAGTTACCCAGCCACAACTGCTTTGTTCCTTTCTGATTGGAGTCATGGAGTCACTGCATAATTTCATGCTTGTGCCTTCTTTGGGAGTGTTGAATATTGAATAGCTTCTCTGCAATAATTGGTTTGTGTATGAACGTTAAAAAGCTTTGCCTAAATTGTATTTATTGTGGGAGAAATGAAAACAGGAGAGCAGGCACTTGGGTTGACTTTATTGTTAGGTTCAATCCAGATTTATGGGTAAATAGACTGGAAGGAAACCAATTAAGGTCCTATGGCTCTTAAGTATTTCTCAAAAGGTATATTAGCTGTCTGAACAGCTCATATTCCCTCTGCAAAATAACATACCCACAATATGAGTGTTGTGTATCTAGATCAAATAATTAAATTTAAAATACTTTGTGAGTAAAGGTGAATGAAATTTATTAGAATGGGTTCTGAAAACTTTCTAATGTCTTATACAAAGTCTTTGAACATTTGAATGCTAGAAAATTCATACAGAATTGTATCTAAATTCCATGTATGTGCATGTATAACTCAGCATCTTGTTCTTGGGCAAACTGAGGCTAAAAGTGTGTGAATTTTGCAAAATCTAGTTCTTTTTAGGTTTTTTAGGTTTTTTTAAACTTCAGCTTCCCAGAAGTGAGTGTATGTTCCTTGACAGAAAGTCAGCAAGCTGTCAGACAGAGTGCACTTTATGAGAGCAATATGGTTTCATTTTGTAGAAACATTCCTGAGAATTTTAAGGAGCTGTCAGAATGAATTCACTTTATTACTGGTTAACATTAAAGTCAGAACTGAGGCCACATAAAATAGGTCCAGGAAATAATAAAAAAACCAACAGTGCTCCTGTATTTCATTTTGACAGCACTGTGGGAACACACTGTATTGCTTCTGTTTTGCTGTTGGAATTTAGACTCTTATAGGAAATTTGCAAATTTTTGGGCAGACTGAGTTTAGTTCTTGAAATTCAGAATATTGAAAAGGGAAATAAGAGTAACATCAGTTAGTGATTCTAAGAAATGCATGACCATATAAGGTTATGCTGTGTGATATTTTAAATACATGGAATAAGCCTATGGGATTAGTCACATACATTTGTATATGTGATTGAAACATTGCAATAAACAAATCTTGAAATATATATAGGAGCTTAGTCACAATGACTTATTTAATGACAAGTATGAAAAAAAATGCATTTTCTTATGTGAGCATCTTATATTTTTAAGAAGATCTATGGGAAATATAAACCAACTAATAGAATGAAGTGGACTCCATTTAAATGCTATCAGTATAATTCCTATGGGAAGTATATTCAATAGCATTGATAGTACTTAATATATTTGTTTTAATATACACAAGTCCTAGCACAAATTTTAAAAAAGCAAGTGTGTAGGGGGAAGATATCAGCAATTAATATAAGGCTCAGTTTCAGGTCTGATATTAATTTGTAATTTTCTATTTTCACAGGTAACATTAAATAAAGTTGTTTTGATTTTGATTTTATTAATCCTCCTGTGTGTTAGAAATTAAATTTAAATAGATTCTGTAATTTCTAATAATAAGTTTAATAATAATCAATATTTATTTTTAGATATTTTTCTTAAAAGTGTTTTTCTGATATATTTATGGAGACAAGGAACAGCATTTTGAAATTAAACAACAAATGTTAATGCGACTCTATTTTTCCAAAATTCCCAGAGAACTTGGAGAACATGAAGCAACAGAACTGTACAAAATTAAAATTATATTAGAAGTTTTCCTTAGCATGATAGTAGCCTAGTTATATGTTCATGCCTGTAAAATTTGATTCTAAATAGAAGCAGTAGCTCCAGCATCTATCCATTTAGCTACCTACCATTGATCTCATTATCTCTGAATCAAAGTGTTTCCATTCATGGAGATTGCAATTTTTTATTATTTTTTTTAACATATATTTGGTATTAAAAGTCAAATGTTATGATGTGTTATTCTGGCCTCAAAGAAGGTAGGAAGAGAAATTGACTGAAGCATGTGATCCATAAATTCTTAGTAAAATAGAGATTTTGATGAAAGCTAGAGCTCCTAACTATCTACACAATTCAGTAATTTTATCTTCTATTTAATATGTTTGCATTGGATAATAATAAAAATAAGGAAATTATCCTATGAAACATTTTATCAAGAAAGACATTTTAATATATTAAAATTTAGTTATATGTATACATGTGGTTGTGTGTATGTATATAGAAATAAATATAATAAATATATATACACATACACACACACATATATACACCACACATATATAAAATTACCTGAGTGTAAAAGGAAGCCAATGGGCTCTCCATACCTGTCCTCAGACCTAGCCCGAGCTTCCCGGGCGGGTGTTCAGGACCAAGGACAGCGCCCATTCCTGCAGGGCAGTGTCCCCATCCCTGAGACACCAGGATCCGAGTGGCGAGCGGCAGCACATCGGAGCCTGTACAACCGGAGACATGTTTTCATGTTGCTGGCATAGCTAAAATTTTACTTCCAGCAGCTGGAGAGGCTTCAGATATCAAAGAACATGCCTGGATATTTTCCCATGCTTGCCAAGGAAATGCATCTTCTTTATCTCTGAGCGAAATGTAACACCAACAAATAACTTTTCATTCAATTAATTTTGTTTGAGTAAATAAGGATTTCTGCCTTGGCCGGTTTATGGTGTATAATGATCAGGTGGGTTAAGACCTTGAGGCATCTCCTGAGTCTTTGCATTCAGCCTTGACTGATTGTTAAAAAATGAAAAATGTGGCTCGATTCAAAACTTCAAGCAAGTGAAACACTGTCCTCAGGCTGAAACCCAATGTGAAACTGATAATTTATTTTAATCCACTCTCATGCTAGTCTTATTAAAAGGAAGACAGGTTTTCTGAATTTTTTTTGTTTCTCAGGGAATGGATCACTGGCAGATGTTTTGCTAAACTGATGCTTTATTAGATGTCTTCAAGTGTACTTGTAAAAATGCTACTTAACATTGTGTTTCATTATTGTCAGAGTTATCAAAATATATTAGGCTAAAGAACAGTGATCTAGAAATAAACAATATGAAAGTTATTCCATATATATTAGAAATATATCCTTGAATTTAAATAGGAATTATAAATGCTTTCTATAATGACAAAATCTGTCATTATATAATGATAATAATAAACCAAAGAGTGTATGGGAAAAAGGGCAAAAAAGTCACTCTATTTCAAATTTTTTATAGCAAAAGAATCCAATAAATTTCTATTTACTACTGTAAAATTCTACACATCTTGCTCATATCCATATTCCAGAAGACTTTTTTCTAGTCTGAATATCATATTGATCCACAGTGATCCTCATTGTTTTATATGATCAATCACTCATCCTGGAGATAGGGGCAGAAATCAGCTTTACTGTCAAAGCCATCTAATGAGAGCAGAATGTGGTCTAGCACCAAAAGTTTTGCTGTCCCAGGTGAAGGCTACCTTACTGCTCTTGTTAAGTTGGTTTTTCATCCTTAAATGAACATGCTAGCTCTGATTAAACTCTTGTTCACTGGACAAGATTGTGTATATTTAAGCTTCATTAATTACAAATTATATTGAATAGCCAAATACAAAAATTCTGATATAGTGTCATGAAAAAAACCCACAAACATTTGGAAAAACAAATTAACATTAATAACTAATCTGATTTAAATTCCATTTTAAAAAATGGTAAAATGTTTGGGTAGATACAGAATATTTAGTGTTAGGCTAAATTTGCCATTGCCAGCTGTACTGGAAATGATGATTTTGTCACCAGTACAGGCTGTTTTGGTATCTCTGATGGTACCTCAGTCTCAGTAATGGATATTGGGTTAAGTTCTTGATGAACAATGATAGATGTAAAAGAAATAGTCAAAGCTTAACAGGAGTTTTTTCCCATAGCAATTTAGTGGTTTTAACTATCTTTAAGATATTATTTGAAAAAAATTCTTCAAATTTTTTGGTGTTGGAAATGCAATGACTTATTAAGTATGTAAAAGATTTATGTTGATGGATTTTGTATCCACTTCTAGATATATGACAATAACTAAATTATCCCAACAAGGAAAAAACTCTCCATTCTGGGTTACAATATGTGGTTTACTGGAAATCCTCAGATGCTTTCAACTGGCTCAAAGTCCACATCATTGCAATTATATTCAAAGAGCTTTATACTTCCAGGAAAAAAAATTACAAGGGTATCTAATTACTATCATGATGAATTAGAAGAAAACACACGTCTACAAAACTCTTCTGAGATCACCTAATTTATAAAGCATTTTCAGACTGAAAAAATTATTGCTTGTGTCTGGATAAGAAGAGTTGCACTTAATAGTATTTTGGGACTGTTTTTCAAACAACAGCACTAGTTATATAACAGTTTAATCAGTTGCATATTAATATCAGAATATACTACCCAGAAAAACATACAAAAATGATAAAAAACTATAAAGAAGACCCTTATATTTACCAGCCTAACCATAAACCAGAAGGCTGAATTACCTATGTGAAGATATATATCCCTTGTACACATGCAGAATTTAAAACTTACCAGCAGTGTTTCAAAATTCTTTAAAAACTATTGAAGATATAATAAAGAGAAATGATATAGCATATTCTATGTGTGCAAAACATCTACATAAATGCTCCACAAGAAGATTTTTTTTTTTTACGGCATGAAGCCTCTTTATGCTATATTTGTTCTCTTAATTTGTAAATGTCATGAAATAAAAAACAAAACTTTTTAACCTTCTACAAGTGACATTAGTTATTTAAACTTTGTAAAGTGATTTGGAATGTAACTAATTTGTAAATATCCTGGTTAAATCTTAAATAGTGTTGCTATAAATTTGCAGTGCGATAAGAAATCTAAAAATATTATTTTATATTGATTTACTAAAATGACAGCAGCAAACTGGGTTTATTCTACTGTGTAAATTCTTTAATGTTACATTGCTGCAGAGCTTGTTTTTTGTTTTTTTTTTAAATAATCATGCACAGCCCAGGAAAAAGTACTTCTGTGAAAATGTGGAGCTCTGTAAAAATCCACCAGACTAGGTCTTGTAGAACATATAAGGAAATAAAGATATGGTTGAGAAACGCTGTGGAATATCAAATCCTTTGGCAGCAGCTGGAACTAAATTACTCTGGAAAAATCCCTTTGAATTTTTTTCATGGAAGGATCTTTAGATCAACACCAAGAAAACTTTAAATTGAAACAATCTGGAGAACTGTGATCCAAGGCTTCTTCCAAACACAAACAGATCAGAGCAGGGCAGCTGTTGCATCTGAATGCATGACCCTCAAATTGAGATAATCATAAACAATCAATTAAGCATTTAATTCAGATTTTAAACTTTCCAGTTGTTGTACCTTGGTTAATAAACCCTGTTCTAAGGAATGTAATTAAATTTTATATTATATAATTTTCCACTTTTATAGTCTAAATATGTATCTGTAATATTCTATCAGAATTATTTTTAAAAGCCAAGCAATAAGTGAAAAAACTTTTGAAAACTCTTGTTGCTTTCTTTGTGAAGTAGTCAATACTTATCAGGATATCTCTGTACACTTAGATTTAATAAGTCCATCTTTGTTTTTATAAAACACTAAATCAATGGGTGTTTTGGTGAGCAGGAAAACAATATGAACCAGAGGAAAAAGCTTTTTACAAACCATCCTAACAATAATATCATTTTTTTCAACTCAAAATTAAATACTTATTCTTTAAAAAAACGTAAATAAAATTCCTAAGAGTGGATACAGGGTTTCATAACATGCTCATTTCAGAATATACATAGCTCTCTCTTTATTTAAAAAAAAATATTTGTTCAAAATAAAGCAAGTTTTGACTTTTCAAATGGAACAAATTTTACTGTGCTTAAGATAGAAGCATAACTCAGAAATGCAATGTAATGTACTGTAAATACAAGTTATACCCTTTTTAATGAATAAAAAAATCCTGTTTATAACTGGGCCAGGATATGTTCTTTAGTTTACAAATGTACATGAATCCTTCTATGCCTGAAGCATTTAAAATGGTAAGTGGAGGAAGACTGGATTTTCATGAGTGGTGAAATTCACTCTACTTACTTAAAAGTAAACATTTCATGTACTTTGCACACCAATGTACATGAAACAGAACAGCTTTTACTGCAAAAGAAAATATTTTTCATGGGAAATTTCTAAATCTAGGGTTTCACGTTAAAACTTTGCCTTTGCATCCTGTTCAGCAGGAACCAAGAACTCTCAACACTGATGGCCGTCACAACTACCAGGGATCTCATCATCATTTCATACAGTAAGTTGCTGAAATGTGTTCATCTGAAGAAACAAAAATGAGAAAAATAATCAATATATATTATGAAAGTCACATCTTTTATTTATGTTTCACCCCCATTCTTTACTTTAAAGATTTTAAAGAGAACAGAGGATGGTTTTTCAACTTCATTTGTTGGGCACATAATCCGTGAATGTGTAAATAAAGCACACATTATGTTTCAATCAGTTCTAGGCTAACAAACACTTTTTCTGGAACTTCTAGATTAATTAATTAAATATTATGAAATCTAAAGGTCAGTTTTTTTCCTAAATCATTCACATAAGATTGATGTAATAATATGTATCACTGAGTAGGTCACTGTAAAAATCGTGTACAATTAGTGCACACTGTGCAGTACTTATATGAGTAGGACATCACAGGAATTATCCTGATGTCAAGACACAGATGTCTCAGTCCTTTTGGAGGTGCCATAAAGTTTCTATTTCCCTGTGAAGGCGTAGATCTGCACCTCATCTGCCAGCCCCAGGTGAATGATTGAACATCCTAGGGTCTTACAGAGTTGTGTGTTGTCTACATGGACAGAGGACTACATCCTAAGGTAACCAGGAATTACCCATCTAATTTAATCATATGAGTTCCATTATAATAAAAATACCCAAAGAATACAAACTATAAAAGAAAGAGAAGCTCGCCTACAGAAAATAATTTCTTAAATGGGAAGTATGAGTTGTTCTTTGGAAACTTGCCTTTTTCACTACCAGCAAAAAGGGAGATGACTACTTTTGATTTTATTCCCCTAGGTGGCTAGGGAGATGAAGCTTACTGCAAGAACTTGTCTGAAATATTCTGTTATGAAGTAAGTAATTTGAATTTTGTTTGTAGCCACAAGAATAAACCTCATTGTTTCTTTAAAAAATACCCCAAATCAATAGACCCTTTCTTTTCATCAGCAAGTATTAATGGAAAACTGTGCTTTGTATTATTACAAATAATAAGTTATCAAATAAACAACTGCTTCACTTGAAGTCTTACTCCAAGATTTCTCTTCTGAAGCATTAGATATTTTATTAATTCACTATTTTATTTTTTCTCTGAAGGAAAAAAAAAGAGACAAAAAGGTACTTTTTTTCACATACAAAACTTAGTCATTCTGCTTTAGAAATACATTCTTCAGCACCTTTCTGTGCTTTCCAGGCTGACTTTAACACTTCCTTATTTCATAATCAAAGCCAGCAATAGGTTCAGTATTTGATTTCAAATTTTCTTAATATTTTCTTATATTAATTCTAGTTGATTCCAAAGTGCCTTTAATTTAATACAAAGTTTATTGACTAACAACATACCTATGGGATGGAAGGAAGCTCTACATTTTCAATATTTTTTGCAAATATTTAACTTTTATATATGCACTCTTTGGAGTTAGTGCAGAAAATTGCTTTCTGGTAAGAGAGCAATGACTTTTATCTGCTGATAAAATAATTTATTTTGACACACCACAGTGTTAAATATTAACTAAAAGGGCAATTAAAACATGAGAAATCAGTTGATATAGTAAATGTTTATTCACGTCCTGAGCCTGAAAAGTGATAAAACTATGGATTTTGAATGCATAATTTTATCTGGGGTTTAAAAATAGGCTAAGTCATAAGGACATAGTCTCTTAGATGAATGCTGCATGCAATGAAGCGCACTGTGATATAATCTGGAATGAAACGACCTTCATTTTTCTGTCTGACATTTTGTGAATATTTTAACAGTTTGGTCTCAGCCTTCCTTAGCTGCAACAACTTTGTTTAATAGAATTCTTCCCTTCTTCATTCTGTTAGAGTTGTCAGCAAACATCCTGAGTATTTCTGTATATTTTGGGTCTTCTCTGGAGATGGAGTGAATTTCCCCCATAGCAGCTCTTATAGTGCTGTGCATTGGTAGCTGGAAAGGTGCTGATGACACACCAGTGTTTTGGCAACTGCTGAGCAGCTCTGCACAGCATCACTGCTGTCTGTCCAACATTCCCATCACTGGTAGGCTGAGTGTGAACAAGATCTTGGGAGGAGACATAGCTTTGCTTTCAAATGTATGACCCTTACTAGTAGACATAGGATCCCATGGAAAAAATGTGATGATTAGGAGAAGAAAAAGGCTGGTTTATTTCAGCTGATGGGAGAAGGGGGGTAGAAGAAGGGAAAGGGCAAAAAAGACACAAAATAAAGGTGCTGGAACAGACAGATTGTTCATAAATATAGCTGCATGAGTCATAATGATCTCATGCAGGACTGAAGACAGGGGATTAGATTCCAAAGGAGAGTAGATCTTAGTATGCTAAAAAGCTGGAAGAGAAAATTTAAATGTGACATGCAATTACATATCAGGTCACAGACCGTAGTTCATTTAAGCAATGTGAGAAATCCCAAGATGATGTTAAATCAAACTAAGGTCATGAGAAAAATTATTTTAGTCAGTCTAGTATATAAACAAATACGAGTTTGTAAGACTGTGTCAAAAAGAAGAAAATTACTCATTTGAGGCACAATGCTTAACTACTATGGGCATAATTTATGATACTTCAAGGTCCTCTTCAGAGAATTGTATTCATTTTTACATGGCTCCATATCTATTATTCTCATTGCATCAGACTCCTGAAATCACTACTGTGTAGGTGCACCTGTTATATACAAAAACATCTAATTGTTTTTAATCTGTTGAATGATAAATTGATTATGAAATTCTAAACAGGTGTGTCTTCAATAAATGTAATTACAGAGATGCCTTGAGAAAAAGTAATGCATTTTCAGTCAGGTATACTCTGCTTCTGTGTTACTCAAAAAAACATTCTGTATCTGTCTAAGTTTTCAGAAAATAACTGCAAAGCTAAGTGATGTCACCTAAGAAACATTCCGAAATATTCTTTTGCTCAGTGTTTGAAGGGACAGAGGAAGGAATCTGTCTCTCCTGATAGAAGAGTAGGAATAGGATTGGGAGTGCATTACTAGTAGAGATAAAAAATAACAAATCCAAAATTTCCCCCCAAAAAACCCAAACCAAAACCATTATGAAAATTACACCAAATCTCTTCACCATACTTACATCAAGAAGGAAAATAACCAAAGTCAAAAGGACAATTTATAAACTGGAAAGAAGAAAAGATGTAACAGAATGAGTTTGTTAAACAATGAGGAAACAAAGATGAGTATATGAATATTTCAGAGTAGCATGGTCTGTTTGTTGTACTATGTGTAGAAATTAACCTTTATTCTGTTGTTATTTGTTCCTTAATTTTTGTAAATTCTATTGATATTATTGCTGTTAGCAATAAATTAAAGGCACTGAGAAGAAGAGGCATTCCAGAATAATTGGTTTAATAGTGAAGTAGTCAGATCACAGAATCATGGAGTCACAGAATTGTTGGGGTTGGAAGGACCCCTGGAGATCATTTAGTCCAACCCTCTGCCAAGGCAGAGTCATCTGGATCAGGTGACACAGAAATGTATCCAGGTAGGTTTTGAATGCCTCTGGAGAGGGAGGCTCCATGACCTCCCTGGGCAGCCTGTTCTAGTGCTCTGCTACCCACAATGTAAGGAAGTTCTTCCTCATGTTGAGATTAAACTTCTTTTGATTTAGTTTATGGCCACTACTCTTCATTCTGTTGCTGCGCACCACTGAAAACACTCTGGTACCATCCTGTTGGCACCTGCCTCTGAGATATTTATGTGTATTAATGAGATCCCCTCTCAGTCTTGTATTTTCTTTACTAAACAGGACCAGATCCTGTAGTCCCTCCTCATAAGAGACATCCAGACCCCTAATGATTTTTGTGGTCCTCCACTGGACCTTCTCCTTGTCTTCCTTGCATACAGGAGTCCATGATTGGACACTTTCAAAATAAGTTTTGGTATTTAGAAATTGACTTGATTCTTACAGAATATTGCAAATTCCAATCCTTGTAACAAATGGAGCATGGAGGATCTTTTCAAACAACAGAATGAAATATAATGTAGAGGAACATGGTGTATTTTGTGCAGCAGTACAGGACAATCTATTGGTAGAGTATGGGAAGTGCAAAGGGAAAATTTGACAATGCTTCAACAGCTAGACTATCGTGGGGGCTCTGTCTTCTCACAATATATGGGAAATGGCATTTGAACTTATGCTTCTACAGGGCTGAAGAATAGAAGTACTTTTTTCTTGAAACTGTGTTTTGTATGACACTAGGGATAATTAGATAATTAGATCTGTGAGCTAAGTGAAAAAACGTGTTTGAAACACATGTGAACACAAGTGAAAAGACATGGGTTTGAAACAGCTCCCCTCTCCTGTGACACAAAACATGGAATCTGCCGAGGAACGCTAAGGGTAGAAAGGAGAGAAGGGGCTGCAGTATTTGTCACCTTCCCACAGACTTATCCAGGATCACAGACATACCAAGTTTGAAAATCCCACTAAGCTGTAAGTGGGATCTGAAATTCTAACTTCTGGGTTGCCTGAAATGGTGGTTTAAGGTTCTGTAGTGTGACAGCTGATACTAGGTACTTAAAAAAGTAGATTTAAAGGAACTCCTCTAAAACAGAGGAGTGGGAAGAGTAAATAAACTAAAAACATCTGTTCAGGATGCCTCGAAAATAAGAATAAATCAGTTTTAACTGGTTTTAAACTGTTGAAAAGTATCAATGGGTGGAAGAGTTAAGTGCAGCATTCTATGGGTTATATTAATTTTAAATGTAAATCTATGGCTGGAAAGGAGAATTTTAGTTTCACTGTTGACCTCCTATCCTAGAAACACCCTCAAGCATGAGCAATTCCTAGGCATTTGATGATTTCAGCTAAGTCTGCTCCCTCTCTTCTGAATAACAAGGATACTCTTACTGTCTTTCTGCACAGTTTGCTTCTCATTGTGACATGAAAGCGATGCATATTCTTACCTGATGTGCATTTTCTAAAGCTAGTGAAACTTATGGATTTTGCTCCTAGAATCATATTATCCTGTCTAGGAATCCTATTTGTCTTTGCAAAAGTGCAAATTGCTGAATGTTTCTCTGGAATAAGGTTTGACTGCCTGATTTTCATGATGTGGTGCTGCAGCAAGGCTGAAATGCCATATTTTAGATGGACTAGTGCCAAATAGAAAACCAGGTCTGCTGCAGAGTGGTGCAACCCTCTGAACAACACGTGGACAGTCTTCTGGAGGGTCCCTTGAAGGGTTTCTCTTCTGTAATGTTAATGTTCTGTAATTGCTACAGGTCACACCATGCAGGACATAAAGCTCATATATTATCTAGATGTATGGCAAATCCAATTTCAAGTCCTGCCTCAAGACTGTACACTACATTCAGGTAGATCCATCCAGCCAGACTTGCAATTACAGCAATTCCAATGCTACAATTATATTCTGAATATCAGGAGTCAAGCTGCACTGTCCCATGATAAGATCTTCATTGTAATACTGATGTTGAAGATAGCATATTTCAGTTGAGGGTAATACAGATTGGATTGTATTTTGTGAAGTTCATATTTTATACAGTTTGCAAAGTTTGAATTGAAACCTGAAATTTATTTGACTGGATCAAACCTAAAATTGTTTTTACTTGATTCTGTATCTTTTACTAAATACCTGTAGTATCACTTCTACTAAGGAGTTTCAAGGCGTAGACAACTAGTCGCCTTTGTGGCATTCTGGTTTATATTCTTACATCATTTACTGATTATTGTTCACAAAATGTTAGAGGAAAAGCCACAATTATTTCACTGTTCCTCAATTATCCCATTTATAAAGTCAAGGTAATTATTTTCTGATTGATAATGCTAAATCAGAGTGGAATCTGAAAAAATAAATCTTGATACAGCAATTTACTCGAGATAAGAATCATATCTTGACTAACTAAAAATAATTTAAAAATGGAAAGAATAAAACTGAAGGTATTTCTTAAATTAATTTTCACCCTTTCTCAGATAAATTTTTATAGAAAATAGTAGGAAAAAATGATGATTTGTCATCCCAGCTTGGACTAATATCATGATATTAATTTTCTTTTTTATAAAAATAATTTGAAAAGGACTATAATTTTAAGTAATTTTCCAGTATAAATGAAACAAAAGGGTCATGGTTCATAGATACATATTAATTTGGCTAACAGAAAGCAATTTTCTTTTCCTTAATTAAACTCAACCGCTGCAGCCTTTGTTTTAAATTGATAAAAGGATTACAGTTATCTTTTCAGGTTTGTATAGCAGTTAATGTTTGAATAAAAATGCATTTTGCCTGAACTCAAGTTTGATTAAGGAATTATGAAGAGAAATGCTCTTCAAAAAAATTGAAGTAATTTTTATGCTTCTTCATTAAATGGTAGTGTTCCCTTTGAGTCCTAAATTTTAAGGTTTATGTGATTATGGGAAAAGTAAATTGAAATACACAGGTAGAACCTGTTACTCAAATTAAACAGGTCCATTAATTAAATATGTAGGTATTTTTTATTACTAAGTTTAAAATATCTCTATTGTAAGAGCCAGAAGTCTGACTGAATGCTGAAGGTACAGCAATTTCAGGGAAAAATGTTTATAAAAGCACAACTGTCCATTTGAAGATCCCCCTCTCAATCCACTGACAACCGTATGAGGTAAGCTATAATGAGAATGCTATGGGTAAGCTACAATGAGCTGAAAACTTTTTCTGGCCTTACATCTGGGATATGTCCTTGAGTTCAGTGTCATGATATTCAGTGACTCTGAAAATAAACCCCTGCTATATATCCCAAAAAACATACTGAATCTATCACACACAATACATAAGTTTGAGGCTGAACCAGCAAAAAGAAGACTTGGAAGGACCAGGTAATTCCTATCTTAACCTTTGGATAGAAGTGGTTAAAGAAATTGCATTTTCAGTGGCCAGACTTTTGAAAATGAAATCTAGGATAATACATAATAAGAATAGGAAAAAAGAATTCTCAAACTTGGCAAAATAAGAATACTAGTTTTTAATATTTACCTACTAGATTTTTCTTAAGTAGAAGGAAAGAAAAGGAAGAAGATACATGAGCAGAAAAAAACCAAAATAATTAAAGTGTGATCTCCTCAATGACGTAAATTTTTTTTTCTTTTTTTTTTTTTTTTCCAAAACATCAGGAGTAGCTTTAATTCCTCTCTTCTTAAAAGATTTGATACGTTACTGCTAGTGAAATTTTTACTTACATTGTTAAAAAAAGGAAGTTAGTAAAAGCTGTATAAAATGATGTGGAAGTGAAGAAAAGAATAAAACTAAAATTGTGTTGCAATGGTGTCAAGGAGTTGTGGGGGCTGGGACTCAGGGGCCAGGAGCAGTAGGGCTTCCCCTCAGTGGCCTGAAATAGATTCCTTGGCTGTGAGCAGTGTGATGGAGCCCTGCCGTGGCCAAGCAGATGCAATCAGATTTGGTAGGCTTTTATAAACTGAAAATCATTGTCTGGTGATCATTATTAAAAGGTTTATAAGGCAGATCATGAGAATGATCCTCAAGGAGCTTAATTTGCTTTGTCTTTCAAAATGATGACTACAATTGCAGTTTTTAAACACATCAGGGATATAAATAGAAAAAGATGTTACCTGGCTTTTAATTAAACATTTTAATATGATGGAGTATCTATAGGTTGAAAACAAAATATTCTGGAGCAATCTCCAAATACTGCTCCAATAGAAGTACCAAGAAAAGAAATCCAGATGTCAGGAGGCACTAAATCAATTTCTGAACTAAGTGATATGGAGGTTAGAAATCACATTTGCAACCTGTGAAGGATGGAACAAACACTGAAGAAATCTGTTTGCAGTGTTCTGAATATATTAAAAACCTAAAGTTAGAAAATGTTAGTAAACAGAAGGACATTAAACAAAAGCTTTTAAATGGTTCTAGCACCTTACTCTGGGAGAGAAGTTAGAGAATGAGTCATAAGATTAAGAGATTGACTCATCAACCTGACCTTAGTTGTCCTGTTACTTTCGAGCTAAGTGAAAAATAGAAGTTTTCTGGTTCTGGAGTGACAATATCAAGGTAAGATTTGGAATACCTATGACAGGTAGTTGTAAATATCAGAGAGAAAGGTATATTTGAATACTCCAAAGAAATTCAGAGCTGCTCTTAGGATGTATCTATCTCTTTCTCACCAGTTGCACGGCAGAAAACTTCTCTGGGAAGTAGGAGGACACCCTCTAAGCCCTTCTCAGCCTGGGAGTTTGAACTGACAGCTTTTCAATGTCATCAGATGTTTTGCCTCCTGTTCATAACTGCTGTTATATTCTACAATTAAACTAGATTTGATATGAGCAAGTTAATTTGCATGTTCTTAGGAAGTGAAGCTCTTTTGCTGACATTTCTTGTGTGTCTTTTTTATCTCACGGTCTACAGCTAAGATTTAGGCTCCTCAAAAGCTACGATAGTAGATACAACAACAACACTGTTGGTCATACATAATGCATTGCTCAAATCATCCAAGGAAGTCTCTTTAGAAGTAGACTCCTGATTACATCTCAAATAAGATATACTACCTGAACACTTTGCTGTCTGGCTCTCTGTTGAGACACTTGAGAGTTCACTGCTGCTTTGCTGGTTTATCTAGAATCCATGCTCCATTCATTGATTTAATCTTTAATCCTTTTACTTAAAGACACTAAGGAGAATGAGAAAAAGAATGGGTTTCTACTAAATGAAAATCCATCTGCAAAAAACAAAGGCATACTTGTACTGTTTCATGTTAGAGGTTGTTTATTTTTACAAACTGCCCACGGGATTAACTAATCAACAGTGATATGATTTGAAGTTTTGATTTAAGATCGAAGTTTTATGGATGTGGCAGCCACCGATTTCATAGTAGGAATAAAAATATAAACCTGTTTCTAGACTATATTGCAGCAGCATGTTTTAAACCGTCTTTCATGTAATGACAAAATCAAGAAAAAAAAGAAGTTAATTTTGGTTAAATGAAAGAGATATATTTTTTTCTTCTGCTTGAGTAAATCTTTGAAGCCTTTCCTGAAAGTCATATTCAGATTAAGACTGTTGTCATTCATTAGGGAAAAAAACCCCACCAAATTTTCCAAAACCCACCTTTATTGTCCTCTTCTGTATGTGCTATTCTTATTCCTAGCTGCTGCAGTGTTACTGGTGACTTGTACTGTCAGCTAGGAAAATAATTTGTATGCTAGTTACTTACATAACTTTCCTTAGGAAATGTATGTATCTTATTGCTTTAAAGGCCAGAGCAAAGTTCTGAAATATCTGATAGTCTCAGTACAGAAACCCATTCTTAAGAACTAGCTGTAATATGTAGGATTAGAAATATTACCATCACATCTTTAATAACTTTTTTTCTATTTATATAGGTCAGTTTTATTCTCGATCCTTTTATACTATATACATTAGTTGGAAACTATTTTATTATGTTCTACTATGGATAAACTGGATTTACATGAGAAGGTCTTTTGATTCTCCTGTTACTGTAATAATTTTAAAAATGTTTTCTCTTTCTTTGGTAGAAGGCTAAGTGACTTAATAACGATTCAGAAGATGATTTTGGTTAAAAAAAATGTATATTAACACTGTTACAAGATATTGTTTATACAGTATGACTAACTCAGTCCACATAATTTTTCATGTTATTAAGAGAGATATGTAGAAAATTTGGATGTGAAAGCTCAATGAAGTGAGTGATAAAACCCTTGAACAATTTCACAGATTAAATAGAGCTCAAAACAGGTGGTAAAGAAAAAAGATCAGAAAAAAAAGTATTTTTATATTTTCATTATTGAAAAAATTCCTACAGTTTTAAGAGGACTGTCAGGATTGTTGTAGGTGTAGTTTCCATAATCATGACCTAAACTTCAGACAAGCAGCTAAATACAGTCTCTAAAAGGTGATAATACATTTCACTGAAAAAACCTTTTTACTTTTCTTTGAGTTTTACCAGTGCAGAAAAATATCCTAAACTCTGTGCAAACTAATAAGATTAAAATTCCTAGCAAAGTTTGTAGAGTTGTATCAGCATTTATGAGTAGTCCTTGCATGAAAAATCTGCAAACTGTGAGTGGATGGACATCACCATTAATAACCCAGAAGATGAAAGAACAAGGTCATTAATAGCATTTATGGGAGATGCTGAAGTAAGAAAGTGGTGAGTACCAATTACAACAGAGCAGGTTACAGTGAGATCTGATATTAGAAATATAGGGAGGGAATGATAAACATGGCTGGTTGAAGAGGGAGTTAACTGTAGAAAATTGAACAGAAAATAGAAGTATGTTTTAGACACAGTATAAAATCTTTAAATAGTGCAAATTGTCACACACTGATGTAGATTTATCATATTATCTTAACTCACAGTGCTTTAGGGCCTACTAAAGTATGTATTAACTAATGCAGTTTTTGCTATTGGCATGTGTTGACAATGATTATGGTACACCAAGAACTCATATGCTGAATTTATAAAAGATGAGAAAGTCATTACGTAAAAAGAAAATTTTCATTAAGAGTTGCCTTTCCTGTAATAAAAAGAAGCTTTCAAAATGTTACTGGAAAGAAAGCAAGGGTGAGGATCATAGAGTTTGTTCAGAAAAAATCAATTAGTCAGAGAGAGAGGTAGGGAGTTTTCACCTGACATGCAAAAAACTTATTGTATCACACATTTCCAGTACAGGTCTTTTTTGCTTACATTAAAAATTGTTAACATTTATCCTCTACTCCAACTAGCACTACGGATAGGAAAATGAAATTCTTGAGGTGATTTAAAGTATCTCTGTACTACATATTCTTATTTCTCTGGAAAAAATAACTCAAGTAGCAAGTTTGATTGTGTTGAATGCATTTCTTTTGAGCAGTACTGTTCTAATTTTGATTAATTTTCACAAATAAATATGCCCACAAGAATTGTCAGAGGAAATTTTCCCTAATTTTTTTCCAAGAACAAAAGGCAATGTTTGTTTAGATCCTTTCTTAAAGTTCATTAGAATACAGAAATAAAAACACTAAGTCTGTTTAAGCCAAAATTCTCAGAGACTATTGATAAGAGATATTATTTAGTAGAACCCATAGATCTGCTGTCCCTTTGTGGTTCCTTTTCTTTCATCTCCCCCAGCTTCTGCAATTGTTATATTATGGAAAGAAGAACAGAATAAAAATGGAGAAGTATTTCTATTTTCTTCTATTGTAAGTGGATGATTTATTGGGCAGATTTTTGTAAGGCTGAATACATACAAAACATAAAGGCTGCCAATAGAGCAAGGAGACCTTTAAGCTGAAATATGTCAGTCGTGCTTCTCTAAAAAAACAGAGAAATGAGCTAAAATATTCCATGTGCCCACTCACAAGAGAAGCTAAAACAAACAGGTTGTTTTCTCACTCCTGTAAATAAATCTGTTCAGTTGATACTTGAATTTATGAAAATCTATATGCTGTGAAGGGCTGGGATTTGGTCACAGAAGGTGGACAGGAAATATATCAGAATAAAATAGCTATATGTTACCTAAAAATAAAACAAAAACATCAACACATTAGGAAAAAACACCAGAAATGAAGGAAATTTATAAAATTTGTCAGAAAGACAATATTCTGCTTGTGAAATTATCTTTGTAGAAGTGAAAGACTAGCATTCATTACTTCCTGAAATTCAGTCAGTTGGGAAATTGTGATTGAAGCACATTGAAGAGGAAGATATGATTGTAGAACTGATTCATGCACATAAGGTTCCTTGCTGCTGCAAATATTTTGGAAAAGACTTAAGAATGTGTACTTCAAGATGTAAACATTTTCTGAAATAATATATTTTTGATGATTGTAAAGATAATAGTACCATTAACCAAAGAATGACTAATGAACAGTCTTGTTGGGTAAGACGTTTTTATCACACCTGTTATTGAGAAGTTGTTTCCATGTCTTTCAGAAAAGCTGACAGAATTTTACTTAGATATATACAAAATGTAAACTTGAAAAACTCCTTTCCTAAGACCAGAAGCATGGATAAGAATACACCTATGCAGGTTATATTGAATGTGACACTTTTCACAACATGATGTCAAGCTACAAGATCAAATGGGAGACCTGAGAAAGATGGTTCCTATGAAAGATGGTTGTTATGGAGAAAGCAGTACTCAAATGGGTCAGCAGGAATGGAAAGGGTATTTTTATTCTGCAAGATGAAAAGATATTATATATATATATCACTGTGAGTGTAACACAAGCTCTTAAAGATATCTCTGAATAACTAAAAGAAAAATTCATCAAAGTAGGATGTACTGTGTCACTATATGAATTCCTTGGGTTTGTACAACGTTTCCTTTTTCATGTTGGTGTTTGTTTTTCAACATTTTCAAAATACTTTGGCTACAGTTCACAAAACCCCAATGAGTTATTGGTTGGAATTAGATTTTCTTTCTTCTTTTCAAGGTTAGAACCTGGTAAACCTTTCATGTACAGACATTATTATAAATCCACCAGAGACAAGAGGCTCTGACATTAAAGACACTTTTACATGCATAGTGATATTATGATTATTAATCTGCCATTATTTTTAAAATTGTTAAACAGCTTTGGCATTTTAAGCTTCCAATTCAGTGAAAAAAAGAATAATCTAAGGGCAATGTAAAATTTTGAAACAGTCTATTGATTTTAAAATTACGAATATCTATTTTGAAATATATAAAAGCTCATAAAGTAAGCAATTTAGAAACATTTTGGAAGCAATTAGAATTTTAGTGTTGGTACCAGTTCTTCTATTAGGGATTACAAAGTAAAAGTAAGCTAATTTTTGTAACTTTGATATTAAGGCTTCAACAGTACACAGTATAAAGTGTGTAATATTCTTTTCTCATTAAAAAACAATTGCTTTGAAATATACTGCATTACTGTGAAATAAAGAAAAAATGCTAGTGACTTTCAAGATGCTTTTGGAAAATTAAAAAAAATAGAAGAAAAACACAATATGGCATATCAATTGATGGAGTTAGTAGCTGCTACATGAACTGTATACCAAATATGTTGTTGAAATTGCAAACCAAAAACTGTAAACCCTAAGAAACCGTAACTGTAATAGAAAAAAAAAATCCTGTATCTCACATGGTTTAGACTGTGTAATCAATGGAAACATCATTGTGATTAAAACATGACACTACGATTCATAATGTGCTGTCCTTTATGAAGCAATTTATGATTTATTACAAAGGTATATTTTATGAAATAGTTTTAGGAAAATCAGTAGGAGTTAAGATGAACATGGTAACCATATATCACTCTTAAAAATTTAACAAAAGGTGCATAACAGAAATTTTAAAGGCTCATAACTTGGTCAGATATGCTTGAGTTCATGAATACAGAAATAATTTGACTCATGATTCAAAGTATGGAGAAGATGTAGTTTCTTATAAGAAAAAAACTACTAAACAAAAGTATTTTTAAAAATCCAGCAACCCACATCCCTAGAATAAGAAGGTTCCATCTACTCATCAGGAAAAGAGGGAATCTGTTTCTTGAAATGCATTCTTCTGAACTTCTAAGTCTACCACTGACCAATAAGACCACCTCAGAACATAATGCATTTTTAGCAAGATATTTTTTTATTGTCTTGTTAAGATTTCCTTACATTTCACCTTAACTTATAAGTTAACTTAAGATTGTGCTATCATTTCTATGCAGATGATATTTTAAAAAATTTCTTCATTTTAATACACTTTTACCCTGAAAACTAGAACTAATAAAAATAGAAATTCAAAAATCAACATGTAGCCAACTTTGTTTGACTAAATTTGTGAGAGGCATATCAATAAATGATCATAGAAGAAAAGGAAGCAATAAGAAAATTTTCACAGCCTCTGAAATAGATCACTTTATCCATAATTTTGCAGTCACATAATTGAAAGAAGACTAAATTATTGCAATCAAGATGATGAATATTTTTTTTTCTGATCACTAATTATGTTCAGTTGAACAAGAGCAAGAATTGACGCAGTAAAACTCAGAGGAAATTGTGTCTGATTACAAGTTATTTATTTAGTTGGATATGTTTCCATATAAAAAATATTTTTTTTCCTGTGGAAGGTTTTTAAACATTCCTATAAACTCTGGAGGTACATAGCCATAGGATAAAAATAATCATGTTGCAGTGTTTTTCTTGTTAATGGTGTGTTCTTTATTGCCTAAGTTGGTTGTTTGGTCCAAATGAGACCCTCCCACCCCATGTTGTCAACCTACCCTGAGTCTCCTGTCAATCTGTCTTAGGCCAACTGCATGCTTGGAATTCCACTTCAGAAATCCCCTAAACTTTGACGCTTCATTAGTCCATGTGACCCAACTTTCCCCCCCTACCTCCCTCACTGGATGATGATTTTGTGAACCCTGCCTTTTACCCTCCCCAGGATATCTCTCTGATCAGCTGATGCTTTGTACCCTCCCTTTGAACTGCCTCCCTATTTCAGCTGTTGCATGCTCGCATTTTCTGTCTTTTGCCCCCAAGACTCCCCAGAGCAATAAATCCTCTATTGTTCCATGGAAAAGACCTCCCTCTCATCCTTGTCTCCTCAGAGCACAGACTGACAGCCAAAAAGCCATAGAGCAAGTACTTTAGTCGCATCTTGGTTCAAACTGCTCCTGAGGTGTGACCCACTCCTGGAGCAGGCCGAAGTGATAGAGACAGACAAGGCCTGGCGAGATGCGATAGAATCTGACACAGTACACTAGAAATTGTGTTTAGATACATAGATTAGACAGACAGACAGACAGATAGACAGATAGACAGATAGATAGGTAGATAGATAGATAGATAGATAGATAGATAGATAGATAGATAGATAGATAGATAGATATTTATAAGGGCACCCACAATTTCTCTGGGCAAAGTGTTCCAGTACCCGCTCCCTTCCCCTCCCCACCCCAGCAGGGGTGTTCGTCTCTCTGACCTTTTTTTATTAACCTCTTCTGGGTAAGTTCTAGCAGGTCCATGTATTTTTTGTACTGGGAATCCCAGAACTGGATTCAGCACTCAAGTGGGGTCTTGCCAGAGCAAAATAGAGAGGCAGAAGCCCCTCCCTCACCCTCCTGGACATGATGATTTTGGTGCAGCCCAGGACACATTTGGGTTTCTGCACAGCGAATACACCCTTCCAGCCCATGTCCATTCTCTCATTCATCAGCATCCCCAAACCATTCTCTGCAGAGCTGCAGAACTCTCATCTCCCAGCCTGATACTGAGGCTTGTCCTGTCTTAGTATGAAACAGGAAAAAAGTAAACTTATTTTTTTCTGGATAATGTTGATTTTCATTAAAGCATCGACACCATCTGATGAACAGATCAGATGTAGAGAGTTATCGTTTGGCAGAGAGATGTGATAATTATAGTTAAGTTGTGAGACCTGCTATTAAAAATCACTAATGTTAAATCTGCATTATCAAGTGCATTCAGATATAGAGAAATACTAGTGTAAAAGAGTATTAAAACATTGCAAGAATAATTTTGTGATACTGCCACATGAAGAATTATATTAAGCAGGAATTACTTTTGGGGGGAAACATAAAAGGTAAAAGCAATGCATGACTTCAATTTTATTTGTAAACACAATAAAGAGTCTGAGAGAATGATAGAACATGTGCTAATCTTAATATGAATTATGGGATGGAACAGTTAGCACTGTGGGAAATAACAGCCAGCTCCCTTGACACAGTTGTT
This sequence comes from Parus major, assembly GCF_001522545.3. NCBI lineage: Eukaryota > Metazoa > Chordata > Aves > Passeriformes > Paridae > Parus > Parus major. The sequence continues at coordinate 123,447,267 of NC_031769.1, forward strand.
CTGCTCGCGGAACACAGCAGGTCTATTTATTGTCTTCCAAAAAGTCTGTATGTGTGGCATGGAGAGGTATTCCCCACAGAAAAAAAAAAAGTTCTATCTGATATAAAATATATGAAAAGAATATATTCCAATGACAAGATTGCACATTAAAAATGGAAGAATACAGCTTCTGCATACCTCTTAGGCAAGATAATTCCATAAATTATCTTAAATTAAATAAGATAGTGAGACAACTTCTAGGAAATGACTGAAAGATCATACCAGGTAATGCAAAAAAGAAGAATTAGTAAGTTCTCATGAGATACTATTAGTCTGGTAGCTTTTATTCAGGCAAAAGGAGATTTTGGGATATTCTGAAATAAGAGCTCTGTGTGGATATTAATGATTAAAAGAAGACTGGAATTGAAAGACACACTTTATTCTAGCATGGTAGTGATAGAACCATGAGAAGTTGGTCACACAAAATAAAGGAATTAAAGTTGACAACACACAGTCCTCAGTGACCAAGAAATGAGATGACATGTAGGTTTCCTGTGAAGGAATTCAATCCCCCCATGAAAACAAAACATCATCTATGTTAATGCCACAGTAAAAACACTTCTGCAAGTACCAAAAAGATAGGAAATATGAGTCCAAGGGTTTTAGTAGCTATTATAAATCCACCTGATATACAGTTGATGAATTAGAATATATTTATCTGTAAAGATTTCTCTCTTGATTCTAGTATTTAATCAAATAGGTTAAATTTTATTAAATAAGTAAGAATGGGTAGTATGGAGAATAATATACTATGAGAACTCTCATAAAAGATGCAAAAGCAGTTGAGGTTTTTTTTTGTAATCCAGAGGAAGCCGGAAAAATGGCATCTCTATTGCTAGTGTAGAATTTAAGGCAAAAGTTTTGAGTTCAGAGATTTCAAACCGCTTTCAAATTTTATGACCTCATAGTCTCTCATATTTTTGTGAAGTGCAATCAGTGGAACATGGACTCTTTCCACTCATGAGCTGACCAGGAATCACAACAGTAGAATTATTTTTGTGTTCTGTTGGTGTTATATGATTTTCAAAAAAGCCACTTTCTTAACTTACAGCTAGCCTTTGGCCATCTCATACCATGATGTAAGCAGCAGTGTAATTAGGTTAACAGGATCTGAGTTGCAAGAGACTTGTGATAAAATTTAGCAAATTGGCAATGAGGAATCCTGTTACTTTTTAAGCCTAGCTTATATAACAAGCTGTCTTTCTAAACAGAGAAGAAGTATAAACTCAGTTAGTGTGATGGTAACTTACCTGTTTCAGAGTCAGCTTTAGGGAAGGAAAAGAAATTACTAGAAATGTTGCCTGGCACCTGTTATGATACAGAAACATATTTTACATACTTTCCAGTTCTATATGCCGATAAGATAATTTAGGACAACAAAGTGGTAAAAAACACCCCCATTAGATGCTGTTCTTCCTTTCCCTAACAGATGTTATCATTTACTATATTTATATTTTCAAATGCACACAAATGCATAGACATACACACCACTTCAAACAGACAACAAAGTTAATTAATTCAGAAATCCAGATTTTTATGTACCTTTCATCTTAAAGCAAAGCAGACATGATTGGAAAAATGAATATTACAACTCAAATTCCAATTTTGGTTTATATATACATAATTTTGAGAATTTAATAAACCCATTACATTCAACCATGATTCAGCATGAACTCTTTTTCTGGAAGTACTCAAAGCAGCCTCATCAGAAACTAATCTTCAAGTATTCTTCATATTTCAAGAAATCAAAATGTGTGATGTACAAAGCCTTTTAAAGTCTTCCCTTTAGAGAAGAAAACAAATAAGTAATGTCTCTTTTTAAAGGAACACCTGACTGATCTTTTCATTTAATTCTTCCTCAGGCTAAGTTACAGTACAGAAGTACACATCTTAGATGTGGTCCTCCTTATACCTAGAAGAGATAAAAAAGGAGAAGAGATAGCAGGCAGTATTACTCTGAATAATTTCCTCTCCTCAAAAGCTATGACCAAAACAAATGCATTGCTGTTATTGATTTTTTGTAATATTTAAATAACTGAATTAATTAAAATAACACCCAAAGAATGTAAATTGAAGAGATAAGTTAGTAAAATTCGTGCCAATCTAACAAATGTTTTCACTACCAAAAACATAATTTTATTTAGCTTTAGTCATAGGGATCCACATTTTTGTTAGTTATGCTAACAGAAAATAAATAACTGGAAATCATTCCAGAGGGAGATGATTCAAAATTTTCATACTGTAAACAGAAGTGTAAATCTGGATAAAAATGCCCTTGTTTAACAAGAACAAAGACAAGTGAAGTCGGTTATTGTTTTCTTAGCATACTTAAAATGAAAGAAAAGATTTTTCCTTGTCACTTGCATTTTTTATTTTGTCTAGGATCATCATGCCATAAATATTCCACAAAGAAATTACAGTGAAAATATTACTCTGTGTTTGCTGCTCCTAATACTGTTTAAAGTGCCTTTGGTGTCTTGGTACTTTACTTAGCAGTGAGCATCATTATTTTATAGTTTGCCTTTTATCTAACTGGATTCATATTGTACACAAAACATGTTCTCAATTAGATTTTCCTGGCTTTCAGTCTTAATAAGGTGATCAAAATTGTGTATGTTTATATCTGCCTTCTTAAGGTCCATAAAATCCTATTGCATTGAAGTTTCAGCTACTTTCTGAATTTTGGTTATTGAGCAATTTACCATATGTCAATTGTCAAAATAAATATTCTTACTAGTCGTACAGGTGACAAAATATTTATCCATCTTCCTAATGGGTAAGTGGGTGTTACCTAGATAATGGCTGTCAGATTTATTTTCATTGCTTTCCAAAATTTATAAAGTGTAGTGTAAGCTATAAAAACACTACATTTACCTGTCTTTTCAATAGCTTCTTTTCATCAGCAGACATTTTCACAACTGGGATGTTTCAATTCAATAATGACTGTAGGTGCACATCTGTGTTGGTTTTGTTTTGTGTCAAAATGAGTTCAGGAGAGGAATGGTCTGAAAATGGTAGCAAGTGTCATCTTAAACCTATGACTAAAATAAATTTGGGTGTTTTCTTTCTGACACAATGGTAATTCCTCCATATATTTCCAGAATATTTAATGTTGCTATTGAAGTTTTATTCTGTCTATCCAGAAGCAGCAGCATGATTTAATTTCTGAACTTCATACTAAAAGGAAAACAGGAAAATGGAATTCCATGGAATTCACATGAAACGCTAAACCCAGCATGTTCAAAAAATAAAACCAAATTACTTATTAAAGTTAGAAGTGAAGACTCATAGTCAAATGCTATGTTTGCATGGAGACACAAAAATAATCAAGTTAACAGTGCTGCTTAGAATAAAAATTCTAGTGTACTAGATGTACATGTATATACATGTATGTATATGTAATGTACATACATTCTTATATGGCAGCTTTCAAGTCTAAATAGTGCATCTTGGTTTCAGAAGCTTGGTCTGTGCAGGGGTAGAAGAGCAGTGTCAATTAATTTGCCTAAATAAAGGTACCTAATACCACTTGTTATGTTCCAGTGCATCATGTTTGGCCTCTAGAGTACTGCTGTGCTGTACTAAGTAGGCAAAGGTCATTTGTAGATTCTAGATTGTGTTTGCTGGTCCTGTGCAGAGTCTCTGGTACAACTGTGTGTTTCAAGTAACACCAGGTGCTGATGCCTTGGCAACTGAAGTAAGTCTTATTGTAGAAATCACACTGAGGATTGCAGCTGATGTGAAAAGTTAATTCTTGCTTAAATGACATAGTGAAGATGATATATTCTCTTAGTTTAAATGAATTTTACTTAAACTACTTCCCTTCATGAATTTATGTGGGTAGAAGGGAATATTATAAAAGTAGTCAGCCAAATCCACTTTGTAGCTATATTTGTTAAAAAAAACCTTTGTGTTTTGTAAAAGAAACCAATGTAAGGAATCCTCTACCAGAAATTGCACGGTGTAAAAGATGTTATGTATTTTGCAAAGCTGTGTTTTAGTAGGTTCATGATCTTACAGTACCCATTGTTGTTACAAAGAACCTGCTTTATAGGAGGTTGTCTTTATGTGTCTATGAAGAAAATACAACATTGTAGCTCAATTAGCTCAAAAACTCATAAGAAAAACTGTAGAAGAGATATACTTCTAACTTCAACTACTAAATTCAGAAAAAATATTGTTAATAAGAATAACCAGTATAGGCAGGGTGTCTCTCTGGCCATTAGAGAAAATGATACATAAGAGCATTTGATGTTTGAAAGGAATAAGAATTAGAGTATGTGACAGCTACTGGGCTTTGACAAGGGATTCTACACCCTTTAATCTGCAAATCAACATTTCACATTCAATTAATAGTTGAAAATTTAACCTTTATTAAATATATAGTAATATCTTAATTATTAATTTTATAATTCTAATGGCATTGGAATACATTTATAATATTAATGCATAATTATTCTTTTTCATAATCAAAATATAGCATGGACGTATGCTAAGAACGATGGTAAAGAATGAGCTTATTCTATTAATGTAGGACAACCAAGGTCAACATCAGGTTTTAAAGAGAATGTAGAAGAGGAATCTAGTCTCTGCATAATTGGCTAATTGCCTTATTTTCTGCAGTGGTTATTGTACCTCATCTAACTACTACACCTGCAACAAATGACACTTGTTGAAGGCATGGAACTTCATGTGATTTCTGTCTCTCAGTTGACCAGCAGTTTGTTGTTTCCCTTTTGCTCTGTCTCCATGCTTTAAATTCTGTGGTCACTAGAACATGATCAGAAAAAATGTTAGTTAAAATATTGAAGGTTTTTCTCTGCTTTTCACTTCAAAATTTTTTATTGACTAGTGTGTTGGTAATTCAATTATAATCTGGGAAAAGCTAATAAATAAACGCCGATAAAAAACCCTAATAAAATAAAGATATTTTATTTATACACAATCTGATTTCAATATGAATGGTAAGGATTAGCTGTAAAATCATGTGCGTGTTTGGTTATTTTTGTTACTACTTTGTTACTCGTGATATCATCTGATCTGTGCTGTGTGAACGACCAAGAGAATAATCTCATCTAGAACCATAAAGAGAATTTTGTTCTCAGTAAGAAGACTAGATGTGCTTAAAAAAATTAAAATTTTGCTTAAGAGATCCCATTTAAAAAAAAATAGTATCAAGAGAAAATCTTAAAGCAGATTGGCTTTGATCTTTGCTTGTTTACTTCTATCTCCTTTCCCATTTAAAATAACATACTAAACTCACTTCAATGTGAGCTAACCTGCAAACTGTGACACAGTAATCAATTAATCCCCTTAGCCTTCCCACTCACCTTCCTGTTGGTTAATTTGTAAGCATAATTTAGGTCAAAAACCACTGACCGCAAACTCATTCAATAATCAACTCTCTATTTTAGACAATTTGTAAAAAATAAGCCCTGTGTAAAACACCAAAGTCTCCACACATAATAGATTTATTAAGAGCAAATATTTGAATATGTAGATATGCTGCTTCCACTAGCAGAAGACCTACAGAGTATTAAGGTATATGCAAACAGTGTGCCAGACAATAAATAGTTGCATAGTATCCCTTTCATAAATATTTGATCAGAGAAGTGGAACCAACATTTTTCATAGTTCTACAGTGTTTTCAGTCCTTGGTGTAAGTAAATCTATATTCACAGAGGGCCGTATTTAAAAGGTACTGGGTTTGTAGACCCTCCCTGAGCTCTAAAGGTTTGACTTGAAGCTGCACTGACAACAAACTGACATATTCCTACAGTAATATGAGTCAGGGGGATACAAACATCCCTGTATGCATGACAGGGCTTTTTAAAATATGATTTGCTGTTTCAAGCCTCCTCTTCATCTCTGCAAAATGATTTCAAAGGTATTTTTCCATAGAATTAGAGGAGAATGTAAAAATATATGTGCTTATACTGAAATACTAAAAATATACTGCTTTGGGCTATTATTGTTGTCAAACTTGAAAGCCTTTCCATCCTCCATCACAAAGAATTTCTTTGTGGTCAAGCTGAAGTTGACATACCTTATTCAGAGATGTAAAAGTCAAAGGGAGAATTATGACCAGCCAACCCTTTGTTCTAAGATCAAAGCAGAAAAGTAAATAAGAACAAGAAGAGTGAGGTTTAATTTTGATGTGGATTTTTATTGAAAGTGGGTAACTGGAACACCAAGATGTAAGGGCCTACCAGAGCATGTAGTCAGGGAGTGAAACTTGCTTTTTGGTTGCTATGGAATTCTTGTGCTTTAATCCTCTACCTAATAATTGGCAAAATTGTTGGAAATCTAACCCTACATCAAAAAAAAATTGAGACGTAGTTTGATAAAAAGTGCTTTACCTTGCTTTTGATATATCTTTAGCATGGCATTCAGCATGTTCCTCAGTTTCAATCGTTTTTTTGTCAAAAAAAGGAAAATGTGCTTATTTCAAGATTGAAAATTTAATGTATTTTTCTTTTGACAACTAACTCCACATTCTTATAACATTTCTTGCCATTGCCAAATATTCTCCTTTCCAAAATCCTCTGATCTTAAGGATAAACAAAGTCAATAAATCTGAAAAGCCTTCTTGCTTGAAGCTTCTACTATCATTTTTGTTGGGACGCATAAATAAGGAAACCATAATTATATGGCTTATAATTAATTTAATTATATTAATTATACCCTTATAATAATGACATCTTCATCTGTCAAAAAAATTCACAAATGTATTGATTTTCTTAAGCTACAGATCATTATACAGAGCTAACCAGCATATTTTCCATTCATGTTCTGTGATCTCTGCAGAACCATCTATTTTGTAATGACATGGTCCTTGGAATGATAAGTTGCTGATACTGTAACTAAAACTTTGCAGAAGAATGATTGCAAGGCATGCCAAAATTAGTGAAACAACTTAGACTTTCATAAAAACTGCTTTCTGACAGCTTTCTGTCAGTTATGTATAATATGTTGTCATCCTCTTATGCTCAATATTAGTTTACCCGGGAAAACATGTGTTAAATCAATGAAATCCTGAAGGTCAGCTCACTTAATTCTAAAGTTCTGAGGCTACTTCAATAAGTTACAGCAGCATGGTTAAGGGAGACTTGAATAGTGTTTTAAAGCTCTAAATTGTTCAGGTTTGCATTTAAATACACCCCTTTCTCTGTCTTGGCTTGACTGCTTAAAAGGGTCTTTGCAAGTTATAGATGCATTCCAATGTGTATATTACTTGTGAAAAAGACAGCAACAGTCTAGGTTTCATCAGCTAACCTTAACCTCAGCTTATCCTGCCTATCTATGTTTAAATTTATATTACTGAAAAAGTGCTCCTGGACTGTCTTAAGATACAACCTAATGCTCCTGATGAACAGAAGCAGACAGGCATAAAATGTGGACCATGACTCAGTCACCTGCTATTGTTGGGGCACTTCGCATCGATTTGCATGAATCATGTACATCAGCTAGTGCCAAAGGGAGATTCTTCTGAATTTTTTAACTCATAAATGCATAAGCAACAGGTAATCACACAAGCATTGACCTCAACCAAACTGGCACTATTCTTAAACAAAGAGAACTACTGCTGTCATCCATTATCCATTAAATATTCTTTATAGGTCTCAATTGCTTTTTCAAAATTTCCCATTTTTATTCTCTTTTGATGGCACTTGACCAGCACTAGAAATCAGAGAGCTTTTTTCTGTCTTATGTGACAGTCCATGGGCACTCACACTAAGACTGGCAAAGATCTGTGAAAATCAGGTCCACATGAAGGACTTAGAAGAGATTCTTAGTACTGTTAAGAAACCTTTGTCCAGTCCTGTGGTGAGCGGAAGATCTCTGAGAGAAATAATATAATAATGATTTCAATCTCGAGATTAATCCCAGCTGTGTTTCCTGGCCCCACTGCTGTAGCAGTTAGCATGAGTTAATTGAAGTTAAGATAGCTCTTGGCATGAGTTGATGAACCTTGACTTCTTGCTGTAACACAAGTAGATAACAATGTGGTACAAACCTGTTGCAAAGAGCAGAGTACTTTTGGTGTGCTTAAGAAAATATATAGAAAAAGAACATTGTCTGCTGGACATCAACATGTCCAGAAGTTACCTGAACAGGAAGATCTGGAGCACTGCCAATGGCTACAACAAATCATGAAAAACAGTACAACAGTACAATTTGTGAAGGCAAAAATCCATGGCAAGATACTCTGTACTCAAAAATATACCTAAAACCACTAGTGGAGGTAACCACAAAAAATACATTGTTGAGGAACCCAGTGACACTCCTCAGGACCCAGGATTGTGTTTCTAAAATCCAGGAAACACAGGTCCCCACAGCTCTGGATCATTGACACCATTGCAGTGACTCACAGGACCTTCCTCCTGCCTGCACTGCCTCACAGGCTGGAAAAGCAACACAGTAAAACAGCGTGTCTGGGATGTGTTTTGTTAATAAACCCTTTTTTTTTTTATATATATATATAAACCCACATTATCATCTGGTCTTAAAACTTCTTCACAGAAGGAAATCTCTCTCTTTTGGTTGGGAGCAACAGAAGATTAGCTAGGTAGACAGTTTCTTGGAGCAGCCTTGTTTACAACAACGTTATAAGGTTTGTTCTTGTGTTATTGTTGTCCTCTAACTGAAATGTTTCTTCTCCCTTAGAAGAGATAATTTAATTCTCTTTGAATCTTGATGAGAAAACCATATTCTCTACTAGCCCTTAGAAGGGCCCCACTGTTTTGCTCTCATTGTATGACAAGCACTTCATCTCCCTCCTGGAAATATTCCTGGTAACGCTTCCCTGATGGTCATCTAGTTAGAATTAATCTCTGAATATTAGCAACAAAAATATAGTCCTGTATTCCTGTATCCTATATAATGGCGTTGATGTTTTTTATTTCAATTTGAAATAGATGCTCTGATACAGCCCTGAGTTTTCCATCATCACATCACATAGGCAGATTATATGAAAATAATCTCACTCCAATTATCTTCCCTTTAGTCCATGTTTCATGACCTTGATTTTAGCTTGGAATATGAAAGTAACAGAAATGTGGTCATCATGTTAAAACATTAAAATGGAACGGCGAAGTTTTGCAATAGTTCTTCATATAGTCTTTTCTAGTAGTTTTACATCTCAGTTGTAACTAACTGTGCATTTTTAATATATTTTTATTTTATTTAAAATTAAATACATATCAATATATGAAGCCTTTTCAGATAAACAGAGATGAAATTCTGGTTTTTTTATATAGCTTTTTATAGTATCAAGGGAAAAAAAAGGGGGAAAAAAGAGAAAAAAAGACATCTGAAATTGAAAGCAGTTATTAAAGTGGATCATTGTATTGTGAAAACAAAATGTTTTTTTGAGTGCAGCATTTCTTTCTCTGCAAAATAGCAACAGTAATTCTTTGTTTGTTTTAAGTGTCAGTACATGTCCAGGGAGACATCATGTCAAACTGATAGAAAATTATTTCAATGCAACTATGCTATGACATATTACTGTGTCAAGACAATGTTAAAAAGATTCCAGTAAAAAAAATCCAACAGTATGGAAATCCAATAATATGCCAATCTAAAGGTTTCTGATGTAGGGGTTTGGAGATTATACTACATTGACAAGATAATGGAATGGTATCAATACAAATTACACTTTTATTTAAAAGAAGAAAATTAAATCAACATCATATTAAGAAATATCATGCAAAAACAATAACATTAAATCTGTATTCATCATCCCTTAACAACCTTCTGTCTATGAACTAAGTACATAATTAAGAACTATTATTTCACTGGGTGTATAATAAGCAAAGTATTTGGAACCAGCTGAGAGTTAAGCTAGACAAACCCAGTTTCTGTAGTGATATCTCTCAGGAGCTGTCCTGAAAAGATACTTGCATTTCCTAAATAGAATGTGGAAAGAAGACTGTTCTGTGAAATTCAACCCACAAGGAAGTTATTATGACAATATCAAAACTAGCCCCATATGATAATATGTCAGTCTGAGCTGCTTCAGGCCCATTTCATCCTAATCACATTTAAAATTCTATGTCAGCCTTCTAGAAAAAGAAAAAGAAATAGAAGAAGAAAAAGAAAAAAGAAAAAAGAAAAAGGAAAATAAAAAGAAAAAGAAAAAGAAAAAGAATATCAAACCTTTTTATCTTTTTGGAAAGCCTGCTTCCTCTCCATGCTCTACAGGCAGACTCCTGCACTAAAAGCTCTCCCTAAGTCAGCACCAAGTCTGTTTACTTTTGCTGTCATACAACACATGCTATGAGATGGTTTCTGTTGCACTGCTCATAACACTCCCTTTGACAGATCTTGCAAATTTGTTGCTTGGACACTGACAGACAGGAGAATTTATTTCTCCATTACTGATTGTGTTTCTGCTTCCTCTTCCCCCTTTCCTTTTAAAGGCTTTTTACAGGACACTTTACATTAGATTGTGTTGGAATGTGATGCCACGACTTCCACTTTAATCTCTCTCCTCTAAATATCTGGATAAATATGCAATTAATGTCTGTTTTCAAGCAAATTCAAATATTATCTTCATTAACTTTTATAAGTATTAAAGAAAGAGGAGAAAACTCTGCTATATGTAAAAAGCTAAAGCAAAAAAAGAATGAAATCCACACTATTACTAAATCTTAGTATTAGTATAAACTTCACAGTTTAGTATCTATGGATCCAGCACAGAACTGAATTTTGTGAGCTTTGTTTCAGGATTTTGGTAATGATTTTTGTGCATGAAGAAAGAGCATGGGCCAAAGAGTTTCTGAGCATGCAGGATTTCTTTGAAAATTTGTGTTCTACTAGTTAATTATTTTGTAAGAGTGAATTGAAAACAAGAGCAAAATAGTGTCTACCTTTCACTCATTTGCTAAAAATAAAATATTGTTACAAACTTAATTACACCTCTTCCTTGAAAGTCAGAGATTTATTATAACATGTTAAAACCAAAAATAAAAACTTTTTTGAGTGTCCTTGGAAATGAATCAACTCTTTTAAAAGCTAAACTGTTTGCATAACAACAAATTCCAAAATATTAGCAAATTTCAATATCATTATGACTACTGGAAAATAGCTGAAACTACTACAAGACAAACTATTGTGGATATCATGCTGAAGAAATTACTCCTATGTGATTAAATTTTACAATATAAGGAAAATATAGCTATTTAGGTTAAAGGCTGTTGTGAAAAAATTCTGTTTAATATTTTTCTCTCTATTTTTAGAATTTTTTTTATTTGATAATTCAAAAAAAATAAAGTAGAGAAAAGAAAGATGGCATCACTGAAATCTAATAATTTTAATAGCAGATGTTGAAAGGTTACTTATAACTCATTTACAATCAAATATTTTAGTTTGGATCTGCTGTTATGAAAGAAAGAACCAAATTTTTTCTCAGCAATACAGTGCTTCAAATGAAGCATCAGAAGTTTTGGAAAAATAATTATTATGAATCACTTAATCTTCATTTTGAAGAACAGCCTATTACTTGAAATCTGTTTCTTCTAACTTATTGTGAATACCAAGGAGGAATCTGAAAAGCTTTCTGATGTCTTTTGTGTCAGATATTAGTCTCAGGAGTCAGAGAAGAATGGGACATGCATGGCAAATTAGGCATTTCCCCACAGGCATATTATCCCAAATTAGTTTTGTGAGATGCTAGAGTTGTGCAAAGATGTCTGAAAGTGATGTTGCATTAGTACTTATTATAGGAATGGATCACAGTTTCTTCTTCTAGTTGCAGGCAGCATTCCCCTTAGATTTGAGTTTTCATGTATTTATTACATTAGTGTATTGCTTTTGCATTCAATAATTAACTTTGCTGTAAAAAGTTTTCAGCATATGTTTGAAATAATTAATGTTAATTGCTGCATGAACTTTGAGTGATCCACCAGGAACAAGTTAGTTCCAAAAACAACGTTTTCCTTCTGAGTACACAGTCATCAAAATACATTAATCTACTAATCCTTTTACCTTTGTGCTGTTTCCCTTTTCTTCTGCCAAGAAAACAACAAAAAAAAAGCATTGTGCCAGAATAGTTGTTGATCTTGATTTTATAGAGAAGAATTCAGGAGAATACATTTTAAAACTTGAGGTTAGAATTTCCCCAAGGTTAATGGCAAATAATGTCAATATTTGTGAAAACTAATAAAACCCAGTGCTTTTATGTATTTTAAATATGGAATGTCGTGTTAATAATTAGCAAAAAAAATATGGGGGCTCATACTTAGTTTGCTCTAGTGTGGTACTGTGCACTTCAGTGTATATCCAACTGCCTAGTGCAAACAACAGGAAAGGACTGGGTAAGACATCAATCAGGAGTCAAGTGCCTGCAGGCTGAAAACAAACTTGTGAGTTTTGCCTACAACTGTTAAGGGTTGTGTTCCAGTCTCAGCCATCAGCTCTTCCAGTGATGGTGGAATGTCAGACCTCAGCCTCTGGGAGCCTCTCACTCAGCCCTTCTGCTGGGCCATGTCCTCGGAAGCCACGAGGGATGTTTGGCAGAGAGCACACAGTGCACGTTCCCCACAGCGATGGAGCAGCCTCTGGACTCCTCTCTGCCTTTTGGTAGCTGGGGACAAACTCCTGTCTGGAGCACAGCTCCATGCTGAGTGCACTGCCAGTTCTGCAATCAGGCCTCAAGAGAGAAAGCTAACAGTAAAATTATACCCTCTCCATCCTTCCAGCTGCCTATGCATCAGAATTGTTTCCAAGGTGTGTAAGGGATTTTGTACTTCTTATTTCATGTTAGTGGTCGTCTGCAGACCAAGTAATATGTGTAAGGTTTTACTATCCATGAGTCTAAAACTCAGGAAAACATTGCCTGATAATTCCTATTTATTTATTTTTTTTTTATTTTTTATTTTAGCAGATCCTTTCTGAAATTTTATAGTAAACTCAGCAGTTAAATGCCCACTGCAGTCACAATGAAATCGGCTGGGAGCAAACAACAGCAATGTTTACTCAGAGCTATTTTCAGACTTTCCTTGAATTATTAAAAGAAACAATGTTTCTCCAAATCCACAACTGGAAATTTGCATTCCCCTTAGGTCATGTCCTGGTGTGAACTTCATAAGCCTAGGCATTTCAGGAAACTAGGGACATGGTCTAGTGGTAGATGTGACAGTGGTAGGTTAATGTTTGGACTCAGTGATCTTAAATGTCTTTTCCAATCTAAACAATTCTGCAAATTTATGATTCAATTCATACAGATAATTACTGAGCAATTTCCAAATTTACCTACTGAACTTGACCATAACAATTTACAGAAATGATTGGAGTCACAGTCTGGAGGCTACACTGATCATAAAGTCCAAGCATTGCTACCAGATGCCTTTTTTTTAATGACAATTTACACAAAAATGTTAATTTCTGAATGTATTTCATCTTAAAACTATATTAAATTTTTAATCGAAACAAGAGGGCAGTGAAAAAATATTTTGATGGTCTTGTGATCAAAGAGTAATTATAGCCAGATTGTAAGATCTGTAAGTCAGAAATTTAGAAAGACACAATGTTTATAAAATTTAAAAAGTTTTAAAAATATACTTTAATTCATAAAGAATTTTATGGTTTTTCTGCATCAATTTAAATCCTTTAAGGCAGATTTTAATTAAACTATGACACCTCAGAGTGAAAGCTATCTCAGACACAGGTAATTTGGGTATAATTTCACATGTCTTGTCCCATGACATATTTTGGGAGGATAAAAAACAACAGAAGTAAATTGCAATGACATAGCAAAGAAACAAAAAAGTGCTTCAAGCTTAGTATGTAGTGAAACCACCAAATTCCATGTGCCCTGAAGGAAAATCTGGTCCATAACCACAGGAGCAAGCCAAAGGAAAGGGTAGTTTTTTTATGTTTTGACAGGGCGACACATGTCAATGTCTGATATAAATTCATTAAGAATACCTAGGGATAAGAATCATCTGACACTTGAGAACATAATACTTTGACTTCACAAACAGACTTTGTTTTCAATAAGATACAGGAAAAACACTGAGGGTTTGGCTTTTTTTTTTTTTTTCTCTACTAAAATATTATTTTAGCTTTATAAGTCAATTTTAGAAGAAAAAAAAAAAAGTATCAAAAATTGATATCAAACACACATGTAGTGTTTTTCCCTAACCACAATTAAGTCAAAGTTACTTGGTTGATTGGTTGCTATTCTCTCTGTTTTTCCCACAGGAATGACTCACACAAAACTGATGCTAACAGTTGTGACAAACAAAAAAATTACTTGCTCAAGCAGTATGTTCTGACTGTCTAAAACAAATGAAATAGGAGTGAATTTAACCCCCTACTCCAGTCACTGCAGCTGAAATGCAAACATAGGCTCACCTGCATCTGAGGTTTGAGGGATGAGGTAAAAACTGCATTGGTTAAGAATCAAGTGAATGTTTGTTCTGTGGTTATGCAGAATTGCTGCAGATTGTGTTGGCCTTATGTGTCCTTATCCAGTCCCAAGACAACCACTCTTTTTAATCCATTTTGTCCTTTTTCCCTACCATTAATTGTACATCTAATTAAATACCCAAGAAATAAAATATTCGAGGAGTATAATGGTGCATAAATTTTTGAAAAAACTAAAAAAAACCTTCAAACAAACAAAACATAACAACATCAACAATAACAGAAACCCAAACCAAGCCAAAATTAAAAAAAAAAACAAAAACAAACCACAAAACTCTGAAAACAACCCCCTTCCCCCAACTATAAACCTAGAGTTTGATAGTGGTGTGTCTCTTTTCCATCACAATCCCAGTGAAATGTCTACCACCAATTGTCTCAAGGACAATTTTGTCAAATTATTAAGGGTTTTTATTACTGGCCTTCTTTAAGCTTTGGACATTGCCATGATGTACTATTTAGTTTTCATTTATTTCTGACACTATTAAGTATTGGTAAGATTTTTTTACAACTTTTGTCCCAGATTTAATGAAAATCAAATTTGGAACTTGACAGGATATATCCAGAGGTCTCTTCCAGCCCCAGTCTTTCAGTGATATTATTTTCATCATGTAATCATTAACAAAAAATAGAAAAACATTTCTCTGCAGTTTTTTAAAATTTATATAAAAACTGCACCTAATTGAAATTGTGTTTGAAAAATTTAATATGGGAAAAAATATAAAAACATTAAGGTAAATATATTTTGATATTTAATTTAAGTATTTTTTGTGTGTGTTTATTTTCATTGTTTGTATTCATCTTGATAAATCAGTTTTTTACTTGTCAAAGAATAGATGTTCTTATCCAAATATATATTCTTCCAAACTGAACTCCAAATGAAATATGATATAATTGAATCCACTTTTTGTTCTGGGCTTTTTTTTTCTCCTTTTGAACTTATCCTGTGCTATTAAACAGTCAAAAGAAAACTTAGGGGAATAATTTATTTTACTCTCAATAGTGCACATTGAACCTGGAGGCATTTTGGTGTCACATAAATTGTACACAGTACAATAGAATGGCAGTAGGTCACTATCCTCTCAAAAGAAACTCTAAAAGAAATGAGGTGATTGTAACATCAAGTGGGCAATCTGTAAATCTTACAGTGAAGCTACCAATATTAAAGTTAAAATGTTACAGTGAGGTCTTGTCTGCCCTTGAGGTGACAAAGAGGTTGTAACCACTGGGTGAAGCACTCTGAAATACTAGTAAATTACTTCATGATCACATCCAAATGTGCTTGTTCTCTTTGGCTTGTTTTTCTACAACTCTGTGTGTTAGCTCTCTCAGAAAACCTATTGTTTACGACTTGGTTACTTCCTCAGAAAATAAAAACTTCTGGAACTGCTGGATTTGACAATTTCCCCCCTAAAAAGCCCCACTAAAAGAAGGATGACTTTTAATTTATTTATTTAATTAATTATTTTTTTAAAAAAACTAGGTTCTCTTTAATGCTTAAAAATTTTCAAAGATAAATTTTGATTAAAAAAATCAACAGTTTTATTTAAATCAAAAATATTTATTGGAATTTTGATGTTGAGGAGAAACAGATTTGAGCTTTTTTAATTCTGAAGAAATTCATAAAGTTGCTATACTGAGACTTTGGAACCAGCAAGGAAGTTTATTCCCTGGAAGGATTGGACAGCAACGCATACAAGGAAGAATCTCACATAAATTTTCAGAAGTACATCTCATATTACCAAATAAGACCAAGAAAACCATGACTCACATGGGCTGGGATATGCTTTCTCACAAAGGCCAAAAGCAAGTAGATGTTTTCATTGCTCTGATAACTGTAGAGCAATTACATGAGCCATCTCAATCCATGTACTCCTTCATTGCTATAGAATAAAATAATTCAAACAATCAACTGTTCATGCAGTACTGAGTGAATTATTGTGTGGGAATAACTAATGCTACATGCAAAACAAAAAGTTATCAGGGGTATTGATAATCATCTCAATAATTTTCCTTTATCTTCATTCCATTTTTGATAGGTTTCTGGCAGGGATTCTCAAGAAAACAAAGCTTGTGACTTTTCTTACTCAGTTTTCTTTTCAGGATGAATCCTTATGCAGATAGTCTTTTGATATGAAAAAACCACAATTTTTGGTGGCTTGTGGAGCAGTAAAAACAGTACAAATGGTGTTTAATATTAAAACAGAAGGGAACTAATAATGAGAAACTAAAAAGATCTTTAAAGTGAAGGTTATAGCTGCACAGCTGTAAAACAGAAAGGTTGTAGATATTTACAGAGGTGACACAACAATAGAAAAGGCTTAGCAAGGCCAGCATGCCAGAGTTTACAAAGATGCTCAGATGACCAGCATCCAACAGGTCTAAGTTAATCAATGTTAGTGTGATTCACTTTTTCTTGAATAATTCATGAACAAGTCAGTTTTTACTCTGAAAGGTCTTGTCTTGTGTTTACTTACAAAAGCATCTGGAAAATACAGTGATATTTCACTGTCTTTGTTACCTATTCTCAGAGCCCACCTATTAAAAGTCATATGGTTAATAAACAGAGTAGGAAATACTGATATTAATAATGTGATTCAGAAATACATCAGAAAGAACAATTTACTTTTCATTAGAAACTATGAATTGTGCAATTTGAAAAAGCAAGGGTAGGCTATGCAAATATGTCATATTTTTTGCAGCCATCATAATATTGTTAAAATTCATGGCAAACATATCTAGCCAATAAGACCATCAATTGTTATATTTCACACAATTTAATGTATGAGTGCCTTTTATTACTGTTTTAATGATGACATGATTTAATAGATATGGGCCTTTTATGCAATGCATTTCCTTGTCTATTTAATTTTTAATATAATTTGATCATATTATGTAAAAGATATTATAACCATTATGGCAAAGCATTAATATCATGTGTAGAATAATGCCCATTTTTATTAAAATGTTATTAGTGCACATTTATTTTAGGTTCTACTACTCTTTACAGAAAGACCTCTGGAATATTACCATCTCTACCTAATCTTTACATTGCATCTGTGTTTGTTTGGATGTTTCAGATGTGAAAGTCATTCTATTTGATTTAAAAAATATCTTCTAACTCAAAAAATACCCCATTTAAACTTACATATTTGTTCTATATTAAATGGTAACAACAGTAAAGGGAAATGAAAGCAACACTTCAGATTATGTTGAAAAAAAAAAAAAGAGTTGAAAGAGTGAATTTTCCACTCCTTTCATTGTAGACACCGAATTCTCTGTGCCAAAAGATTGGTACCAGCAGCATTCATAATGCTTGATATTGATAAAATTATCTCATGTACAGAAAGATTACACGTAATGGACAAAATGCATAAGGCTTGTATGATAACTAGCACTGAAAGAGTAACTGATAAAGCAGTTAATAAAATCAAACTATTCCTGATCTCTTTTTTTCCCTTTCCAACCCTGGACAATGTCTTCAGTGAAAAATATTTAGTATACTGATTATTTGGACAGTGTAGACCCACAGATAGGCTGCATCCCCTGCTGGGTGTGAGACCAAAGCATGTGGTGGTGGCAGGATCTAAACTTTGGTCCAGGAGTGAGGATTTCCACCACTGCCTCCCCCAGGGCTGTAAAATGAAGGGGTTCTGGTCAAACCTGGACCAGGTAGGAGGAGAAAGAGCCAGATTTGGAGCTAGCCTGCAGGGTGGATCTCTAAGGAGAGATCTAGTGGCTAATAATTAGTTTTGTAGGGGACACAAAATACTGTCTCCATCAAACTACCTGGTGTTTTAAGAATAACTGAAAAATTCTCACTATGGAAATCTCTAAATTAGGAAGTTATGTGAAGTTTTTAATTTTGTTTGAGAGGGACAACTCAACTGTGATAAGGCTTTCCTATTTCAAAGTCAGAGTTTTGTGTGAAAGATCCCACTGATATTAATGTCAATATAAAAACAAGATTAAATGTTTTATAAAATATATAATTAACAATAGATAGAAAATACATACGATATTACATAATTACATATAAAATATATAATTGTTCATGTATAAATATATATGATATCTAATTATAAACATGATTATTTCAAAAGGAAGTATTTATACATAATATATACTACTACTGCTTTTTGAAATTCACTAGTGATTATTCAGATTTCACAGTTCATATGCACATTTCACTAACAGTTGGGTGTGCAATGAAAGAAAAAAGGAAAGACAACTGAAGATATATTTTAAAATTTATAGAAACATTAATAAAATATGCCTTTTTATGTTCTACTTAGCATTTAAAGCATATATTGGATTTTATTTGAATATTACCTATGTACACGTCCCCAAGACTGGCCTGTTTATTTATGTTATTGACTTAGAACTTTCTAAAAAAGGTGTCATATTAGCATTATTTTCAGCATATACTGGATGTTTTAAACACTTTCACTGGAATAACTAGATGAGAATTTCCAACGAGATGGAAATTATTTAAAACAACAAAACCTCCAAACCTTGCAAAATCCAAACCAACCAATAGATTTGTCATCTATGCCTTGAAATTTGAAGTTGAGGACATATATTATGTTGGTACAAATTTTCAGAAAAATCAGGTATTGTCATAAAACCGTTATTCAAATAGAGTGTATTAATATTTTCATTTGCATTTAAAATTTTCAACATTTAAAGTTAAAACAATTCAGTTCAAGTATTCTCAGCAAATATCTCTTATTACCCAATGAAGGTCAGAATTTTTTTTTTTTTCCCTGGGATAGAAAATGAAATATTTGAATATGTGATATAAATAAAAATCCTGGAAATTAAAATAATGAGCTTAAGAACAATTTCTTGTTCTTAAACATTTCTGTAAATGCAGAGAACACTCCAGTTTTCTTGTGCCTCTGCATACTTTTGATTAAGCCCGCATTTCAGATCTGATCTATGGTTTGCCCAGTCTATGCAGACAGAAAAATGGATCTATTCAAAGTTAGCTTGTTTTGAAGCACAAGATATTTAGTACTATATTGCAGTTTATATTTTCTCCTGAAAACTGTAGTGATTCTAAATGTTAAATGTTGCTTTTCCTACAATATGTGGAAAGATTGATGACTTCCCTTTTGCTTTTCTGCACCAAATGATATTAAATATATTTCAAACTGCTAAGTATTTTCCAGTTCCTTGCAATGTTATTGCCAGACTGGCTAAGGTGTTATTTTCTCCCTTTTACATTTTCTTCAAATCACGGGCTGTGAGTTAGATTTAAGGAAGCTGAAGTCAGGTACCATGATCAGTGCCCATATTTTCTCTGGTCTTTTATTTCTTCATGACTTTCTGCCTCTTCTTTCAGCTCTTATAGAAAGATGGTTTATGGTTCTATACATTCCACCAAGGAGCTCCATTTAGCAACAGGACAAGAGAAGTACACACATACACTGATACCAAATGAGTTTGCAGTCCAGGTTAACTAATTCTTAATTACAATTGTCATGCAAAATTAGGCAGAACAGCTTTGTAGATTTTCTGATTGTAGTTGTTGTGTGTGTTTGGTTTTGATTTTGGTTACGTTTGTTCATTTGGTTTTTTACTGCTGATTTGTAGTCCTAAACCTGGAGCTTGCTGAGTGAGCCCTTATCAGAGAAGAACACGTATAAACAAGTTCTTTACAGCATGAAATTTCCTTACTTTTTTTTATCAGGTTGATTAGAATAAAAATATTAATTTACATAATTCTGTGGCAAGGGCAGTTATATAATAATCTGGTTTTGGAGAGACTTCTGAAGAAGAAATGTTCTCTCTACTGATTCAGGTAATTGAATCATAGAATCATTAAGGTTGGAAAAGACCTCTAAAATCACCAAATTCAACCATTAAGTTAACAGTGCCAAATCCAGCTAAACCATGTCCCCAGATGCCACATCTACATGAATACCTCCAGGAATGGTGGCTCAACCACTTCCCTAGGCAGCCTGTTCCACTGCCTAATAATTATTTGAAGAACTTTTTCCTAATAGGCCTAAAATAGTCTACAGAATTAAGAACTCTCTTTCTTACTTAACTTCTAGTGCAAATTAGCTTACTGCTTCAGCAAGGCTGGAGAGTATTTCCATTCCTAAATCTCCATAGCTTATTGGCCACGTCATTTTACAGAAGATTATAATGTCGATCGCCTTTCCTCAGAATAAACTTGAATTTCACACTAAAGAAAATATCTAGTCTATAATTTCCTGGATAACTCTCTAACTGCAGAAACAGGTTCATCTTTCTGCATATTTTTAAGGTATACAACAGATGATCCCTGTGTCAGCTCAGTGGTTTTGTGTTAACCCTGCAAGACCATTCACTTTATTATTGCTTTCTATTGGCTGAGATTCCTCTCCAAATGCTACCAGAACCCTGGGGGAGTTCAGGTGGGAAGTGCTCCACAAGATTTTAGCTTGATATTTCTGTTCATAACTTGTAAGAGCATGGCTATCTCAACAAAGCATTACTTTACATTGTATGAATTAGTACTAAACCTCTGTTGAGATTCCTAAAATGTACATGTCCTTCAAGATTTTTAAGTGAAATTTTAGCTTCACTACCACTTTTCATCCTCTGCTCTAATCATTGCTACTTTCCTTTGAGTATTCTCTCTTTCACTTTTTACTCCTGTCTAAATAAACTCTAGCAGTCCCAAAACAACAACAGAAGTGATTTGAAAAAATATTGAAGAAGTACACTTAATGTTCCTGTTGTTTATTAGTGTAATGCTTTTGTCTTTTCTATTATTCTCTGTAGTGGCTCTACTGCCTGGAGAT
Organism: Parus major; assembly: GCF_001522545.3. NCBI lineage: Eukaryota > Metazoa > Chordata > Aves > Passeriformes > Paridae > Parus > Parus major. The sequence goes on from NC_031769.1 coordinate 123,468,530, forward strand.
TGTGCATCACACAATAAGTCTGTTAGACTCTTGTCTCTCTTTCTGTTACCAGAAAATTAGTAAAAGTTTTTTTTTCAGTATATATATTTCTGTTACACTAAATTTCTGATGCCTGCTTATATTTCCTGGCTTACATTTTTAGTCTATAGCTCACTCAAGTTCCCATTATAGGTTGTTATGTCCACACTGACAACCTCTCAGGAGTAATGAAATGAGAAGCAGAGAGGCTGATTAAAAAAGAAGAGGAGGATAGCCCAAGAGTCATAAAATTAAATGAGAAAATCTGATTTATCTAGGTCTTTCAAAGTGGCATAACTTTTCAGCAGCCCTAACAGTTGGATAAGAAGCAGTTACCAGCATTTTGGTCTTTTACGACTCTCTTAAATAGTTGTGGATACAAATATTTATATTTCACTAACTAACAGAGGAACTATAACAGGCCTGGCTTTTTAAAATGTACTAGTTCTCTGGCAACATTTTTTTCTGAAAGTTATGCTGCTGTAGAGCTTACTTCTCTCTATATTTTATCTAAGGTTCCCTGAGATTCAATGTCTGCATTTATTTCTGCTTGACAGGTTAGGATGAAATAATTCCAATATATTATTTGTTTTCTCCTGAGTGATCTCCAGTGAATGCTTGGCTCAAACAATGCAGTGACAGTAAGGCCTGAGTTAATTCTCCCTTCATGCCTTGTTGGCAGTCACCATAAGCTACTGTAAGTTCAATTTAATGAAAAATCATTGCTGCATCAAGTTCCATTCCTGTCCTAAAAGAACTGAAACCCCTTTGGTTCAATGCAACAGAATAAGAACTGCTAATAAGAAGAATATAATGCTATCTGGGGGGAGAAAGGATCCATACTTACTGTTCCTTTTTTTGCCCAGGGTATCATGGTGATTCTTCTGGAATTACTTTTCTTTAGCATCACCTTTCACTCTGACTCCTGAAAATTCTAAATTGCTCATTTTCCTGAGCTGCAGAGAACGGTTCACTAGAGATTTAAGAATGATCAGGCAAGCCCCTTGGAAATTTTCAGGATCACTACTGTTTGCCTGTAAGACAATAAGGAAAAAGTTGTATGTAAGACTGAAAAGCAGAGAGGAAATCACAGTTACACCAACATAAAGATCCACTATATGAGGTTTTCCTGACTTGCCAGAGTCCCACTTGGCCTAAGTGAGTCCTGGCTGCTGTGAGTAGACATGCAGATAGCTGTTACCATCTTTCAGTGAAAATAGAGGCCAAGTACAGACTTTGAATAGCCCATGGCTTCTGCCATCTGATTGGCCCAAAGGGTCAGTACTTTGCATAAGAAGCATAAGTAAGGGTAGAAGATTAGTTAAAATGACACTTATTATACATCTGGAAGGAGGTTTCATCAATAAAGTGCTTCTGCTGCTAAAGGTTATAACTCCTGCTGATATGTTAACAACCTACTGTATACCTGTATAAAGAAATAAATAAGAATTATATACATTTAAGTATATATGGAAACTAGTCTACATAAATCAAGTCTGTACACGGGCTTTCTACACTCCTTTATTTTGCCTTGCTCTTCCTTTGTGCCAGTGGAGTTCAATAGAGAAATTATCTGCCAGCATTAATCTACATAAATAGCTAGGGCTGAAGGGAGAATGGCTGGGAGGAAGCATGATTCCTTTGAATAATTTTTCCCTTTCTCATTCTGACAAGATAAAGACTCATAAAAAAAGAAGAAACTCATAGTTTCATTCATGCTTTTCCAGCTTCTCTCTAGAAAGGTTCTTGACTTGACTCACCTTTAGGGACATTTATAAGGTTCTTAATAGAAGTTCCTGACAGTGATTTCCTCTGCCAATCAGCAGTATTTTTTCAACTGAAACTTGAATCTCTTAGCATACCTTGGAAGTTCCACACACTAATACACAAATACAGTAATTCTAGGGTTATCCTAGATATTTCTTTGTCTTTGAAATGTGACCAAACAAATAATAATGTTATGATCATTGTTATGATCAATCATAACCATGACTCCAAATTTATGATTTTGCAATTAAATGAAAATATTCTACAGAATATTTTTGTAAAGTTCAGTGTGAAATTTCAAAGGAATAGAATTAGTAATAGGAAAACAACAAAAAAGGAAAGATCCAAGATTTTGAAATATATTCACATCCTGGTTTTCAAGCTGAGGAAAGGCTGTGGATGTTAAAATAAAAGGCTGAATGTTGTCCTAACAAAGGATTCCAAGTAGTCACCGTTCATCATGGAAACTCATATTTATGGACTTCTTTACTGCACTTTATGGATCTGGCATACCCTTTAGTAAGCAGGTGTTAGATGAAATAGACAGTTACAGTATATTTTTAACCTTCATAGGTCACTGATCACTGATCACTGCTGTTTTAGCTCTGATGTCTCAGTTGTATCTCTTAAAAGATTATTTCAGTGTATGAAATTCACAGGGAAATTATCCTCTAAGTAACCCTGTGAAAATACAGCTGCAACCTACTCTGTAAACCTAGTAATCTTTTCAAAGTGATCTGTTTGCATTTATATTCTTTAAACTATTCATTCAGGACTGAAGCACTCAAATGTTTAATAGAAAAATAAATTAAATAAACATTTTAACCTAGATCCACTAAAAAGAAAGTGTTTGCAGTGTCTTTTTATCCTACTAGAATTTCAAATGAGGAGGCAAAGGTAGGAAAACAGAAAAAAATGTCAGCTGTGTGGAGACTGCATTTGCATTAGCAATTTAATTTGGGTCAGCAAAGAGTTTGGATATGAAACTCCCAATTCTTTCCACTTCGCCCATTTCATTTTAATCATAGTCCTCTTGAAGTATGGATTCCTTTTGAATGAAATTTCACCGAAGGAGCTGCATGAAGGCGGAATCCAGCTATTATTGCAAATTTGTCTTCCAGAAGGGTCCAGAGCTACTCCAGAATAACTGCTATGCATAAGGAGTAATGAAACACGTGCAGTGTGGATTTCAGCCCAGAGCAATGAGTCTTCTGCTTCAGTGGCCTGTTTCTACCACACCACAGAACTTGTTAATACAGACGTAGCTTCGTATTTTCAGAGCCAACTCTTATCTAACAGAAAAGTGCTGTATACTATCCATATTTGCCTTGACCTGTCATATAAGGCTGGATCAGTCTGGAACCTGCAATATCAAAGTATTGATGTTTGAACCTCAAGAGAAAAAAACAAGATAAATTTAATCGTGTGCTTACATGAAGATGTTGCTCAAACTCATCTAATTCTCTTTGGTCAGAAATAGCTTGAGGTCATAGATAACAGGAATATTGAAGATTCTATTTCTTCTGAATTCCAACTGAAATAAGAAAACCCACAATTCAAACTTTTCCTGCGGTATTCCTGCATAAATGCTCTCAGTAAGGATATTGCAGTCTGAGGATTGCCTTGTAAGAAACAGCAAATTACATAGGTGTTTGATGTGCAGGAGTCTTTGGGAAATAGGTTCCAGAAGAAACTTTGTGTGCAAGTCAGATGGATTTTCATTTTTATTTCATATTTGGACAAACTTGTGAACAAGGGAAGGGAAGCAAGAAGGAAAAAAAAGTAAATACAGACCATTACAGATTGTTTGTTTTCAACTATGTCTGTCTTAACAGACAAAAAGAAGGAATGTAAGATAATTTTTGTTTAATTGTTTTTTTTTCTTGAAGGACCAAATGGGAAAAAAGGCAAAATCTTTTATTTGTGAAACAAATCTGATTGCAAATTACATTTGGGAAATTACTTTTTTTCATGATAACTATAAAATAAGTAATTACAGATGTGGCTTCTCTATTGAGTATTTCCTGTGTTTTTTTCCTTTTGGTCCTTGAAGCATATTTTGTCATTAACACTAATTTGTGTTTGAAAAATGAAACCTGTTCTTCTGCAATAATTACTGTACAGAATCAGAGAGAAATACATGCTCAGCTAAATATGCCAGAAGATGCAGTCTTTCACAGTGCTTCTTTTACATCCTTGTCCATACAGTTAGATCATATAGTTACTATCCACAATCATTTAACATTATTATATCAAGAAAGACCAAGTCAGCCAAAACCACTGATGTCAGCAGCTGTTGTAACACTGAGTTATAACATCATTAGTCTGACAAGAGTTTGCTGATAGATTAGCATAATATAGGATTGTGCTGAACCAGTCATACATATTAATCAAAACAGATCACCTACAGTGATAAAATTGTTCAAGAAGTCATAGAAGATGAAATATATCTAAAATGATAGGAAATAAAAGAAGAAAAATTAGTTAAAGAGGTGTGTGTATGCATATGACAGAGAAACACAGAGAACAAATATCTGGCTGCTTAGCAACTTGTTCCTTCATCTTCTGTGTGGAGACAGCTGCTGTTGTGTGGCTATTTCAAAGAGTCAGGAACCAGAATTCAATAGAAAAACCGGTACAAATACAATACAAAATAAAGCAGGCAGATTGAAGTATTCTGAGTAAATTTTTAGCAGGCACAGAAACTACAAAGTTATCTCAATCTCCCACATCTCCTGAAGATGAGATACTTTGCACTGTGAAAACTGGAGATGAACGATGAAGCCAAAATGTATTGTAACATTCATGCTAATCTGTGTCAGGAACAAAAGAGTGCTTGTTCTTTCACAGGTGCTTTTGAGTGCCCTGAGTTTACTAATTTCTGTATGAGCATTTTGAGATCACAGAAAGGGTATGCCTTTGCAAGACAATGTGTTTTGCTAAGTTTGTTTTAAATTTACTGTGAAAGTGCATCTCTTATTGGAGAAAGTGAACTTTTAGGTGCAAGGTGAATCAAGTGTTGTGATGCTTAATGAAGGGCATATTAAACAGAGAATTTAGACTCAATATAAATAATTTCTTCTTGCTCTTGCTCTGCCACTCTTCAGCTATACTACTTTTTTCATTCCTAAATTATTTTTGTAAATTCCTATACTAAAAATATAAATTATGTTTAAAGGTGCTTTGTCCTTCATATTCCAGTCACATAAAAGCATGTATGATTACCCTGAGATGGGAAATGTGCAATTGGATAATTCATTAGGAAATCTTTAATTCATCACTCTGACCTTCTAGTATCTATCAGGCAAACCTGGAAAGTTCCTTTGGGCTGCAGAGCTGCTGCTCAAAACAGAGTAGACATTCTAGTAAATCTTTGAGGCCTGTGAGTGGGAGTTTTGAAATACAGAAATACCTCAAGGGTCAAATGCAAAAGATGAGTGAAAAAAGACAACATTGTTTCAAGGACTGAGGCAGAATGTTCAACTCTTGTTCTTTGAGCAATTAAGATTTTTAAAAGAACCAGGAGAAGCAAAAAATCCAACAGCTGGATAACTGTTTTCCTTGCCTACTATTTGAAAAAGAATTACCAGTGTAAAGACTGCACTGAAACTATATGTTTTATTTTGTAAGGACGAGCTCTGCTATTAAGTACCCTGAACAAAGAAAATACCTAAATCATGTTTCTGCTTCAAATCACAAAATCTTCTATGGTCACCGAAATGTAGTTTATCTTGAGAAGGGAAATATTTGTCTGTTGTTATCCAGATACTGGAATCCAGGAGATACACAGATTATATGAGGCTTTCTTTCAGAATTTATCACTATCTGATCAATTTGGACTTTACAAATATTAAAAAACAAATCATATTTAATGTGCAAAATAAAGAAAACTGGGCTACTGAGAGTATTGACGTACACTAGAAGTCAGAGCCTTGCTGCAGAAGCAACTTGATATCAAATGGATAAAACATAAATATGATATACTGAGTGTGCCTCAGATCAAAAAAGAGATTTTCCAGTTCCAGTTACCTCAGAAAAAAAAAAAAAATCCTCAGAATTATATCATTGCCATCCAAAATCTAAATTTTTGTTATCTACGCACATAAAAATATGGTTTAGCAACTTAGAATATATTGTCCCTAAAAAACAGTCTAAGCAGAGAGTGACTAGGATAAAAGAGGGTAGAGAATACAGTAAAGAAGTAAATGCTGTGGAATTCTTACTGAATTCATGTTTATTATCTCTCCATTTTAAAGATAAAATCTGTATCCCACTTTTAAAAGGTTTTTGGACTATTTTTAATGTGTTTACTTATCTCTGTTTTGTATGAGAGATTAGAATTGCAATAATTTGAGCTTTTTCAGGTTCAAATACAGCCTCTGCTTAAATCCTTAAGAATTTTGAAACAAGAGGTGATCAAATGTAATCTCTGTAATTCTAAATCTCTGTGTGGGGGATAGAAAGCTCTAGACAAGCATCTGGTCACTGACTACTGACACTGTCACTGACATAGTCACAGGTGCATCAAGACGTCCCAACATAGCTCTAAATTCACTCTCCAAACATTGCCTGGATCTCACAGTGGACAGCACTAGGAGAATCAGTAAGTACTTAGATTTCCTCAGATTAAGGTAGGAATATTTTGGGTCCCAGTGTAGCTCTTCTAGTTGGTACAAACTGGAATGCCTTAGTCTTAAAGGAAATTACAAGTGAAAAATTAAGAAATTAAAGGAATCTACAGACTTTTATATTATGTATCTAGCACAACATATAGCTTTAGCTTTATAATTAATCTTGGCTAATAGAAAATAGGGCTGGAAGATGTTTCTAAAGACCACTTACTTGATCACTGGCTCAAAAAATTGTCAATCTCACAGTTTTTTAGTTTTTTTTTTTATCAGTTTTTATTGCTGATCAACTGTGAAATATAATCAAACATTTCCTGTTTTATGAGACCCCTATTCTTAAAAATGTTCAATGATGAAAATTCTGCTATTTTCTTATGTGATATATTTCAGTATTTGATCATTAAACTGTTGTTTCCAATATCAAAGCTAAATCTCCCCTGCTGCAATTTATCTAATTAGTCTTTGCACTATCCCAAAAAAACCACAGGGAAGCAGTTTACTACTTTCCTCTTTGCAAAAACTTTTTACATATTTGAAGGTTGTTAACAAATGTCCTTTCAGGTTTCTCTGGAGTATAGGAACCCTACTGTTTCAGTATTTTTAATAGGTCATATTTTATAGACCCTCCAATGAGCCGTATTTTCTGAAGTAATATCTGGAGGACATGGTAAGCCTATTTTTTTAATTGGAAACTCAGAAGACAGTGGGATTAGTTCAGTCATCCACTCAAAGGTAATTACCTGATATTAGATGTACATTTTCTACTGTTTTGCAGATATAAGCAGGAGTAATCCCCAACAGACTCCATGTAAGATATTTTCTCCTTTTCACATGAAGTAACTTGTTACACCACAATGATAATGATTCCATAACATATTCTCATCTGGTACTCATTTTATTCTGTTCTTCTTGTAAGAACAGAAAATTGAGTGGAAGGTTACCGTTGTCATGAGAATCTATATTACTAAACACCACAAGAAAAAGGGCAACACTTGATACAAGAAAGTTTATTTCACCTCATTAACATTTGACACATCTGTCTTGTCACTGGAACTAATGACATGAGTCAAAGATGCCAGTTTTATATTTGCAAATAATAAAACTAAAATTCTTTAAATAAATTATCATTTTCTCTGGGTACTTTTTTTTTTGTTGTTTTGCTGTTTTCTTTTGATTTTTTAATGGGAAGAAGACTTGATAATGACTACTTTCCAACACATACCTGCAAATATTACTGTTTTCACCCAGCTCATGCACTGAACCATGCAACTTGAATTTTTCTGGCTTATTAAATCAAGATTTATTCTGACATGTGGCAGCCCTCCTCAAGCTGAAGGAGACCACTTGTGAACTTTGTATATTTTGAGGACTGGCAGAAGGTGGAGCCTTGGAACAGTTTCACACTTCCAGAAAGAAGGGCAGCAGCTCATGGAGCTGTCATTATTCTTGGAAGTGCTGTCAGCCTTGCTCAGGAGATGAACCCATAACTACAACTCTGACCAAATTACTCCCTGATAAGTGAGAACAAAAACAAAGTCAATGCTTTCTTCAGTTTTACACTTCTGCCAAAAGATAGTCCATAGAAGGATCTGCACTGAGTGTGCTCCTAGTTCCACTTCCCAAGGTCATGTATGAGCCTGGAATTCACCTGAGTCTGGTGAACTTTTTTCTCTCCTTCATGTCAGGGAGAAGAACATGTGTGAAGTGCTTCCTGAAAGTCCAGTTGAGACCATTTTACTCTTAGGATGGAAAGGCAGAAGAGTCGCTACTCAAGAGCAGCACAGTCATTAGTTCCAGCTCCTATAATGGTCAAAAATCAGAGCCATGCAGATCCATGTGGCAGGAGTGTAAAAAAGGGCTGTAATCAAATTTTCCTGTTTATTTTCTTTCCTTTATTCCTGACATGAAAGACAGGGAATAGCAAAGACTCTGTAACTCTCTTTCTTTTGTCTCCTTTTTCCTTGACTTCCCTCTCTGGGCAGAGAGCAGTGTATATTTATGTTTGAGTGTCCAGGCTATAGCAGAAAACAAGCAAAGCCCTTTCTAAAGAACACACTAAGAAAACCCAATAAGGAACAACAAAACTAAATCTTTTACAAATCTCATTATCAATTTCCCCCAAGCTTATTATTGTAACTTCAACAGTTTGAAAAAGCAAAGGATAATTGTTTTGCTTGACTAAACTGTGATATTTCTGCACTGACTGTCATGATCTTGCTGCAGGCTGACAGGCAGCATAAAACAAATGAAGGTTGTGTAGAAAATGAATCACCATTGAAATTGGTATAAGTATATGAAGTATGTCTTATTTGCACACTTATTCCATTTCATGTCCTATAATTTAAAAAATGCTAGGTAATTTTCAAGCATTCATTCAAACCTGGACAGAATATTTTACAAGTGTAATTTGGTGTCTGGAACCAAGCTGGGAGTCAAAGTTCAGAGGAAGTAACTTAGAAAAGAATCCATATGTTCAGAAACTCAGACACTTATTAGCAAACACCAGGTATCCTTGAGAAAATATATATTTCAGGGTGAAAGTATAGTTGTTCTGGATTACTTGGGAAGAGTTAGAATTTGTATGACTGCTTGAGACTAAATTTCCTTTAATAATATTGCTATTCATATATAGATGAATTTGGCCTTCAAGCATGAGATATGTTTAATTTAGCTCTTACCATTGATATAATCTTCTTTAATTTTATTTTTGATTTATTCTATTATCATAAACATACTATACAAAGAAAATAAAAAGAACTTACCACATTGTATTCTGCATGATAGCCTTGCCATGAGAAGGTTTTCTTAGGAAAGGCCATGTGCTTTTTAATATTTTCAATCGGGGCTAGCTATTGCAATCTTTTTTGTAAATCTTCTTAAATCTTGATGGAAATTTTGACACAGCCTCCATTATCTTTTGAAGAACTTAAGCTGTGCTGGGAAAAAAATATGAAGCTCCTTGTTTTCTAAGGTTTTCTTGATCATTCTGTGGGTTAGAGAAGTCTCACCACAGAAACCTCATATTTACATTAAAAGTAATCTGTTTCTAAATTAAAAGGAATAAAATTGTGCTTTCAGTCCATAGCCTTGAAGGAAGTATCACAGTACTTTGAAAGTATCTTCAAATTTTATTTGGGTTGGGTAATATCAGATAATTGATACTTGGTTTTTAGTTCAGGCAGTGGCAGATAATAGTCATTACAATTATGAGAAGTTGATTTTCTGTTGTGCAGGTGATTTTCTTATTATCGTTCACTATTCTAAGAACCTTTCATTTGGAAATATAAATTTTATATTTTGCTCACATGTCATGGTGAAAGATTTGAGAAATATATAATAATTACTAAGTGTAAGAGTGAATTGGAACTTGTATTTTATGGTTAATATAATCATAGAGTTCTCTATAGCATAACCAGGACTATGGTAGATTGAAGTAAAGGCCAAAAACTAGGATGTTAATTACGTAGGAAAACAATAACTTTCATGCTTCTCTTATATCATCCTTTCATATAATCCTCTATGCCTGCCTGATGATGATTTCAGAGCTGTTGTCTGCATTTCCCTACTTGTGACTAGCACAAAAGATGTTCAGTATAAAAAAGGTACTTGAACTAAATGAAAACAATGCCTTATTTTTATTTATTATGCCTATATATACTCCCAAGGATTTGTGAAGATTCTTTCCATGGAAAAATGTAGCAGAATATCACAGTGTCTCTATTTGTGCAAAAAAACAGAGGAAAGGGAAGTGGTCTCAAGAGAAAGCAGGAGAAGCATCCTGACAGAAACAGGGAAAGGAATGATGGAGATATGTGAGCAGCACTCAAGAGGAGATGTCTGCACCCTGAGCCACTCAGGCCATTGACTAACCTTTTCCTCAACCAAGATCACCAAAGGATGAGTGATACACTGTCAAAACCTGAGATACTTCAAGCAGATGTGGCCATATTTATTTTAAAATGACAATTTAAATATTTTCTTAACTGAAGACTGTAAATAGTTTGAATGAAACACCTAGACTCAGAAACTCCTATTTCAACACATGTAGAGGTAAATTGCATTCTTTAACAATAGAACAAACCCATGTATACTATGGTTCAAAAATAAGAAGCTTTTAAGACATCGCTTTTCATGATAGATAAAGGATATTGAAAGGTCATAATGGGATTACATTATAATCCACAGGTAAGAGCAGGATTCATGTCAAAGGATTTTAGGTATAGTTTTATTAAGCTTCCCTCTTACTTTCAGAGATTAACTAGCAGGACAATGTCTGACACCTGATATAGCAACAGAAAGGATTTCTGTGGTTTTCATTTTATATGTTTGACACTAACACTAATGGAAGTGCTGAGAGCCGAGCATTTTCAAAAGGTTTACTCTCTGCAGTTTATGAGTTTGTTTAGAACATGCTTTCAAGAATAAAGTGCATAGTAAGAACACTTTTTAAAATTACTTGATTTAAGTATATTCAGTACTCATGAGAAATTTAGAAAACTTAATAGCCTCAAGGTAAAAAAGAGAAACAGCTATAGCTGATATGAAGAGCAGCCTTGTAGAAACACCTGAGATAAAGAACTTTGAACGAATGTGTTCTGAACCCTTTTTCTTGTAAATTTAAAGGAATAAGGGAGATTTTAGCATTATTTTAGCTATTAATAAGTGTGAACTGACAGTACATTAAAATGATTCTCATCAGGGTGAAATAAGTTTCGTGCAGAGCTAGAAGGTACATGGATTGTAAAAAAAACCTCACATCTGAATTCATAATGAATCATAGTATGATTTATATCACTCCATCATCATTTTACATAAATGGCATGAAAACAAAATAATGAACCTTGTAATCTGAGAAGCCCTGCTTTGCCTCATTTCTAATATTTTCTTTTAAAATTTTCAAAGATGTGATTCTGCTCTTGATACAAATAAGTGAGTGCTGTTGATTTAATTGTTCTTTGTGTGCATGTGTGTCAGTTCCAAAGCATCTTGTGCTGTTAATAGTTGCTACTTCTCACTTGTCTTCTATTTCTAAAATAGATGGTATAGAGAAGTAATTGTAATTCAAACTATATCTTCTCTTCTGCTTTATGTTAAATCTTCTTACTGAAAGGTAAGATAGGTACCTATCTGAAATAACAAATGGGTTTCCTGGTGTATCTAGAGCAAGTCTATCCCAAAGGTCCAAATTATCACTACAATTTTTTAAAAAATTTCCTCTTATTTAACTACATGCTGATAAAAACGAGTGAAACTACATGAATCTTTATTCCCATGCTTCTGGATTTTCAGTGGATGCCCATGCAAGGCCATTTCTTTTGTACTAATAGAGGTGAAAGGAACCTGTAGTTTCAAGGAAAAAAAAGCATTTGTGCTTTAGCAGAGATCTAATAAAGAATCATATGGCAACAATTGGGATCATTAGTTAGGTGCCTAATATCAATGGACACAAGAATACATGAAAGGACTACCTATTTTTATTTCATTTGAATGATATTTTAAAGAAAACAAGAAGCATATCAATGCTGTTGTAAGAGCATTGCAATTAGATAAGCAATTAGAATGGATAGCAATAAGAAAATTTGTATTTAGATATAAATATAATCATTAACTTTTGCCTTTGCTTGTTGCAATAAATTATAATATTTTATATTCTCCAAGATAGTAATTTTGTGCTTCATAGATTGAAAGCCTTTAGTACCTGTCAAGGAAAGAGATTTAAAATTTTGACAGTGTCTTTTTATTTTTTAAGAGGACTTTGTAGATTATTTACATCTTTAAGGCCAGTAGAAACCACCACAACCATTTTGACTGACCTATCACTATGGAATTTCAAGCTAGTCAAAAGAGTAACTTTTTTTCTGAGTTACAAAACATATTTAAAAAGCTTATGTAAATTTGATATCCAGACTCCGAGTGATATAAAATTAGCCTCACTACCATATAAATAATTTATTTAAAATTACTGATAACATACATATGCCCTAAAGCTATTACTTTCAATAATTTTTCCCAGGTTTTGCTCTGCTAAAATATTTCAGTTTCACTATAGAATCTCTTCTCTAATGTAAGATTAACATTAGCCATTTTTGTTCTTCTTCCCCCCCCACCATCATATATTCTTGGGATTGCATTTTTTTTCCTCAATAATACTGCATAAATACTTCATAGCAGCTCATTGCACTTGGTGTTTGAAGAAAACATTCCAAATGACAAGTGTCTCATGCAAATCTAGCAAGGATACAATGGTTAGTAGTGATGGCACCAAAGTCAGGAAGCAATCAAATAAAAGAGCATCAATTAAAAGATTATATATAATTTCTTTTTTCCTTATTTTTTTTTTTTAGTGAGGAATAACTTTCAAATAAATGCTGGCAAAATGCTTTGTTCAACTGTAACAAGAACACCCATGCAGCAAACCAAGCCTGATGTGGCAATTTAATGTGACACCACAGAACAAATTCCTTTATTTTCTTAGTTCTGGACCATGTCTGTGGCAGATTTGGAATTTAAAGTCACCTAAACATTATGCAGATATGATAAAGAAGAAGTGTATTAAAGAAGGTATGCAAACTCCATAGAAATGGCTACATTTTGTGATTTTTGATAAACAGCCTGTGCTTTCACTCCTAAATGTGGAAAAAAGTACTTTTGCAAAAGACATGGAAACTTCAGTATTGGCAGTCTTAGACTTGCTTTATGTTTGGATGGATTTGGTGAAATACCTTGGGTTTTTCATATGTTAATATAAACAAATTGATTTATTGCCCTTTTCATGCTTCACGTTAAGCATTTGAATAGTCTCATTGACACCAGGGGGATTAACGCTAAGCAAGTGCAACAGATCTACATGACTTGAGCTTTTACTGTGAGATTACAATTCATAATTACTTTAAACAGTTTTAACTCTCTTGGTTTCTATTTTCCATTAATAAATTAGCATTCCAAAGGCTAGAGCTTGATTTATACTACCCAAAATCAGCACACAGATGTTTCAGTGCTTCACATAACTCTTAATACCTTCTTCATGGGGTGTTTGACTTCTCAGTAATTCTGAAATCAAAATGCTTACCCATACAAAATGCATAATTATCTTGAATAGAAAGAAGTTACTGTTTGAATGCTGACATTTTCTTAGTAAACATATGTCTATTATTTCTTCTATCCAAATATCTAATAATCCAAAAAAAAGTTAATAATTAGCCTCTGAAATCCATTAGCTGTTTGTTTTTTTTTTTTGACATACAAACATAGTATTGTTACATACATCTAATGCAAAGGGAGGGAGCTCTTTGACAGCCTTCCTGATTTTTGTGAAACATAAAGCAGGTGGTGTACAGGTTGTCATGTGTTGTTCTGTTCTCCAGGGATTGCCACAAAGGGAAAGAAAATAATTTGCTTTCCAGTGTCATGCAATTATTGCTTATGGTACTGAGGCTGCATAAAATAGAGGAATTTGATATTTCTTTACTAAAAATGAAGGGGGAAACAATAAATTCCACAAAATATGTAATGCAGAGTTACACTAACATGTATCAGTGAATGGTTGCTATGGACCTGCAACTAGCATAAAATTTCATTGTTTGATGCCGTTTTGCCAAATCACTCATCTATCTATAGGAATCTGCTTAAATGAAGAGTGCTAGATGAAATGCCATTTACCTGGGGCCCTACAGCTACTGTGTACCTTCCATGTTAGGACAGATAAAATGCAGTAAGCCAATCACATGTCCACCTCATCAAGGTTCACCCAGTGATCTGTGAGGCATGCAATCCTGCCTGTCAGCTTTCCTTACACATCCAGGAAAAATGAGCACAACAGGAACTGACTTCGAGCAATATTCACTTCTGATTTGTTACTTTTCATCCTGCATTTGAGCTATGCCCCATTACTTCCTATACAGTGCTTGAACCTGTCAGGAAAAAAAAATAGTGAAAAGGAGAAATTTTCCAGTATAGCACTGCAGACAGAGAATACAATAAATTAATTTTAATTCTTTACCCAGAGAACCACTAATTTTCAAAATGTTTGAAAAATTTTATGAATACCAATATGGATAAAAAGCACAACCAAAGAACTAAAACCAAACAGAACCAAAATATCTAATGAACCAGCCAAAAAGAATAAATTTGAAACTAACTGTGAAATTTGTATCTCTCTGAAGATTGGAAATCCCAGTAATTTAAAAGGAATTTTAACACTAGTATATTAAAAACATTCAGATTAAAGCACTGATTCAAACATCTGGGAAAATAATGGTGAATTATCAGGAGCTCATGAGACTGTAATAGGATTTACCATATAGCTTTGATATAGAATAAAGTGAATTTAGATATACTGTGTTTTTTTTAGTTTAGCCTTTCTCAGGCCATTCCTAATAACCTGCAGGAGTAATTTCTTTTAATGGGAGAAATAATTTTGTGAGCACTCCATCCAGGCTGGGTACATGGTGGCAGCGTTACCCAAATTTTCTTTTAAGGTTTCAGCTACAATATTAAAGTCTTAAAAATAAAATCTTTATACTTCAAGTACACAGCACTACCAGGAGACTTAATGTGGTACATCTGAGCCATTTCTGTATAAATTTAATAAACTTATTATAGCCTTTATGTTTCATTCCTTTTTGCCTTCAAGGAAGGAACTGAGCTTCGAGAATGGTGTTTTTTTGCAGTCTGTGGCCCATGTACTCTGTGTCCATTAAGCTAATGTGTTCATGGATCCAAGAGATCAATGTTTGGTAGGTAAGGAAATTAGAATCCTTGTAGCTCAGTATTTAGAGGGCCAGTTCTTTACCAGCATAAGAGTTGAATTACAGACAAACCACAAAAATCTTGAGGACTATTGGTTAAGAGCACTTTATAAACATTAGAAACCAAGGAGGAGGTAGCAGATAGGAACATTAAGACTGCTTCCTAACTACTAAATCATTAGGGCTAAAACAAATTAAACCCTACATAGCTGCTTATTAGTTCCAATTTCATCTTTCATAATTGCAAGTTTGAGTTTATCAGATCTAAAGAGAAGATGCCAAGTCAAATATGGGATTTAAGCCATTTTCTTGTACAGTTAGCTGACACAGACAGCCATGTACTATTCTAACATTTACATAAAGAATACAAAAAATTTGCATGGAAAGTACCCATGGCAGGAAAAGGGTAAAGGAGCAGAAAAACTCCTACTCATGGCAGATGTTCAGAGTATTTTTCTGTTTTGGCATCTAACTGAAGGGTATATATTAGATACTTTCATTTGTTGGAGTCTGAGACACAGAGTGTGTGCCCTTGTTTCTGATACTTAGTTCTAAGATCCAGAAAAACACTGTATTTCATATAACATGAAATTCATGAGCAGGTTTTCATGGTGATACATGAAAACAACTGTTAAAGTTAGATAGAAAAAGCTAAAAGTGTGAGTGTGTAGATTAGAGAGTTTTTTTAAGTCACTGGGTGAAAAAGAGTTTAGTTTAGAAAGCAGAAGACAAGATGGAGGATTTAGAATGTTGTTTCTTTTCCTTCTTCTTTCTTCTTTGTGTTCTTCTTCTAGAGGTTTTTGGGTAAGTGATTGGACAGAAAATGCCACACTGCAGCACACAGGTGATGGGTCATTGGGTCATTAAAAAAAATAATATATGTGTCTATTGTTAATTAGGTAAGAATGAGTATAAAGATAAGAGAACTGCATAGTTCGGGGTCATTTTGGGCTTTCAAAGCCAAAGTGAGCCATAAAGTGAGCCACAAGGCCATTTTGTACCATCAGAAAGAAATGAGCCAGATTGCAGTGAATTGAACTTGTGCAGATAGCCTGGAGACACCTGCCAGGTTTTGTGATAACATCCTAATAAACACGAGAAACAAGATCCTAACAGGCTTTGGAGTTTTTGTCCTGAGCCGGAGGACTGTGATAAACGAGATTCCCCGTGAGGGAATATCCCCAAGGAGCTCAGCTCAGAGGAGACTGAGAAATCCAGGAGGAAAGAAAAAGTACAGAAGTGCAGCAGAAAGTAAGAGAGAAAAGAAATGAAAAAGATTTTTTTAGAAAAAGTTACATCATCCTCCTCAGGACTCAGAGGCTGTAGTCCTGAGTAAAGAGCTTAACAGAATTTCTTATTTAAATCAGCCAGATGATATTGCTTTTTTTTTTTTCAGAATAGCTTCATTGATCATGTGCACAGTACAGTAGGACATAACCTGGATTCCAGACTGTTGCAGCCTGAGGGAAATTAAACACAGGTTTTAGTGGTCCTGCTCACCACATATCAGGGTTATCTTGCTGAAGTGCCCTCTATATAGCAGATGATGCAATATTTATGGGTCCAAAATGAAAATGAATGGAAAAATGAATAATTAAAAGGCTAGAAAATAAAATGCCCATCTGAGAGTTCATTTATCCACTTTGCACTCTGATCTTCTTGGAATACAACTTCTTATTCCAATACCTGAGTAATGGAATATACATAATAAGGAATGGTCCAAGTGCATGGACTAATCCTTTTATTCAGCACTGCCAACACATGGACAACTTGAAAAAGATCTTCTGCTGCTTCAGAGAGTTTCCTGCCATCACACAACACTTGTGGGCCATGTATGGAAAGTTAAGTAGTTGGTTCTTAGCTGTAGCTGGTTTTTACAGAAATACCATGTGTTTTTACAGAACCACTAGAAGCCTTGATGATTTTAACTGAATTATGTGGTCTAGGGATCTGTACTATCTCTGAGGCTTCTCTTTACTTAACAAGCTTTCCACATTCAGATTCAATTTTTTCCTACTTAAAAGCAATTAATTTTCACAGAAAGATATCCTTATTTTAATAATTCTTCCAGAATTGGGTGATTAAACTTAAAGAACTATGTGATTAAACAGATGTACAGATCTATCTGGAATCAATCAACTAAGACTACTAAATTTTATTATCCCCATACTTTATCTAACATACCAAGAAAAAAGAAACTCATTTGATTTCCCAAGATGAAAGAGGAAACTGAATGGACAGAATACAGAATATTCTTTTAATTCCTAGCTTGATCATGTTTCCAAATATGTATAGATGGTTTGCGCCTTAAAATGCAATATCTTTTGGAAACACATCCAAACTCAGTGGCAGATTGAGCATTAAGAGCAAGTCTTTCTCATGGAAAAGGAAAACCTGGACCAATTGCAAAAGCTCACATGTATCTAAGCTGCAGAGTTAGGAGAGAAGTTAGATCACAGAACTTTACCTAAGATTTACTCTTTAAATAAGACAAAATATTTACCCTGCCTATTTCCCCTTTATTTTTGTCTTCTAATGGTAAATAATTATTTCTTCCTTCAAGAAATATGCTGAATCTGGTTACTGAGTTTTCATAGAGTCTCTGCATAGCTTCAGGGGAAGATGCACATTGTTTTCTAAGGTTTTATTCAAGTGTTGCTATATATTAAAAAAACTAATTTGGCCTTGAAACCTAGTGGCCCAGATTGTTTTCTGGTAGCTCTTGACTTTGCTGTGTCTTGGCCAAATTCAGCAGTTGAAAATAAGGCCCAGAGGTAAGCACAACTTCTGACATCAACTCAGACTCTTTCTTCATTATTTGCAGAGAGTAGTTAGCATTTATTGATATAAATAATCTCAACTGATTCAATTATGTGAGCAGGGAAATCTATATCCAATGCTTCCTTTCATATTTACAGATGACATCATGTAGCAGAAAAGCTTTCTAATGATCAATAAAGCTCATTTAAACTTACTGATTACATTTATACATTTTCCCATCAAAGAGGTTTAAAATAAATATCTTAACTCAAGCTTCTAAATTAATTCAAAATAATTATGTCTGCTCAAGAAGGTATTAGAAGTCCTGTTATTGTAATGGTTGGATATATTAGTGAATTCATGGCCAGTGAATAAATCATCAAAGAATTGAAGGGAATGTAGATCACAGTAGTGAACATGTAATTTAATATGAATTTTAAAAGCTGTGCTCACGTTTTTATTGGTTGTAATTGTTGATAGGTAAATATAGATTTTACATTAACTATAGTGTAAAAAATCTGAATATCCAGCAGTTTTTAAATGCTTTTTATATATTTAAAACCTTAACCTTAATAATTTTGCATATATGTGAACATACTGATGACAATCTCACTCCCTCAGCTAATCATATTAAAATTTTCTAATGGTGACCAGCGTCAAGTACATTTATGCATATCCATCATATTTCACCAGATTTTTTCAGACATTACTGTGGTGAATCAGCTGTTGGAGCAGATGAGGCAGCAGATGACCAGCAACCATCACAAGTTATAGAGGCCTGAAAGTTATCACAAGTTTTCTCAGTTTGTACATGAGGTCCTGTATAATCCACCACGACTGTAGTACTGATTAATTGTTTTTGAATATCCTGCTATTTTGCCACACTCTTTCTTTCAATTCTGAAACTTTCATGGAAATAAAATGGGACTCCTAAAGACATCCTCAGAAATAGCCTTTCATCTGTTTCTGCGACATCTGAGCTGGAGAAACCATTCAATTGGAGGAGACGAGGCTGTCAGAAATTTAAGGACTGGGGATGCAGATAAAACCACTTATGCACAAAGTCCTGCTGCTGGGTTAAAGTATCTCTAAGTTCTTGTATATTTTTAAATACTGCTCACAAGTGGCATGTATTGTCTCATGTGAGACATCTGTCCTTTTGAATATACATTGGAAAAAGAAATGGAATAGGGATAGAGTACTTTTTCTCTCTGAAGGTGTGCAGCTGATGTAACTCTTCTGAGATAGAAAAGCATTCTTTTTTAACTGCCAAGAAAAGTTATGAAACAAAAATCTTTGTTACTACATTTTGTCCTAGAAGTAAAATAAAATATATTGCTTTAATTGTGAATCTGTTAAAGGCAAATGCTAAGTACTCTTCTTGCTAAACTGATGCATATAGTGACCAGTATCATCAGTTTTCCAAACAGCTGTGTATCACAGATGTCCAGGTTTCACCAAATATATTAAAAAAGCATCATGTAATTAATGTAAAGTAAAAGTAATTTTCTGTCTTTACCATACTCACATTTTCTTTTCTACTCCTCCATGGAATGAGAGCTAGAATGAATCAATCCTGGCAGTACCTCCTTTACTTACACAGAGATCAATGCTACCCATTTTCCATTTCTTTATAACATGGACTAGTACTTATTTTGCAGATAGAAAGCCCTGAAAATCAAGTCTAAGTTGTTTGTGTCACACTGCAGTCACAGTAAATTGCATGTCCACCATTCTAAATCACAGTAGTCTCTTTTATATTTAGAAGACACATTTCTGTAGCTGTATGTTATATAAGGGAATAATAAATGCACTAAAGCAATTAATCTCAAACAGATGTATTTCTTTGCAGTGTTTTATTTTTGTTGATTATTTTGGAAAAGTGTACAATTAGCAACTTTACAGGGCAATCATACTTTTCCTCAGAAAAAAATTTCAACTACACCCTTTTCATCTCTTAGAGCACCCCTACCAGACAGTAGGGAACTACAGTCCTCTCAATTTCCTTAAACAAGTAATTTATTGTGGATAATGTAGCTTTTGGTTGATGTCTAAGATAAAAAAACTAAACCTGGCTTCATGTTTTCTATGCATCTATAGATAACATTAAGGTAATATTATCTTAAGGTAAGGTAACATCTATAGGTAAACATCAGATGCTCATAAAAAAAAAAATCTTGATTTTGCTTTCTCATCCTGTAGATTTTAACAGTGTAGGTTCAAAGAGTTTAATCACTAAAAGACCCTGCACCATTTGTTACTTTCAAACACTTACACCTTCCAAAAGAGAAGTGGCTGCATTTCAGAAATAAGAAAACAGTTTTGCACTCTATATATGAGCATCCCAGGGAACATTTCAAGGCAGCACTGGAAATCGATTTTATAAGAAAAATTGAGTTAACTCATGTTTCTTCAAGCCAAGCACAAATGATAAGTTTTTGATTGCTGAAATGAGAATTTTAGAATTCTCTTACCCATGACTTTTTAAACTCATCACAACTAAAGAAATATGTAGATTGAATACAGTTTAGTATGTATTTCAGGGGCATACAACTAATTTCTGACTCTTGGTGATAGTATTAATTTGTGTCAGAAAATAGACATTTTATCTCTTGTCACCTAGGTTACTTAGTAATATTCCACCTTTGTTGTGCTATCATCTATAGAGTTTGAAACTTTTTACAACATTGAATGTACATCACCATCAGATACAGGAAAGGCAACGCATAAAAAAATAATTGCCTGATCCAATGCCTGTCCAAGCCAGTGGTGGTTCCCTCTGATGCCTCAGGTGGGCAGTGAACTAGACAAAAAGTATTTACTCAAAGTCATTTAATTATATTCAATGGCAGATAGAATGACTGCATTTTGTAATGACAATTTTGTCCTGCCTGTGGGATAACACTGTCTCTTGTCTAGCAAGTTAAAAAATTGAGTTAGAAAAAAAAGATTAAATGCAAAAAATATTTGAAAATTATAAAATTTATATGTGAAAAATTCTTTTGGCATTGTATTGCATTCTGACTTTAATAATTTTTATAACAAATCAAGCAATAACATCTTCTTCACATTCAAATCATCAGTAGGTAAGAGGGCAAAGAAATATTGCTGCTTCTTCTTCACCACTATCCATTCAGAAATACATTTCTGCCACTCTTTTCCTGAAATTTTCATTCTGAGACTGATGAGTAAATTTTTATCAATTGTCAGAAGTATCTATGGAGATTTTTAAAGGGGTTCTTATATTTTGGCAATTCCTCCAAGTGAAGCAAGCAAAGATTTCAGAGAAAAAGTGGACATTTTAGAACCTAAGAGAAATATGAAGAATATAGTGCATCAAATTATACAGCTTTATTTTAAGAACTTTAAATGGAGAAACCTATTTAATTTCCTTTTTCTTGTTTTCAGGTTGAATATAAGCCTGAGAGACAGTTTGCAGAGCTCTGGTTTTTGGAACTTGAAGTCATTTATTTTTTTCCTAATGTTGAAGTATACCTGTCCCTTCTGGTATTAAAAAAATTAAAAATAAAATAAAAAAAAAAAGCTCATAAAATAGACTAACTTTTCAAGACATCTTTGGGGAAAAAAAACAATTTACTTAAGTTATATTCTACAAGCAAAATGCTACTTTACCTATTTTTATAGGTGAACTGTTACATCCAGTTTTCAAGTTCACTTGTCACAGCTCAGAAAAACACTCTAGAATTTGGAACCCTGATGCAGACATTGCATAGTCTCTTAACCTGGACAAGGAGTGTTTTGATCTGTGTTCCTGGCAAGCAAAGCAGGTGAATAGAATTACTGTGCAAATCAGATTATGATTGATTATTTATTATTATTCATTACTGACTTGAATGCTCATTCTTAAATGGAACACCAATACCTATGGCAAAGCAAACTCATTCATTCTCTCTTTGTGTTTCAGAAACTCTTGCAGGGCATTGTGTCCCACCAACTGCAAAGAGGTACACACCAGTAACAACAATGTAATTTGGATTGAATAATCAAAATGTTTTTCCCTATGATTTTCTATTCTCTTTGAAGTATTTGCACTTATATAAATATGTATGTACTGGTGAAGGCCAACACTTTCAGCTTGGTAGCACGTCACTTTCTGGGTGTGCTGGGTTAGCTGAGCATAATGTGCCACAGTTGGTCTGTGTGTCACGTGGCAGTATATCCATAACGTGGGAACAGGGAGTTTGAGATTGCACTGTGCAGAGAGACATGGGAATGGAAGGAGACTGTAACAAAAGAAACAATAGAACAGAGTAGCTCTCAAGACAGCACTCTAGCCTGCATCATGGGGAAAAAATCTTTCTAACCATAAAAAAAAATGGGAAAGGGTTGTTACAATGACCGAGTCAACATATTCCAGTGAAAAATAACTTGGGCAATGTTGTTGTATCTCTAAGTCATGTAAATTGGAAGTCAACAGCCATCTTTAAGTGATGCAAAAAGACCTTAGAAATGCATTTGTCATATGCCCTAATCTACACTATTTAGCATTCTATGTTACCTTAGCAACATTTCAGGATATCCATTTTAAGAAAATACATTGGAGAATGTGGAAATTTTCACATTATCTATTTCTTTTTTTGTATATTTTTTATGTTTTCTACACTCTTTTCAATTGGAAACTACCTGAAATACTTCAGTGACTATTCTGACCTTGCTTTTGACATTGATTTAGATGTTGATGGACTACCTGCAATTATGGAGGAAATACAGTAAAAGAAGTAATTCAGCTCTTGACGTGGGACTGAGTTTTGTCCTCTCAAATGAATTTTAAATTAATCTCTTGTCACACACCAAGAAATAATTTTAAACAACAGGCCTTCCAGATATAGCTATTGAATTGCTGTCAAACCTTATTAAACCATCTACTCAAACATCCCACTACAGATATTTTAGTGAATTTATTTCTTGGGGAAGAAAAGGAATTGAAAATTCCACTGAGGAAGTGTCCACTCTGATTATAGATTTTCTGTCAGGGCAAATAATTTCAATATGCAATTAAAGCACATGTTTAAAATTTATCATGTTTTACTCCTGTTCTTGGACTTCAAAACCAGTATGTTATTGCAGTATGGAAGGCTAATGTAGTTATATGGTTTTATTTTCTCTTTAATATTTACATAAGGGAAAAATAATTTCTTTAAAATGTGCTAGTATTGTCTAGGTAGCTTTAGAACTATAGAGAGAATAGGTCCAAGCTTTAAAACAATATTAATGCTAATGAATTAAAAAAATATGGAGCAGAAACATTGATAGAAATTATTTGTGGAAGTTTAGGACCTTGCCTCTCCCCAGATTTCTACCACTCTTAATAATTCTCTAAACCACTAGATTTTTTAAATAAAAAAGTAAACATTAAAGCTTCTACATTTTCAACAAAAATCATAGAGTGTCTTAGGTTAAACGTAGCAAAAAATATTGTAACTGCTGTGTTTTAAGAACTTACAAATTAAAGAATAAGAATGTATTCATAACACTGAATTGAATTATGAGGAAAAATTAAACAGCAAATGTTTATCATATTTTTGTAAGAAAGAGATTCTTACAAAACATCAAGGATGTATGATGTACAGAAATGCAGATGGAACACAGACAATTGTAAAACATCTTATTTTAATTGGTGAAGGCTTCTCAAGTCTGTACATCCTGATTTTGTTGAATGCTTGCTTTGAAGATCTCTATAGGTACCCACAGAAATATTGGGAGATATGTATGCATACATATGTGAAATAGAAAACTAAGACAGAATTAAATGTATTACTAAATTAATAATTATTTGTTTCTAACAACCTGTCTAACTGGGACAAAGCTTATTATACAGTTAGCCCTTGTATGATTTCTCTGGAAGTATTTATAACCAGTTAAACATTATTACTCTAAAAATAGCGTGGTATCAGAGAGGTGATTTTTATCCTTTCTGGCTGCCAGCTAGTTATCTGGTTTTCCATCCCTAATAAAGGCTGTAGTCAATCTTTTATTTTGTCTTCACATGGACTCAAAGCTTTCTAATTTTGTGAATATATCATTGACTGTAATTGTTTCCCCATTATTCCTTGTAAGATCATATTTTATTCTTTTATGTTGAATGTGTTGCACCTTTTTTTCAAGAGGCAGGGGTCAGAAGTATCTGATAGCTTTGCCCAATAGCACAGGTTGATCTGGAATATAAAGTATTTGTCTAAAATAAGAAAATTGTCATCTATTCTGAACCCTTTCATCATATGCCAATAGTCCATCCAGTTTGTCTCCTGTGAAATAGATATATATTTATATATACTATACTTTACTATATATATATACTTTACTATATATACTATACTTTACTATTTATATATACTATACTTTTAATACATGAAGTTTTATCCTTACTTCCCCAGTGGTTTTCAAAGTTGTTCTTAAAAAATAAAAAGTGTTCCTATAGAAGTGTCTAGCTCAGGTCAGCAAAACCTAATGAACTCAGGAGAATTGTACTGAAAGTCAATGGGATTTAGACTATATCTATGTTTCAGACTGCAAGGAGAGCAGGAAGAAAAGCTACTCTAATGTATATTTGTGATTTTACTGAAAAGCATTAGTCAAGGTTAATAGGTAACCATTAAGCTTAACTCCATCTTTCTCCCCTGTTGGACTTCCAGACTTGGAAATTAACTGGCCCTGCCTCAAATCATTCAGCTGCTGAAGTCCAGATTTGATTAGTATGGTAAAGCAATAAGTCCCTGTAGATACACACTGAAATCAACAAATGCAGGAAGATCTATACTTAAAATCGTTGCTAGATTTTGAATATCAGGAAGTTGATCTTTTACTTATAAAAGTGCTTTTTTGATCCATTTTTCCCTGCATGGAACATAGACTGACCTGTTTTTGCTTATCCATAGTTTTCTGTATCTGTTTCTAGAGAAGTAAAATAGAATTTTGAAAATTGTAAAAGACACCCTGTGGACTGAACTTCATCAGCAAAATAAAATATGCCATTAGCCATTATTAGTGCATTTCCCTTATTTTTCTACAATAATCATACTTTCAAACTGATAAGAGGACTGACATATTTTCTCTCTTTCTTTGGAGCAATTGTAATTTGGATTTGGATCAAAATAAACTTCTCACTGGAAGAGCTGATGGCTTTGTTTAAATAATGATTTCAAAAAGAAGGTACTTGACACCCCCTCATAACCAGTTACTTTTAGATATGAAGTAATGCTGAGAGAAAGGGAAAAAAACCAAAACACCAATACCAAAGCAAAAAAAGCTCAGTAAGAAGCAATAATTTATATGAATGTAATAAAAAATTCAAACAGGCAAGAAAACAGAAGCATTTATCAACCTAGGAAATATTAGTAGTAGCAGACCTTCTATGTATCAACACATTTAGTAGAGGTACCAGCTAGTCAGCTATGTAGTCAATACGAAACTTAAGGCAATGTATCTTTTTCCTCTGTATAAGTCTCTCATAGGTGTCTACATGACATAATTTTCCCATAAAGAATGAATTACTTCATCTCCGAGGTAATTTAACTGTGAGAAAGTTACAGAGAGTAAAAATTTCAAGACTGGGGGCTAGATTGGATCTCATCTGCAACCTGACCTTATTTGCAGTGATCAGCTAATCAAAACATGGAAGACTTCAGATAGATTTCTGTAATTCTCCCTTCTGCAGCTGCAGAAAATATCTGAACTGCATAAATGCATATCTAAATATGGATAGGGAAATATGTACTCACTAGTTTATAAAAATTTACAAGTTCCGATTCTCTAGCTTTAAGATTGAAGAGGCTGTAAATTCCATAAATAGCATAAGGAATTTACATATCAGGAGATTCAAAACTTAAGAAGCTGTAAGAAGTTGTAAACGCCTTAAACTGAAAGGACATAATGAAAGAGAGGAAAAGAGTGAGAGAAAGAAGGAAGGAGGAGGGGAAGGTGGAAAGCATGGCTGAGGGGAGAGAGGGTGACAGGGGAGGAAGGAGACAGCGAAATAGCGCAGCTTTTGTTTTGCAGAACTGAAATTACATATACTTCAAGACACTATATCTGTACCACTTTTTCCCCTTTGATTTTTTTGTTTTTATTGGTAATGCTGAAGGGAAATGAGGACTGTCTCCCACAGCTTCCTTGCTTCCACTAATAAAATATTTTCTTTTAACATGAATAGTGTCTTTACATTTTAGACAATCTTTATGTCATGTAATCCATTTACTACTCTCCCTGAAAAACAGTCTAGACTAAAACAAACAGCAACATTAGTTCAGTTGAAAGAATGAAAAGAAGACATTTTATTAATTATTATTAAAAAAAAGGCTGCCTACTTCTGAAGAGTTTAAATGCCTTTGAAGAGAATAGAGACATGTTCAGCTTGTATAGGATTAAGAAGGTTTCAAAAAGAGAGCCTAAAATATGTTGAATTATATTTCACTAAAATACAAATAGAATTTAAAGCAACTCTAGGACTGTCCTAGTGCTAGCTTTCCTTGTTCAAGAAGAAAAGATCCCCAATATCAGATAAGAAATATTAAAAGATGATGTCCAGAGTAGAACTTGGATGGAACTGACACAGTGGTTGCTGACAGTGTTGCCTGAACCCCACCTGAAGCCTCATTTAAATTTGAAACTTCCAGTCTGGTTTGTGAGTTCCAATTCTGCAACATTTTCAGTTAGCCCCAACCGAGCAATTTATCATCATACTCCTTTATTCTGTGACAAAGAAGTTAGGTTTTTCTCATTTCTTCTGGATTTGTTAGCCTGCACATCAGAAACACAGATATATAAGACTTCAGTGCATTAGTGAAGCACTGTGTACCTTAATGCCACCAGGGTACCAGGGGAAAGAACCTCTTGTGATTTCTGAAATGGCAGAAGGATCCCAACAGGTCATTGTGTTGGAAGCTGAGATGAGCTTAACAAGGAAAACATGGCAGAAGCACCCTCTTGTGCCTGGCCTGAAGGCTGCTGTGTCCTTTGCAATGACTACCTCAGAACAGTGTACTTCAAGGTACAGGTGTCATGCCTGTTGAGGAGCAGCAGATCCCAATTGCTACTGTGACAATATTGTCCCTTCCAAGGCCCCCTGGCCCCATGACCTGATTTGTGAGCTGGAGAGCCAAGGAGTGAACATGCAGACCTGATCAGTCTTTGACAATCCCATATGATGAGTGCAAAATCTGGTGAAAGCCAACAGTGGACTCTCATGGTGTGAATTAAACCACTGAGTGTCCATTGAGTGCTGTCATATTGAACATGTTAGAACTGCAATGTGAAATGGGGTCTAAGTGATGGAGCATCAGTGATATGCCCCAACTCACATTCCTTGTGTATTTTTTCCAATTCTTTTTAAATTCAGATTGCCTTCATTTGTACAGATGTTCAATATACCTGGAACTAGCTGCCCAGTTTCTAGAGCAGCCTTACCATTTGTCATGGGCTGATCCTAACAACACTGGAACAACATAAATGAGGGATGGACACAATTTAGTGACTCAAAAAGCAAAACTTTAATACCACAACAACAAAAATGTAATCTCAGCAACAGTATAAAAGTGTGACACCAAAAAGGCCAGGGTCCAGGGTGTGACAGTAATTTATATAAGGTAGGTTGAGGGCAGAGTTTGAAGGCAAGGAACCAATAAGAACTGGGGATTAGGAATATACAAAATAATGCACCAAACATTAACCTGTAGCAAAGAAACCATAGAACTTTCTAGCAATATTTGCACACAACTATTCAGGGGGCAGTGTGGGTAATATTTTGTTCTCCATGACTAAGGGGATTTTTCCCATGGCCTTAAGTCAGAGTTTTCATCATCCCCCAATACATAAAGGCCCTGATCACCTGTCATTGATATCATTTTGTGGGGAAAGTAGTAAAGGAAATGTTTCAGAAAAGGCAAATAACAACGCAAATTATTTTTAAAGTTGATTTAGCCATTAAAAACCTCATACGGGGTAAAAGGATCTGCAGAGAATATCCATTTTTTGGGTATGAAATGGAAATAGAGATGTAAAGAAATGCCACTGGATGGGATCAATAAGAGAACAACTATATTCCAATCCAAACAGTATCCTAAGCTTTGTGGGTTCCTGGAGAATGCATATTCTACATTACAGTCAACATGTGAGACCACTCTGCCTAGTGACCCAAAATAAGAACTAATTTGAGATCCTAAGCAGAAACAAGACTTTGAATAAGCCAAATAGTAGAGTTTGTTCAGTAGCCCTGTGGCAAGTCCATCCAGCACCAGCCATGAGGAACCTTCTCTATATCACAGCTGGGAAGGATGGCATCATCCAGAGCTTGTGGCAGAAAACACCCAGAGACTCAAGATTGACCTCTAGGAGTTTGGAGCTGGAAATATTAGGTATCCAGGGCAGAGGAGATACCTGCAGCATGAGGGAGAGTTGAAGTTCCTTCAGGAGCAGTTGCCATGGAAGCACAGATCTTCTGGGCATTTTGATTGCCTTTGTTGTGCTGGATGTTTCATTCTACATATGTATCCAAAACTACAGACTGAGCAGGTAGCACTGAGCACACTGCAGGCTTAAGCAGAGAACTACAACGATCCAGGAATTTTGGAAGAGACCATGGACTGGCCAGAGGCAGCAGTTTTGGAGCATAACCTAAGGAGGTGAATCATGCCCTCAAGGCCCTGCCATTTTATAAATTACCAGATTTAAAGCAATATGTTCTGCTTACTGATGCATCCTGTTGTTTTCTGGAAATCCATAAGAAGAGCAAAGCTGCTGTGTGGAGTCAAACATAAGCAGTCACTGTGTCTCCCGAAGGAAAACACAAATTTAGCCAGTCTGCGAAAGAAGAACAAGTAGGTGGATTTTTCTGGCTTCAAAGGGACTCATTGCTTGTGGACTGGAAGGGGATTGGTCTATTTATGGAAGTTGCTGACTGATTGCTTTTCCAACTTGTTTTGTTTTACTCTTTTCTTCACCCTTTAAACTGTTCTTGTCCCCTATTAAAGTGCTTTTAGACATCTTTTCTCACTTTTATGTCGTAGTGGTTTAGATTTGCCAATTTTGTTTTCTTGGCTAATGCACTAAAGTACATGTCGTGGTTTTAAAGCAGTAACTAAAAAATTACTTATTTTTTGCTGTGAGATACAGATTAGAACAAGAGCAAAACAGGCTTAAAACTTAAAAGGAATAAAGGAAGTTTATTAACAAAAGTACAAGAATAAGAACACTAGAATAAACTTCTAGAAAACTTTAGTGCATTAGCCATGACAATGAAATTGGCAAATCTAAACCACTACAATGTCTTCATATTCTCTCTGCTAGTTGAGGTGGGGGCTGGCAGGAGGGAGCAGCTGTGTGGGTGATATTCAGGGTCAACTCACAAAGCACATAGGTCCTTGTAAAGGACAACCACTTTCATGTTTGTGCTCCATTTGGAACATGGAAAGATGGAAAAAAGATAGTGCCTTATTTTGTGCCTTTAGGGGTGTAGATGGATGCAGAGCTACAGTTCTTAGTGGTACCATTCTAGCCTTTCAATTTATTCCCCAGTTTTTGAAAAGATTACAGCATATCATGGTGTTTGGAGTTTGTGACATTGGATATAATTCCTTTAGATGGATGCCTCACTACCTGTGATTCTGGAAGGAGTGCAGGTGATTCACACAAATTTAGATTCCTTCATACAAGTTAGACGTTGTAGCCTTGCAGCCTCTTCTGTTTCTGGCCCAGCAGTTTCTGTTTAAATGGATGTGCAGACTTCACAGACAGGCAACATTACAAAATAGAAAAAAATTTTGCAATTTTATGAGGACTTCTCAATCAGGATCAAAGTATTAAAGAAGAAACAAAATTAACAGAATATAATTGAGCTGCATAATTTATTACAAGGACATGAATTAAAGATTCATTTAAAGACATGAAAATACTTGGTTAAGGACTAACCTCTGCCATAGAATTACAATTTATTTTAAGCAAAACATTTTTTCCTCTGAAAGCTTGTGGAAGCTTGTTGAAAAGAGTCTCAGCATTACCAGAGCCCACAATGCATAATTTTTCCAATGTATTTGTAATGTGTTAACCTTAGATCTTAAAAGAAGAGGGGAAAAACAATAATCTATTTTGACAGATGGTAGTCAAATATTTGACTTTTTTTTTCTTAATATTTATTTTCGTCTTCTGCATTTTTAATTGTCAAAAACCAGTTGGAAAATAATTCTGCAAAATTACATCCCTTGAAAGGGGAAATAAAAGGATAATATAGAAAAGTACTGATAACAGGCATTATGATATTCAAGATTAGTGTGACAAATCTTACTAATGTAAACAGAAACACACATACATTGATGCTTCTTTTAGACAGAGTCTGTAAAGACTTTTTCAGAATTTATGCTTAGCTTTCCTTTGAAAAATAGAACAGATTTTCAAATTTACTCATTGAGATTTGTCCCATTGTTGGATTTGAAGTTACTTGATCGTTCAGAATAAAGCATATTTCACAATACTCTTTGGACAAATACAACCCTATCTCTTTTATTGAAAGTTAACTGTGAGTTCTTCTCAGCTAAAATTACTTGAGCCTCTTCCAGTAGAATCTTTTCCCTGAATTGCTAAAAGCCCAATAACAAAAATAATTTAAAAACTATCTGTTGACAAGTAGGGTCAGCAGCATTCTTCCCATCACCATGCCTAAGAGAATTGTTTTTGCAGTTTCTAACTATATATATCAAATTGTGAGCAGGTCATTATGCTTCAAAGGGCTAATACATAACCCCGGATAATATCAAGCTGCAGATGCCTGAACCTGGCCCGAGTTTAAATGAATACTATGATAAAATATAAATGAACATTTAAAAAATAGATTTAAAAGACACTGCCAAAATCAGAAGCAACTAAGGAAATAAAAAAAATTCTTGAAATAGTAGAAACAGGAAAGAAATGAACTGTAAACAAAAAAATAAATCAGAAGAGGGTTATTTTGGTACCTGACATGTGCTGTTGCAGCCACCAGCAGCTGAACTCTTCATGTCCTGGAGGCAGAGTTCTGGGCCTGTGACCAGCACATTTTTGCCATAGGAAGACAAAAAGGGACAGAAAGGGGAAATGAAGCTCTGGGATGAAAAGATGTCTGCCCATAGCTGACAGAAGTCAGCTGCCTCTCCCAGGCTCTGGCATAGATGAGGCAAGTGGGAAAAGCTGTTGCCCTTTTGGCACCAGCCCTTGGCAAGCTGCTGTGCTAAGGAACAGCTGACTGCCTGAAGCTGGTCCTCAGTTTGGCTGCTTGCAACCTTTGTGTGTACTCTACTGCAGAAAGTTCAAGGCAAAAGAATCAGACCAAATTACAGTGACACATCGGTAGAATTTGAAAACAGCTCTCAAGCAGTGACTGAACACCTATTTTATTTATATCACTGTAAGCTTTACAGATAATTTCAGCTGAAGAGCCAAGACACTGCTGAGCACTTTTGAGATCCCAACTTTAATACTTAATTAAAGACAATTCCTACAATCTTGGCCAAATAATGAACTGAGTTTCATGGGATCTTTTGGGGAAGTTATGATTGAATGAGGTCAATTAAGTGGTGTTGATTCAATCTGTTGCTGTAGTAATGATTCATATGCAAATTGTGCTGTGTGGTGTTTTTAAGTGAGACTCAAACTGAATTGTTAGTGAAAGATGGTTTTTACTGTATTTAGTTTATTTTTTTAAAGATATCATAGAAAAATGACCAGGAGTGTACTCACATGAGGAAAAACTGTGAGGGTTTTTTGCAGGTGCCCTCATAAATTAATTTCTTGCCAGTATGAATATTAAATAATTATAAAAAAATGAAAAGCTAATAAAAGGTACTCTTAAACAGAAACAGAATTTTAACTTTACAAAGTAAGGAGAATCTGGGAGCAAAGGGAAGAAAAGAAAATTCTCTCTTGTACTCCCTTTTTATTTTACTTAGCTGGTCTCAATTTTACCTTCAGAAATATGAACAATAACATATGATTTGTCAAGACTTAGACATTTCATATACAGTCAAGATGTATAACCAACTGTTGAAATCATAATTTGCACTGCAGTTATATAAGCAAGAGCACTTGAAACTGGGAGAAAATATTACACTACAGATCCAGGCAGACAGGAGTAGTATAGCCTAGAAAGAATAGCCCAGCCCTGTCTAATTACAACTGAGCAGCTGCAGTACTGCTTGAAGCAGCCAGGGTAAGCTTCGCCACTTTTCTAGCTCAAAAGTGCCACTTGACACATATTACATGGACAAACATCAGGTTTTAGTCAGTCCTGTGCTTATTTTTCAGCTACATTTCAGAGATTTCTTTATGTCTGTCCTGGGCTCCTCTGACACCTGTATTTTTTTATTTTCTTTAAAGAGGAAAGTAGTACTTCAGGCATAAGCCTGAAGAATATTCCTTTTGCCAGTGTTTCTGAATTCTGTAGCTCATCATAGTTAGTTGTGTCATCATACAACCTCTTTGGTGAAGTGTGAATGTTGCTGCAGAAAATTCCTGATTCTTCTCCCAGGATCAGAGAATTTCTGAAAGCTTCCTCCTTACAGTTAATTTATTTTTGCTTCCTAGGATCTGGTTTTTACTTTTCATTATTCTTTCAGTTTCTTTGGTAAAAATTTCACATATTGCATTGGTGTCAATCTATTAAGTCAAAACTTGTATTTTTCTCAAGTGAAAAAGCAAAAATCAGAAAAATTGAAACTTAAACTATCCTTGCTTTGAATGCTGGGGTCAGTCTTCAGTTCACAGAGGCCACTGTAAACACTTTTATATCCCAGACAATTGATCTGTACATTGACATCTATTTCTACTGCAATTCTAGTTCTTCATTTCAAAACTAATTGGAATCTTCTACAGACTTTTTCTTCTCTTCCCTGTCTGTTGATTTGCTCATAATAATAATTTCATTCTTTTCCAGTAAATACTTTCAGAATCAGGCTCCTGCTCTAAAGTACAAAGCTGGATGAACCCCCTTATTAATTATTCTTCCTTCACTACTAAGCTCCCCAAACTCCATTCATTTATAGAATATATCCAGTGAATGCATTAAGGACAAATGTGTTAACCACATAAAAGAATACATTTCTGTAACAAGTTAAAGTTTAGTTATTTCTTAAAACGCAAGGGAAAAACATAGAGTTTACTGATGTGCTATAAGTAAAGCAGCCCTGTTCAGGGATCCCATAAAGAATGGGATCATGCTTCATTTAATTATCCCTCAGTAATGTTCTTTCATTCTTTGTCGTGTAGCAACAAACTAGAGTTTATTGAAAAGAGATAATGCCAGCCAGGGCAGATCTGCAGAGCTGTGTGCAGTAGTCAAGAGCGTGTCTGCATTATTTTTGTTCTCCACACTCAGCCCCAGCACTGGGAATTAGGAATGAAGGGGAGCTGCCCTTTCTGCTCTCAGTCCTCTTCACACCTGTTCCTGTACTTATGTGTTAACCCATACTGTAAATACAGGATCATCACCTCTCTCAAATTGTGTCATTTCTACAGTGTTCTCAGGCACCTGGTCCTTAAACAAGGACAACTCTGCAGCCTATAATGCAAATTGTGTCACTCCTGCTTGCACTCACAGATGCCTTCTATGTCCCTTGTAATTTTCCATTACCATGTTCTACATATGATATACAGCCCTCCCTTGGCCACTCTTTCCCAAGCTGCTCTCCTTTCCTGTTTGTGAGTGAAACAGGATTCATGGCTGTTGCTGTTGCTTCATGGACTACTTCGGTGATCTAGATCTCATTCGTGGTCACAGTCAACCTAAGAAA
The DNA here is from genome assembly GCF_001522545.3 of Parus major. Lineage (NCBI taxonomy): Eukaryota > Metazoa > Chordata > Aves > Passeriformes > Paridae > Parus > Parus major. The sequence continues at coordinate 123,502,220 of NC_031769.1, forward strand.
TCCCATCTCTACAACTGAATGAGAAAAGGCCACTAACAAGACATTTAGCTGTTTACAGATAAAATCTGTAAATTTCCAGGGCACAGAGGAATATTTGACTATTGTTAGTGTGTAATAAGATATTCAAAAAACTCAGTGTTTATCTTCATCCTTAAATCCTGTGCTATGTAATTGAAACTGTGCCATTCAGGTACTGGTTCCACATGAATCTCCATACTACAGAAAGCAAACAGTCAGACTGGATTTAGGACAGAGGATAAAGTTATAATGTTTTAGAATTGCTGGACAGAGAGTGTAACAAGTGAGCCCTCATTTTCTATATTTCATGAAAACACATTCCTGTAATGCAACAGAAGAAAAGTAGCTCTCACAAACAGTCATTTTTACACTTTTCACTAACCAGAAGCAGTTTTATATTTTAATGCTAACAGATATTACATTAGTTTCAGAATCTATTAGTCAATGGAAATAATCACAAAGTTTTTTCATCTTCAGTGTTCAATTTAATTAGTGAGTATATTTGGAAGAAAAATATAGTGATATGACAATTGCTCATAAATCTCAAGTGTTTATACCATGCTATTCCATACAACTCTATTAATCTGATTCTGACAGAATAGAGTCTTTAAAGCATAAGGTGTGCCATAAAAACCACTGTAATTTATAATGTAATGCTGCAGTAGTTATTGTTAAAAATTGACAATGCAATGTAAAAAGACAGTTTTATCTGAAGTCTTTGCTCATGTATAAGTTTGAGAAGAAGTGCCCTCCTATGGTTGGAAATCTTTCATGTTTAATTTCTGTTGAAGATCTAGAAGTGATAAAGCAGGCAGTGCAGGTACTTATCAAAGGAAACTTTCCATCCTGTAACATTTAGTAAGAGAACATCCCTTGTTGGTTCTAACCCTTAAAATTAGGATTAATTTCTATATTAGGTGACACTAAAATTGGTATTTAGCAGTTATGCTACTGCTTCAAATTCAGGGAGAAGTTTCAGTGTTTTAAGGGATCCGAGTCCATCTGCCTGACATCCCTGTATAAGAGGGTAATCCCACTGTTTGGCCCAGGAGGGGCTGCAGTCAAGAGGAATGACTGGCTCACCTCAGCATTCATGTGACAGCTTCATCTGAAAACAGGCCCTGGATCATCCATCCTCTAGAGATAAACTTTTGCAAGCCTTCATAGAAGGCAATGTCCCAGAATAAGAGGGAAGGGACAGAGGACAACATTTGGCAGTAATGATATTCAGGCTGCCCTGTCAGGAAGATCTGTAGAAGAGTTGGATACTTTTGGAATTTCCAGTATAGCCCCAGCATGAGATCTTCTGTAGGGAGCTTTAGTGACATCTCTGACAACTGCATCTGAAGTAAAACTTATAAGAATTGTTCATCAGGTAGCTATTGGAAGAAAAACCCCAAACAAACACAGATACACTCTCAGGGATAGAAGAGATATATTGGAATAAGAGAACATAAAAGGCACGCTGTTGGAAAAGATTATACTTCCAGAACCAAAGATAATAGTGGTGCCCTATGAACACAGTTACAAAGACATAATAGTTCCACTGTCAGCTGAAAGAGATTTGATGAAACCCTAGAACCGATGTAATGCTGTCACCCTATTGATTACAGAGAAGCTCATGCTGGTACCTCTTCTCAAGGCACATTGGCTTGAGCACAGCATTGTGCTAACGCAGATGTTGCCTTCCTGATGAGATCTCAAGGAAGGTCTTACCAGAAAACAGGCAGAACAAGAGTATGTCTGCAGGTGCTAGAACATACAAAGCTATTCCTGCATTTCCTCCGTAGAAACCATTTCTCCCTGAGCTCCACTTTACTCATTTTCATAATTTAAGAGCATCTTAATGTAATTAAAAATCCAAATTAATGAATAGTAACAAACAATGAGAATTTTTTCATTTACTGGGTGTACTCAACAGAAGGGGCAGACAGTGAAATATGCTGTTAGACTAAAAGAAAATCAAAGAGTTCACTGCAGTAATATGTCACCGGTAGTAATTGTGCCATAAAATGAAAGTGTTTATTTTTAGTTTGATTCTTTTATTAAAATAAATCCTGTTGAGGGAATTTACCTACAAAAGTTATTTTTATATGTATGCAGCAAATTTTTCTAATTATGCAGCTACTCCTGGGAAAACTAGCTACCACTGAAATGTAATGATATGTTTGTAAAAACAAGATTTATGCTATTTTTCTAAAAGATATGTCATTGCTGACATTTTAATTATGTACTTCCTTCTTAGATTTCTAATTTCAATGCTGTTTCTATATTTCAAAGGGAAATTGTTATGATATTTCTGAAAACAACGATAATAAATATATTTGGTGATCACACAAAACAGCTCTACATATTCTGTGCAGAGTAGTAATACATGAACCACTGCATGAAATAGATATGGAAATAATGTGAAAATTGCCTGTCTGGATAATACTGACAAAATACAGATTTTGACTGTGAAGAAATTGTTTCCCACAGGGGAGATCAGGAATAGCTTTTTACTTTAGAAACTGAGTGAAGGTATCAGGTACTGTGCAGGTGGTTTGCTAAACCCTTAAAATAGACAATGCGGTCTTCAGGCTCTGGGTGCCAGGTTTTTTTTCTATGTAAAGGGCAAACTATCTTTCCCAGCTGGAAAACATAAAAGGAAACTCTTTGAGAGCAATATTCTCCATGGGCAAAAACAGAGAGCTTCTGAGCCTAGGTAGTAATTAACAAGCCCTACTGCCTGCCTCTGCAATAGGAGGTTTCATTGCCTACACATCACTGAACTGTCTGCATCTGCAAATTACGCTCAACCTGGGACCTCCAAAAGAACTTTATTGTGGTCTTGAAAAACACTGAAATGATTAAATTCTATTTCCATGAAGTAATGGCAAGTATTAACAAATGTTCTTTTTTTTAAATAAAAAAAGGTAAATTTCTGAACTTTTGAAATCTACATGAAGTGCAAAAGAAAAAAAAACAAACCAAAACCAAACCACCAGAAAGTAGAATTTGGAAAAGAAAACCTTCATTTGCCCTTACTCATGTAATCACAAAACCCAAAGTGCTATTCTGAAACATTAAATAATTTCTTTCAGAGCATTTTTTCTCACTTTTTATTTCCCACATAGATGCATTTCTTCATTCTATTTAGGAAGCAACTTGGGTTTTATTTGAGAAAGCAGCATGTTACCACCTTCTTTACATTCTGTGGGAGTCCTTTCCTGTTGCCTTAGACTTATTTGGTTATTCCAGACTGGCATATATAGATATATA
>NC_031769.1:123805585-123903544 GCF_001522545.3 Parus major
CATGGAGTATTTAGCTACAGTTTTGAAGTTGAGAAAATATATCAATATCTTTTAGCATTTGTTGTCACACTGATTTTCTGGATACAAATTGAAAGGAGGAAGGATTCTATCCACAAAGATATATTTATACTCTTCATCTTTTGAACTGCATCTATATTGTGTTTTGTACCAAAAGAAACCAAGCAAACCAACCCCAAAGAATCAGATTACATCATAATTTGAGATTACACTAGTAATTTATTAAGACATTGGTCTTCAGGATCTGAAATAGTGGTTTTTGGAGCACTGGTCCTCTTTGGGCTATTGAGTGGACTAGAGCACAGCACTGCTCAACATAAGGAAGACAACCATGGTAACCCCAGTAGACCATACTCTCCTGATCATTTTACCTATAGGTCAATGTATTATTCTCATGAAAGGCTATTTCTTAGAATGAGATAAGGCAACTTTTTTTGGTAACTAAATAAAAGCTTTTAGTGTAGATAAATTGCAAGGAATGTCAAGATAATTTACTCTGGTCAGTGGAACTATGAAGACTCAATATTTGTGATGTTCATGAGATACTGGCTACTCACAGCTTCACTGGAGGTCACCTATTATTTTAAAAATGTAGTAATTTTTTTGCAAAAAATATCCACTATTTTGTAATACGATTAATGTCATGATCTATAGTTCTTATGTCATTTAACAGAATGCAAGGAAGCATATTTAGTCTAAATTATTATTATTATTATGGAATGAAAAAAGTACTATTCAAAAGCAAGAGTGTGTTCACAGAAAGACTCATTCCAGTTTACCAATTGAAATATTCCTGGTTAAACCACCTAACATTTTATGCTACCACTGCAGATTTTAGTCTGTTTTAGTCAGTTTTAAAAAGCTCATAAATAAGCTCAATGCTCTGGAATGAATCTATTTGAAATAATTATTTAAAGGAATTTTTTCTTCTTTACCCCAGTATTTACCAATAATATTCAGGGTATACATTCTTGCTTCTTATAAATCTGCAAAATAAAATTCTGTTATTTTCCTGGCAAGTGTGATCATATCAGAAGCTTCCATAGGAAGTGTTATCTTGCTCTTCAGTGGCAAGCTTTTTTTTCTACTAAAGGAACAGTAATAATAACCATAACACTGCAGAAGAAAATTGTTTGTTTACATTTTCAAGAAATACAAAGTTTTCTTCAGGCAAATATGTGGGTTTCTATGTGGTGAGTTTCTTTGTTAACAGTGGGTGTTAAAAAAAAAAAAAAAAAAGAGAGAGAAATCTCAAGCTCAACCAGTAAATCTTTCCTGGCTTCCAGCAGCATCAAAATAACAGACTAGGATGAATTGATTCATCATCAGCCAACTGAAAATTCTACAAGTATTAGTCAACTATTCAGTATTCATTTAATATTTCTACAAAGGTCTTTTTATTTTCTTTTTCTTGCCTTGTGGTAACATTTAGAAAACTTTCAAGATCTTTGAACTTACATCTTATTTTCAGGGGTTTTTAATGTTTTTCACCAACTACTAATTGAAGAAACTGCATGAAATTGAAGCCAGCTGATAATGTCTCCTTGAAGCATCAGATATTAATGGATCAGATATTAATTAAATTTAGAGGCAATTTCCACAACGTTTTTGTTCTTAGAGTTTGTTTTTTTTTTGATCCTCCCGTTCCCCAGTCTTGATCACTATTTTTACACAACTGAACAAAAGGAACCACGATTGAGTTAAAAATGTATAAAATCTCCACAGAAACCTGCATATGACATCAGATAGACTCACATACAATGATCATGGGAATTTATTCAAATAATGTATTCAATGACATTTAACTTCAATTGCAGCCCAAAGAAATGAGAATATTAAATGATAATGAAAAAGTCAGGTTGTGATGTGCTCAGTACCTGGGATCAGTGTTCCCAGAGCTCCATTCTTAATTAAATTAAAGGTAAATGAAGATATTCTTAAGTGTTTTCTTTTCAAATTAGTTGATTTAGATTAGCAAAATAATATGCAGCTACATTTATAAACATTAAAAATGCTGAGCTATTGACCAGCTTTGAAATCTAGACCTTACTTTTAAAAAGATATATAAAAGATAACTGAACTCTCTTGAGTGTTTAGTTAAGTGTGACTGAAGGTCTCTTTCATAAAATCTGATCTAAATACTGACAATAATAAATTCAGAGATTGTTTTCAGTGATACTATGTATCATACCTGCAGTTTGGAAGCATTTTGCTTTATTTTTATTTTAAAAAAAATTAACACCTGCCAGAAGGAAAGAAACATAAATTCAGACATATGTACCCTGTATCTTAGATGTGAGAATGAAAAATTAGTAATAGCAGCGTGAATATTCTTTGATCACAAGGTAAAATAACATTTTTTTTCTATTTGCCTTAATCATGACATCTCACAAGATTACATCATTTTTCTATGGTTGTGATCTTTGTTTATACCTTAAAAAAGGAGAACAAAAATTATATAAAAAATGTTACAGGCCTTTGTTTGAATTTTCTACTTACTCCTTATTTATATTTCAATTTCCTTATAAATTTCATCTTATGAACCAAGATTTTTGAAAAATAGAGCACCAAGCCAGTATGTCCCTAATGCAGCAGTCCATCTGCTCTATTTACAAACATACAGAACAAAATACAACTTACAGAGCCATACCGAGATCAGAGTAAAATTTAAGACTTTCCATCCAAGTGAAGAGCTCCAAAAATCCCTACTCAGCTACTGCAGAGTTGAGGTGGCATCTGAGCACCAGGGTTCTTCAGCTTTGTTAGGGTTTTCCCTCATGTCTCAGTCTCTCTGGTGAAAATATTGTGACCATTTAGTCTGAGAACCTCAAAACGGTGCATGTTTCCAGCCTCATCTGATTCATACAAATAGGGATTTACAGGAGGCATTTAAGCTTCCATTTTCTTTCAAATGTTGTCAGAAGGAAATGGAAGGTGGCAGGTCAGGTTGGAGTTAAACACTCACAGCAGAGCAGGGAAGTCAGGTTCCTGTTTGTACATGAGACATCCCACGTACATGAGACAGCCCCAGCTGCCACAAGTGAACCACGTAAAGTGCCATAGGCTGGTTTCACTGGAAAGGGGGAGGACAAACTACCTGTGTCTTTAGCTGCTTTTGTCGAAGCTATGTTCCTGTGAAGTAGAGTTCTCAGAGCTGCTTCCCAGCAGGTAAAGCCCCAGCTGTTGTCTGTCAATAAGAAGCTGATGTATATTCTACAGGAAAATCAAAACTGGAAATTCCTGATTTAAATTTTATTTAAGATGAGGTATAAGTGTAGATATTTCCTACAGTATATAAGTTTTTTTCAGCTTTCTTCCCCAGAGGAAGAAGAAAATAACATTTTTTTCCTGTTGGTCACCTTAAGAAAACAATTGTTCCTACTCAATAGCTTAGTAGTATCTGAGGAAAATGGGCAAGAAGGAGCTAGACTCACTGATAAGCAGGTAGGATCTATGACTACAGGAATCCAGTGCCAGCTGGGATACAGACTTTGTGATTCTAGGTGTGACTATCAGTACTAGGAAGTAAAACTTCCTAGTTGGATATTGAATTCTCTTGTCCTGTACATTGAGAGTAAGATACTAGGCACATTTTCTTACAGATTATAGTATTGGAATAAATATGAACCTGATAAACAAATAAAATACTGTTTTAATAATTATAACTGCTGGGGATGTGTCTGGTGCTTTTCCAAGCAGATTAAAAGGAACATTAGCCTAAGTGTCATTCAGAAGAAAAGAAATTAGAACAGTATGCTTGAGAAAAAATATATGCAATATAGAATACCTCAGGAAAAAATGCTGGCATATATTTTGAATTCTCTGAAGGAAAGAACAGCACTATTACCATAACTCCAATTCTAGTTCCTGACTATTGAAACGATGCAATAAGGAAACTGGATATGGAAGAATTATTAGCCCAGTCCTTCACAATAAATTAGTTTGATATTACCTCATTTTATTTGCAGTACATCCTTCTACAGAAAGATGAAATAGTACTTAATTCAGGATAAAAAGTCATTTCCACTGAGGTCAAAGAAATAGCTACATAAATAAGAATAGTTTTGAGTTTTGATTGACAATTAATATCTTCAAGACTAGCTCAGAAAAACCTGCATTATAGTAGTTCAGTATCCATTTGAAAGGCATTGCAAGGTGGTTTATATGACATGAATTGTTTAACTGCAGGATATTATTGGCAGTTAACAATAACCAGGTCAAGAGGTAATAAACAAGTATAAAAATGCTTTCAATAAGCATCAAAAGTGCAGTGAATGGATAATAATCAAGGATAATTTGTTAGGCTGAGGGTCAGACATGCCATGGAGACTACATATAATGAATGAAAGTTTGATGAAAGCATGTGTGATAGTTGATTGCAATGTCAATGTACCCTTTTAACCATTATGTTAACCATTTAACCATTATGGGGGAATAGAAAACAGAGCAAGGATAGCATCTAGTTTCACCATTATTACCCAAACACAATAGCTATGCTTTAAATACTATTAGCATAAAGTTAACAATGTGAAAACGTGGCGATTACCTCAAAACATATCTTTCCCCAAGGGAACCTCTAGCTCTGATGAAACCAATGACAAAACTCCTGCTACCTTCCAGAAAGCTGAGTTTTCGTCTCCTAGTATTTGTTAAGAATCTTACCTACCTGAAATTTGTCAAAACACACCTATATGATAACAGTCTTTGTTCCCATTCTATCTAGAAAGCACATGCAAGGGAGAAAAAAGCTTATGTTGCTCCAATGTGTTTTTTGCATGCCATGACATAAAATGAACAGTTACTTTCAGGTTGTAGACTGTCAGATTGGGGAAAAAAAAATAATTTATGTGTTCTTAATAGACTTCATGTAATCCTCACTGAGAATCAACATGAACTGGGCACTACAGAAGCAAAAAGTTGAAATAAATGCATGAGCATCCTTGAGTATCCAACTCATATTAAATATTTACAGCTGTTATAAATTGTTTAGTCTGTGACCTTGGTAGTGTTAACAGTTCCCTGTCAGTTTGCTATCAGGCTTGCATTTTAGTAATGATGTTTATAGAACATTTTATTAAGGATATTAAAACTTCTAGCATCCAAGTGTAGAGAATGCATCTGAAAAAAACCCCATAACACTAAACAGAGCATTACAAATGCAGACTGGAAATCCATTAATAAAGGGAACTAGGTGTCTGCTTAAATTAAACATTTATCTTTCACTGTTGGGGGCAAAGGTTTATATCCAACACTAATGAGAAGAGCTAAACTATTGGCCTCATCAGTTGTTTGAATAAACTGTTACAAAATTAATTTCATGACCTCACTAGCTGTTTGCAAAACACACCTACAACAACATAAGCCATGGTCCTCTGCTATTGATGAAATTATTGATACTAATGGAAAATTCAATCTCAATAATAAGGAATCAGAGGCAAGAGCCTGTGCAAAATTTTACATAAACCCATGGAGATGGTTTTATCATTACACCTGTAGACCTGACTTCTTAGTAGAAACTGAAAAAAGGTGATATTTAAGTGAAGTTTAAACATGAAACTCTGTTCCTGCTAAGGTATGGGGAGTACAAAGTCCTATCCTATTTTAGAACTTCTTTGCAGCATTTTAATTGTACAATAAAAATACACTGTTTTGAGGTATGTATTCTGTAATACACTAAAATAGCTGTATTTCTCAAAGCAACAGAAAATATCTAAAGATAATACACTGCAATATGAAGATTTCAACACCTGAGGCTTTCTCTCTTCAGCTGTTAAACTCTTAGTGAAAGTTTATAAAAAGTTCTGTCTGATTATTAGTTTGTGACCTATTTCCTGCATAATCACTTAATGCTATGATAACTCCCTGAATCACACTGAGGAACCTGATGCTTTTGGACATTCTCATGTAGCCCAAGTGTCTGAGTCATGCCCTTCTGTCACGACTTCCCGGGAACAGAAATCAAATACCAAGTACCTTATTTTCTGTAGTGCTAACCAGGCACCTATGTAACTGCATTTCAAGACAGATGCAGATGCCTAACAGTTCAGAAAAATCAGCTTCTTTTTCATTTCAGCCTTATTAGTAAAAATAAAGTACTACTTAGGTGCATTTTTCACCCAGTGAACTAGTATTCTAGCACAAAGGTTAGTCTTTGTTGCTGAGTTTTGGCTATCATGAATATTTAGTCATCTCTGCTATACTATCTTGGTTAACAGATCTCATGCCAATTCTCTGTTATAACAAATAGACATTATTTTCCCTCTTGTTGCACTCAATAAATATGTCCACCCCCACCAAATATGCCTTGGCAGCAGTCCAGTCATGGGAGTCACTAACAAGATGGTACACCTGAGGTCAACCAAATCACTCTTTAATACAATAATCACATCTCAGCTTGGCAGTCCATCACCTATCATTCTTCCCAAATGAATGTACAAAACTGCAGGAGAAAATACTCCTGGGCACTGCTTGCACTGCAGTGGTGGCAGCAGCTGGTCCAGCAGATGCTCCTCATGTGATTCAGCACCTGTGCTTTTGCATTGCTTTTCTGCAGTGGGCCATGTTAATAGATATTTTTTTCACTTTTTCAAAGTGAAATATCCATACCTAAAATAAATATTCAGAGGGATTTAGCAAAACTCTATTTCTCTTACTTAAAGGAAACTATCCAATTGTAGAAAAGCGCCTTAAAGAGCCCTAGAAGACTTTATTAGTATAATCTCTGTACTTTGTAATTTATGTGTGAGATAGATTTGAGACACCTCAGTCTTCTTGGTATACTGTGGGTCTGAAAAACATATGGCAAAAAAAGGAGAGGCTAAGTTAATACAGAAGAGATAGGTACATATATGTATTTTAAAAATAAAACTCTGACGAACTTCTGATTTGGGAACCATTTATTATTAGGATGAATAATTTCTTGCTTCCTAAATAGAGCAATGGGGTTTTGCTGTTTTATGTTAAAAATGTGGGACAGTGACCCACTTTTCTACTAGAGGTTTATTAGGACTTTCTATTTAGATACTTATAAAATCATGTGCATATAAAAATCCTTAATCCTTAAACAGTCTTGTCAATCTTAGTAACACATGGAAACCCTTAGTCACGACTGAAAAATCCACCCATTTGAAAATCTAGTGATTTCAAAATGTACATTTTAAGAGCTGGACTTGATGTTCCTTATGTGTCACTTTCAACTCAGACTATGATTCTATGGATATCTTCCATGTACTCAAATCTGTCAGGAAAAAAAAAAAAAAAAGAAAATGTAGATAAATCATATTCTTTCTTTCATCAGAACTCTCTCCCATGTGAGAATGCCAGAAGATAAAAAGAACATTATATAACATCCAGTATAACATATTGGAACCATCCTTTGCCTACTACCCTCTCCTTTCCAGATAAGATCATATCTCTAATGGACCATTGATAGTTTATGCATTTCACCACTGCTATGAAAAGCACTTGCTAGGGGATTTCTTAGGCTGGAGATCAGATTGAACAAAATAAAAATCACAAAATAAATATTTTCTGGAGTTCTTAACTTCCTAGAATTGTGGGTTTTTCTTCTTTTTTTCTCACTAATTTTTTATTTCTATAAAACTCTCACATCTTGTGAATATACAGGCAGCACAAGGCTTGGTGGGGCACTCTTGTAACTCTGCCTGTGTGTTAGTAAAACTGGAGGCTTTTTCTATGCATATTAGTAATGTCTAAACTCTGTTGCACTCTAAAGTGACAAATCAGTGTCACAGTAAGCAGTGACCTTGTAATCAAAAGGATCTAGGGCTAATTTGACATTTTCAGTGTTTATAGCAAACTGGAGCATTTCTGAGTGAAAATATAAATTGGACACTATGGCTTCAAATGTCACTTCCCTTTACTTTCTATCTAATTCCTAAATTAGATATCTATCTAAATTCAAAACTATTTAAATTACTGAATAGAACTTGAGGAAATGTATAAACCCTAAGCCTTTTCAGATATGTCTTGATTTTTTGTTTTGTTTTTAATAATAATAATAACAGTTCTTTTTAGTAGAGATGTTACTTGCTTTTCAAAAATATTATAATTGATATAGCACACATTTTGCAAATAGAAGTTTTAACTACTTCTAAAACTACCCATTAAAATCTATCTCAGATACTTTTGAGAAAGAGAAAAATGTATTTTGAAAATGAAAAGGAAAAGAAAAATGAATTCTTTCAGGACAGAAATACCTTGACATAAAATGAAATTAAATGTCTTTCTGAAGTTCTTACGTTAACTTCTACCTTACCAAGATAATTTAGTACATCACAGATGAAAAATGTAATTTAGTTGTCTGCAAAACTGCAGAGCATTGTTAAAAATGATGAGGCCCTAAACCCCATTAAGATTGTCCATTATTCCTTTAAAGACTTCTGCTTTGAAAATATATGAACTCAATGTGTGACAGAAGCTCTGCCTCAAATATTTCCTTCCTATGAGTTCATTGACAAAGACACAGTGGTTGTTAGACACTATCTAAGACATTTGATGACCTCTCTGTCCTAGAAAAAAGTGACGTGTCAGTTCTCACTTTTCTTGCAATATTGTTAAAATAGGTAACAAAACAATTGGAACAGTTAGCCTAAAAAGATGTGTGTCAAAGGTGACTTGGGCAGCTCAGTGATGTGACTTTAAAAAAGCAGCAATATCAGAGTTAAGGATGGAAAAAATATACAAAGCACTTAATGTCATAAATTGCTTCCCATACATTTATATAGGAGATTGTAATTTCAAAAATCATCTTTTGCCTATGTTTTTCACATTCTGTTGTAAAATGTATTTTCTTATATTTAGAAATAGCAGGGGCTGATCTACCAGCCACTATGGTAAAAATATATGATGTGTCACACTTAGTCAACTATATAATTAACTAATGAAATTGCATTATCAATAATTACAAGTTGATAATAATGGGAAAATCTAAATCAGTAAAAGTCTATCTTTCTACATTTGTCCATCAGATCTAGCTAATGTACAATAAGATTATAAAAAGAAAACCAAATTCTACTTTACTACTAAGAAAAAGAAGATGTGTTTCACCAATGCCTTCAGTTGTTAATGAAGTTACCTACTTCCTTAACATAATTCTTTTGGAATAGTTTTCACTGGATGATTTCAAAGCAATGGTACTTTAATTCAAAGAATACTTTCTTGCAGTAAGATCTGCTGGTTCCAGAACCATAAGACACAGTAAATAAATGCTGCTGTTTAAAATGTCACAATTTTTGCTCAGGAGAAAGATGAACAACTTTCACCTCTAAATTTCCAAACATTCTGAGCTTTATTCAGTTTAGAATTTCAAACCTCAACTAATTTTCCCTTTGATAGCTGCTGCTTGCTACTGTTCCATTAGAAGCTGAAACAACAACCCATCTCACTTAGCTACATTCAGTGTTTCTACCAAGAAAGCCAAATAGAAAAGTGTATAAGCTTGGGAAAACAATAGGGAGCAAAGATCAGGAGACAGAAGATTGGGCAAGGAATCTGAAACACAAGATGATAAGCAAAGATTTTAAAATAGTGAAATTCTGGAAAGTGGGTTTGGAGAGAGAAATATAAAGAAGATGAAAAACTGTGAGTCAAAAGTCAGTGGTGAATACTAAAATTGACCTCTAAACTTTACAAGAAAAGAATAAAACGAGGTGCCAGTGTGAGTGCGATATTTATCTAAACCAGGACATAAAATGGAAATGGGCAGTTCTAATATACAAGGAATTAGTCACTCATATATATATATATATATATATATATATATATATATATATACATGAGGACCAGTAGAACCTGTGGTGTTGAATTTATAGTTGAAATCAAGATCAAAACTTTTGAAAGGCATGACAGAGGAATAATTTGATGATATTTTATGATCTATATTATTCAAGAAATCAAATTAAGCTGTTATAATAATCTTTTTTCCAAAGACCTGAAATTAATTTAATATTTAGATTCTGTCCAATAGCAAACGATAAATCACTTCTTCCTATCTTGAATGCAGGCTGCTGGATTGTGCATGTTTACCTCTGATCCTGGAAGCTGAGAGAGGAAAATGGAAGATGTTGATTTTCCTGTATTTTTCCCAAAACTCTTTCCTTAATCACCTTCACTAGGAAACTCTTGTTATGCTTATATGGACAGAGCTTCTGCTACATTTGGATTTATTTTTTTACGGTTTTATTTTACTGTTTCTTTATTTGTCATGAGACCAGGTTACAACACCTGGCTGCAGAGCACACATCATCTAACTTATTCCAATGTCTACCATTCATCTCCTTAATTGCTTTCCATTTTCTCATAGCCCAGGAGTAGTACATGGCAATAGTTGACCCTGATATCAATACCAATTTTATGGGAATGATGACTTAAGGAAAAAAAAAAAAGGAACATTTGAATAAGAAAACTGTAAAGATTAAATTGAGTAGGGTTTCTGTGGGGGATGCACTATTCCCTGGAGCATAACAGATTTTCAGTGGCTTTGATCATGTACTAAATTGGCTTTCAGATCAGTTTTCAGAATAAGGTGGCAGAGATCACCTTATGAGAGATAAGCAGGAATAACTTGTGTCATAATGGCCATTAAAATATTTAAGCAACACTACAGAAAACTAAATGCAACAAATTTTCAAATGAGATCCAGTTCATTTGAAAAACATAGTGAAAATTTGTATCTGGAGTCTGAGAAGGACATTGAAAGAGAGAAGGGACATTGGTAATACATTAAAAAGCAGAAGAAATTGAGACTTATTTTTCTTATACAATGAACCATGAGTTTTATAGCCTTAAATGCCTGGTGTAATCATTCAAGCCTTGCATGCCTCAAAAGAACATTAGAACAATGAGTAAAAGAAGAAACGATTAAGAACTTCCTTAATATTGAAAGGCTTTTCTTTGTTTTGGTGTAAAGTTTTATCAGGAACCATTTTTTTTCCTCATAAAATTAAGAAAAATAGGCACTTGTGCTGTTAAGGCAGGTAAAAAAGTCTAAATAGAGCACGCATGCAAAATACATGTACAAGGTGTCTGGAAAAAAACCTTGATTCTTATACACTGGACTCCTGTGTTTTAGGATCCTAATCTGTGGAGGAGAATCTAGCTTCCTTCTCAATCAGATGCTCTTCTGATGTGCAAAACCCGTAGGTTTTAATATTTCTAGGCCAAGCAGAACATAGGAGTTTCATTTCCTGGACAAAGATTTTCAGTAGTGAAGCTAATAGACAATTTATTTTTATCCTCCAGGAGCAGCTTTCTGAAAGAACTCTAGATCTGTCCGTGTGTGTTAATCATATTGCTAATGTACCACCTGAGCCAGCAAAGGGAGCATCAAGCCTGGGATAACAGCAAACCTTCTCACAGGACCATGACCAATGAAGGGTACCAGCAACTTTGAACCTACCGTGCTTCTGTTCCTTCTGATCCAGCCACATCCCCCCTGGGTGGTAAGAAGCTCAGATAACCTTGACTGCTCATTACTCTTGATGTAATTTTTGCTTTTTTTATTTCCAGTACCATGATAATGAATGTATATTTGTTATCAAAATGACAATGTCTTGCTTAAGTAGCAGTGTGATTTATTTTTGTTTTTCATGGTGTGCATTGCCAGACTGATACATAATTAAAACATGCAGTTTGCTGTGGAGCAGAGTATGGTCATTCTACATGAAATACTATCGATTGTTACTATTACCAGACAATGAAATTGGCATCAAAATCTTGGGTTAATCAAGAATTAAAATAAACAAAACAAACAAACCAACAACAATAACAAACAAAAACAATCAAAAACAATCAAAGACAAAAAACTCCAAAACCAACCAAAAACCAACAAAAACACAAACAGAAAATATCAAGCAAAACCCAAAACAAACAGACAAACCAAATCAAACCAACTAACCAAATGAACAAACAAAAAGCAAACGGAAAAAAAAAATCACAAAACTAAACCAACCAACTGCCTTTAGAATTATAAAATGGCATGGGGGGTTGGTATTTTAACCAATAAATAAACTGCTTTAAAAAAATTAAAAAGACAATTAACCAACCAGAAAATAGAGAAAAGTTCACATTATCTTACTTCAGGGATACCAATAAAATTAAGTTAAATTTGATACATTGATGGCAAGCTAATAAACTTGTTGAAATGCCCCTATACAGTCATGCTGCAATATCCAAGTGTAACTGTAAAGTTTGATCCTGAGAAACACACTTATGTTTATGTGCAAAATTATTTGACTGAGCTATGTGCAAGTCTGCACTGTTCATTTTGTGAAACTTTGGCAGCATTCAACACCTATCAGACAGCTGAAAATTGTTGGACAAGTCACAGCTTCTTATTTTATTCTAGGTTTCCCTTTCTGTTTTAGAGTTTATTCTCTGTTACTCCTTCATTGCTCCTGAAGTTATTGTTCCTCAAGCTTTTTAAAAAGCCAATCATAAAACTGTAATCTATATTATTGTGTCTATGTAGAGGTGTGCCATACTTTGCAGAAGGTAGTTAAGCAATTTTTAAAAAGTAGTATTAAGAGAATGTCGGGGGGAAAAAAGTCATGGAGTCCATGGACACTGTACAGAGAAGCACTACTTCATGATGCTGCTTTTGAGTCTAGAGAACTGTAATTCTGATGGAATGATACACTCCACTTCCAGACACAGATTAGAAAATGAAGAACCTTTGTGTTCACCTTGCTAATTACTGCTCATTTTCTCAAGAAAAGAAAAGGTAGATCTTTATGTAAAGGATTCTGAAGTAAAGGTAATTGTCTCTAAAGCAGGAACCACTAGAGTATGATTAAAGATTGAGATAAAAGACAGAGGAGCAAAATACCAAAATTAATAGGTAGTGTTTTACTAGAGTATGGAACACCTTCTGTAAATTAGGGGAGTAATTGAGACAAACATATCAGAGCAAAATGTGACCTCTGAGACATGAATTTGATCTGAAGTTGGAAACTGCCCCAAAAAAGCAGGGAGGTACAGTGAAATTGTAAGCCACACAATTTTATTGATAAGAATGTTTAAGCAAATAATGAAATTCATTCTATCTACAGCCCCACCATACCTATTGTTTTATAAGTCTAACAATTCTCAACCCAGCTTCAATGATATCTAAAGAAATTGCTTTTTCTCACATTAGCGAATGAAACCTATAGCTTGTGATAAAGATCCGTGATTTTATTTAATAAGATCCATAATTCCTCAGATAATTAACCTTTAAAAACCTGTGACTGCTATGAGTCTTTGTAGACTGTATTCCATGTGAAGTAAATACTTGTGGTTAAACTGTACCTTTCAAATGAGTTAATGAGCTAATATTGGGAAAACTGGTAGATTCTTAAATATGCCATTGTGCTTGAGACTTCTGGAAATCTTCTGTGTTCATTGTACTTCATTAGCTCTTTTTTTCCACAATTATTAGAGAAACAAAAAGGTGTCAGGTGAATTTAGAGATTAATCCATTAGACTGTACATGCTTTCCTTTCAAAGTTTGTTAATTTTCTTTTCTCTTTGTCAGTTTTAATTTATTCACTTAAACCAGAATGAAATAATTGTGTCAGTGTCTGAGTTCTATTTCATACTCAAGGTTTTAGTGCAGGTATAAAATTGGCTTTTGGATTCAACTGACACTTGTTAAATGATTATGGAGTAACACATGTTGAGTCAAGGCGCCTGACACGTCAAATTAAATCAAAATTAGTTCAATCACAGTCTAGTGTTTATGTACACTGGTAACATATATTGTAAAATTGCTATAAAGTTACTACATTCAAAATATTACAATGAAAAATAATCATTTCCTTTGGAAACCAATGGCAAGGAATCATATACAGTGAAATTATTTAGACTCAGACTATGAAGTATCTTTTCCTTCTGGTAAGTCACTACCTCATTTATAATAGGACTTTACGAAGCACCTGTCTGTCACATTAATATTCTCTGCAATGATTAGGCACCAGCACTATCAAAGTCATTCTAACCTTTCAGAACTCTCTTTGGCTAGTTTCCCACATTAGTCATAAAACCAGTACAAAGTCTGCATCCATTCAGCCTTTTACAGCTATTAAAAAATTGGAAAATTTAATTCACACTCTGACATCCTTACAGAGGAAAGTGCAGGCAGGAGCATTCTCCAGGCTTTTGCAAAGAGTCATCAGACTGAATTCCAAGACCAATCTATATGTACAAATAAAATAACATCTTTGTTTCTGAAAACAGCTATGTAAACAAAAGGATCACATTTTTATAAGAGACTCAGAAAATAAATAGCAGGGCTCTGATTCCAAATTCTACTGTTCTGAGTCTTACTGCTGCAGACAGGGACATATTTTGAAATTTATTTAAACATTAAAACAAGGTGGTCAAACCCTAAAGGACTTTCTATTGAGATATCTAACCTTTACAGAAAACAGTGTGTATTTTCACTAGTTTTAGACACTTTAATAGTGTTATCAGGAGATTTTATACATGGAATAACAACATTGGCATTAATAGGCTTCCTTTTACAGGTATGAGTTAGTCATAAAATTAAGAGCTATTGGAACAAGACTTTAATTTCTAACTTATAACTGATTTTAAGATTAATTAAAAATCGATCAAGGTTGTGATAAAATTTTCAGTGTCTTTAATAAAATCAAAGCTGAACCAACAAATGAAAATGCAATGTTTTGCCTAAAAGAGACAACATAAGTATTTGTGATTAAAATTATTTGCCTTTCTTACGAGCTGTACAAATCAAGTTAAATATCTTGCTCTTGTTAGCTTAGGCTCTCTGGTCCCACTTTAATTCAGGCATCTGTGTATGCTGTGTGACAATGCTGTTTAGTGATAAAATACTGCCACATAGCATCACATTTCAGCATCTGACACACCACATGCTGGCTAAAATGTTCTGCACTTATTTGTCAGTTGGTGCTTTACCACTGAATTCACCAGAAGGGAATACAAGTAAGGAAAAATAGGAGTCTAACTTCACCCACAGATTTTCTTACTGCTTTGGTGGTAGAAGAAAATTCAGTTGCTGAATACAGCAAAAAGAAATAGGACTTTATATAAAACTAGGTCAATATCAAATCCATTAAAAAAAAAGTCGGGAGACCAAGACACAAAAACCTGAAGTGACTGGTTCCAAATTATTCAGGTAGCTCACAGGAAAAAAAAGCAAATAGAGGAACTCATACTTGTAAAGTGTCAGGTCAGCAGCTTCAAAAGTCAAGCCTCTGCCATTCTGAAGGCAAAAAAATATTTGCAAGTTGTTTGAGAAGTTAAAATATATGGTAGTTCAAGCATTCTGAAACACTACTAAGACTAAAAGATTAAAAGATCCTTCCAACTCCTGAACTCTTTTCCCATTACACACACAACCAAAAATTCTGGATATATCTAAGGTGCATAAGAAATTACACTAAGTTGAAATTCATGTTTTGGTATCAACCAACAATTTTTTGTCATTGCAAAGTCCAGATATGACAGAAGTGAAACTCTGAAGGGAAAACACATTTTCAAGGGAAAATATATTCATCTCATTGGGTTTCCCTTTAGGAAGATTTTCATACAATAATGAATTTGCATACAATAAATACTGTAATGTAATAAAAAAAGTATATGCTTCAGTGATGATGGTTTAGACCAAGCACTTTTTCTTTGTAGTTTGTATTATCTGTCAGTGTCTGTTAGGAATGGATTTTTTTTCACCTGCTTTACTACAGTCTTTATAGATGAATCACTGTATTACATTCCTCTGCTATGGGTAGTAATAATATATAGGTTAAATGATTACAATGAACTGTAATAAAGTTCAGAATGACAAAAGACCATTAAAATACCTCAGCAGTAATCATGGGTTCCTCATTGTCTATTTCATTATTAAGACCCATCAAATTAATTTTTGTAACCTACATATATTTCATTAATCACATTGTATGATTTTGTGGTTTGAGGGAAGTTTTCCTCCTTCATGCACATGATCTCTCCACTGCATTCCAGAGGAATTACACCCAAAAGTTCCAGGACTTCCCTAATTAATTTTTGAAAGCAGTGAATGCTAACTATATCAGGGTTACCACAAAGTGATGACTACAATTCTCTTTCTTTTGACCTTCCTCTGTCTTTGAATATTTGTGTGACTTGAGTGTGGCATTCCCAATATGCACCAGCTGAGAATTTTCCTCTGTTGTGGTGAGCTTCTAAGCAGCTGAACTAAGTTATTCAAATTTGTTTTGTTCATCTCAAGCTGTGTAAGAATGCCCTAAAAGGATATTTTGAGATGAGATTACATTTTAATCTTCATCTTGATGAAGTCAGGGCACTCATACAGAACTTGTAGGAGCTCTTTGCCTTATAGAGCTATACAAAAATCACACAGTTTCCTTCCATTTTATGCAGTTTACAAAGCATAATTGAAATTTAGTAAAGCAGTCCAGTTAATTTCTTTGAGCTAGGATATCTCATCTGTAATCATCAGTGCTCCCAAGACAGGACATCTTCAAATATAGTTTTTAGAGACAATTAAAAGCCACTTCACAAATAGCTGTTTTAGAAAGAAAATGGCTCTAGTTTCATTGCTAAAGTTTTTCTTGATACTGGTCATGGTATATAAGTAGATGGAAAGAGATTAATTAGAACCAGATCCTGAGAACTCCACAGATTAGAAAAAATTTGGTTTAATGTGTAGGACACAAAATTGCAACACTGAGATTTTCTAGCTGGACTGTATTTAAAATGAAGGTTTTAGCTTCCTTCTATTATATATTTTAAAGATAAAATATTATGTAGTGGCTTCATCTTTGGACAGAAGCCCGGATTTTCTGAGGTTAATCAGGGAGAGACAGGTGTCAGTACAAACTCAGGTTCAGGCTTTTCTTGTTTCTCTGCCTCCTAGAAGGCCTGACAATATTTTTCATAATCACCAAAGATCAGAATGGAGATCTGTGCAATTTGGTAAAATGAGTTTTACTTTTTTGTTTGCATGAGTAGCAGATTCCTTCTTTTCTCAGACTTATGAGAATAACACCAGCATAAAAAAAATAAATTAAAAATAGTTAGTAGCACCAGACAAACTGTTCAATGCTCACTAATTATGAAGAATCCAGCCTAGTAGCATGAATGTAAAGCCAATTGTATTGCCCAATCACATACTAACATTGGGCATCTCTGACCAGGTTCCTGTTAAGAGGGAAAAGAATTTTACAGGGCTGCAAAGTCTGTGCTCTGGTCCAAAGAAGCACACTGAGTGCCTGACATCTGTGTAGGGTCAGAACAGATGTCAGTCCTCTCCCACTTGGTAGAACCTTCATTTACATTCACTAGAAAATACTGGGCTCATGTGTGAGAAAACAGCATTACTATGAGGGACATTACCACTGTCTTCTAATTAAACATCCTTCCAAAATAATACAATATTTTAAATTAATTTTAATTAAGATCTTGAGCCACACATTTTATCCCAGTTTGGTTTTATAGTATACTGTGCATAATGAAGGTTATTATTCATTACTGAATTTTCTTCTCATATTCTGTGGCAAGTTGATGAACAGAAATTAATGCTATGCTGATCACACTTAAAATTTCTCCTGTTAGCAGTCCTTGTATTAATTTTCCTTTAATTATAGATACAATTAATGTATATATTCAATGGATTATTATATATGTTTATGCACATATAATTATATATAATTGACTATTATAGATATGACAGAGATATATAGAATTCAGAAAAGAAGCAAATTCAAAAACTATTTTATTGCTACCAGTCTCCAACTTTTACATTTCTGAGCAAACAGCGCTTCTTTAGGTCTCAAGGTCTTTTAAAATAAGTCTGCAAGAACAGTGAGAATAGAACAGGTTACAGGGAGAGTTTAATTTTTATTTTATTTTGGTTATTATCCAAATAAATGCTCTTGGAGTGTAGCTCAGCTGGAGCTCTGCAGCAGGATTTATAAGACTCTGACAATGCTGACTTCAGCCAGGGTTTCTGCTTCTCATTTTTGCAGAGCTTGGGAGATGATCTTCAGTTTGAACTGCAAATCCTGGAACCTTCAGCCCTCAGTTCAGCACCTCTGTGTGATAGGGCTGGTGTGTTCAGCTGAGCCTCCTGTCAGACAGAGCCTGAGAGGTTTCATGAGAAATATTTTGCAGTCAATGGGCTGCCATTTACTCACAAATACCCATTTCATCCTAAATATATCTTAGTGCTTTTACTCAGAAAAGATAAAGCAAAATTAAAGCATATTAAAACCTTCTGTGACTTCCTTCAAGCAGAAGTAAAATGACCTTTCTTCACTAGCTTAAGGGGGATTAAGACACAGTTACCCAACACCACTTTACATTGGAATTAAAGCATCCATGCAAAGCTTTAATGCTCTCTAGAAAGTGTGTGATGGTTAATTTCTTTTACTTCTCCTGAATCTCCTGTGCCTTTTTGATGTTAATTCCTTGTTCCCCCTTTACAAACCTCTTAAAAATTTTCATTCTTTACCAAATTACTTAAAAATGTAGTTAAAGCACATAAACACATCTGTTGACTCTTCACTTGCCCTTTAAGTTAAACATGCTTTCTGAATTGTAGCCTAAAAGTGAGTCTCTTTACTCATAAAGGGTGTTTTGGGGATGTCGCTGGGGATTTTCTTTTTGTAAGGTGCTGATCAATCTGTTCTTATGATCAAAAGACAATTAGTGAATTCTAAAAATTTCCTCCAGACTTTCTGCATCTTGCAGGAGCAAATCTTCTCAGACAGCAAAATCAAGGTCTGATTTACATGTGTCTACCTGCCTTCGCAGTTTGAGTAATTTTGTGCTCACAAATCACTGACCTGAATTCATGTGCCTAATGTGATTGTGAGCACAAATATTAGCTCTTATCTAATCACCCAAAGAGTATTTACACCTGTAATGAATTATGCATGGAGAAATTCAGCTCAACTATTTGTATATGCAAAGTTGAATACACAAAAAGCCCATTTCTTAAAATCTAGAACAAGATGTTAGACCCACTATATTTTTTACAGCAAGTACCAGTTTATCAGAATATTGAATATTTTATGTCTGGGTAAGTGCATATGCTTAAAAGAGGTAAAATATGGATTAATACAAGATTGCTCACATAATAACAGGAAAATGTTTCTTGCCTGAATTCTGAACATTTAGAGTGCATTTAATAAACTTGTTCAAAAACAACAAACTGTCATTAAAGAGCATAAATTTTTGCATTTGTTTTTGTAAATGACTATGTTTAAAAATAGGACTTTTTAAATGTCAGTTCAATCAAAGTATGAGGAAAAGAGTCAGAAATCCCTAAGAAAGTGAAATAGTGAAAAGAAATAGAAAAACTTCCTGAACTAAGCTAACAGATATTTTAAAAAGAACTATTTACTGAGATGAGCTGAGGTCTTCTGTCTTGCTTCCATTGATCTGCCTGCTACTGCAAGTGAACTGTTATAACTGTGTGAAACTAGAAATATTTTTTTCCATCGTTTCTTTGGTAAGGATGGCTGCTATTTAGGTAAGGCAGAAAAATGCCTATTAGCAGGTAAGACAAGGGAAAAAATCAACTAAGAGTTCATGTTCTGACAGTTGACAAAGAGAGATAAAGAGGGAAAAAGATTCTAACAAGCAGAGGAGGTGGAGAGACTTACCAGATATCCTACACAGCCCATCCAAAAGAAAGTTATTCTAAGGACAAAAATACTATGCAAACAGGGATTCCGCATTTCTTGAGCTGCATGGTTTAATCTTTGATGGTGTGTCTTTGCATCAGCAAAGATGCAAAAAGTCTTTGCAGTCAGCTCCCTGCTATAACTTTACAGAAAGAGCCTGCTAGTGTAAATCATGTGATGGGATTTTAGTAGTGAGAATGAATCTGGTCATTCAGTCCGTGTTAAAGACTAAGTGAAAAACAGTCTCAAGATAACAACTACCTTCTTTATATTCAGTATGGAAATAAGGTTTTGAATTCAGACATGAGAGGCATAGCTGAACAAACATGACCCAGATTCACACTTGTCAGTGCTCTGAATTTTGTTTTCCTTGTTGCACAGAGAGCAATCTAAGCTGTTTTAAAAGACCTACTTACAGTGACTCAAAAGTATAGTTGAAAATATTCCAATGCATTTTCTTTCATTCTTTGTGGACAAATTACCACCAGAAAAAGTAGTAATTATTTTAAATTTTGAATCATTATAGCCTTTAAAACTAAAATATGAAAAAGAATTTATTTTCTTCATCTCCTTTCTAATAGTTGTCTGTTTACTGTAAGGACATCTAAGAACTTCGAGTGTAAACAGGAGAGGAAGAGTTTAGTCTGTGCTATTTCAAGTTCACAGAAATCTTTAGGCGAAGCAAAACATCCTGGTAATCACCACAGATGAAACAAGAGTGCTTCAAAGAAGTAAATTTGCAATTTTGAGTCTCTTTTTTGTTTAAGAAAATGTCCTGAAAGTCCTTGAATTTTGACAGTCTTGCATCAGCTAGCTGCCTGCAGCATTTCCCTGGGGCTGCTCTTCAAATGTTCTCAGGTTGGGATCTATAGTAACACTGCTTCATATCACAAGTGCAAACAGCTTTTCTTGCATATTTATCTCATTGCTATCTTGGAAACTGTATGCACAGCACAATAGCTTTTCAAATATTGATGGAATATTCAGTTGTTATCTCCCTTTCAGCTCTCCCTCAAAATGCAGTACAAACATTTTCAGCCTTTGCTTAATATGCTAGATACCTGCTTCTTACTTTTCACTGCACATATTCAAAGTTAAAATAACAGTTAAATTAAAAATAGCTAACAATAAATACATTCTTAAATCATCTAAAAGATACCGGACAAATTTTTGAAAGCAAATGACTACATATTTCTGAATATATTTATTATATATTATATATTATATATTATATATTACCTAACACAGATATGTCTGAGGACAGACTCAATTGGAAATTTACCACCCAAATCATTCAGCTGGCCTATCAAATCTCTACAGATTGCATGATTATGCAGCCTTTTCCCCCAGATCTATTTGATTTAATGTGTAACATAGGATCAAAAAAAATACAATTCTTTCTTTCCATGTCAGTCAAGAGTTCAGTTAAGACTCCCCCAAACATATGTATCTACTGAAATTTGGTATAGTGTAGTGGCTTCCTGTCACTGCTGGTGTTTTGTTGCTGCTCTTAAAGAGCATAGACATGGGTGTGAGTCCCAAAAATACTTCTACCACCTCTGTGGAGAAGTGAACATCTCAGGATAGCTTAAATGGCATGTGGTGCCTAGGTTTGGACACTTGAATCAAGCTTAATGTCCCTTTATAATCAATGAATATCTGGTCAATACAATAAAGAGTATGGAAAACTATTCACTTCACCCTCTGTAGATATGTGTTTATTGTTCAGCTGATTTTCTCTAGTGACTCCACTGATTATATCAAATATAATGCAAATTTAGACAATGGCTTACTTGAAGATACTGACAACAAAGTACAGAATTTAAGAGTTCTGTTTCTTAAGATTACACCCAATGCCTCAATTTCCCCAAGAAAGGACATACACTTTTTTGTGTCCTCATGTATAAAGTATGCAGGTATCTAAAATGCTCATTGAAGAGGATAATCTACAAATCCATGTATACTTTGGTAAGAAGATTTTACCTATACCTTTAATTTTACCATGCACTTCTAGGTTTGTTTTTCTGCTTACTCCAGACTGCCGCAGGCTTGGACACATTTCAGGGCTAAGCTTGATTTATTAAATATTAAAATAAATATATACAATTTTGAAAGACTTGTCTCCCTGCTACAAGAGGATAGTTTGTGTTATTGGGCAGCAGATTATTAAACCTATGCTTTCACAAATCATACTGTATCAAGCCACTGCCTTGGAAAGGAAAGAACTATAAATTAGAACCTTCTTAAAATGTGTAGGCATTTCCCTGATCATTGTCTTAAAGGAGACTCTCTCCATGAGTAGCTGTTCTTATGGAAGCAGCCTAGGTGACTAGAAAACAAAAATTCTAGTTATCTGAGGCTGAGTGACCAGTGTCTTTCCCTGTCTGGCAGTCAATGGGGCTGCTGTGCTCCACCACAAACAGGACAGAGGAGAACAGGAAGAGTGAGAAAACCCATGGGGCAAAATAAAAGCAGGGAAATCATGCATCAATTACTGTCACAAGCAAAGCAGACTCAGCTCTGGGGAATTCAATTTAAAGCATTTAATTACAGATTTAGAGAAGAAGACAAACATTTAGCCCTTAAAGAATACATCTTTCCTCCCCCTTACCTCAGCTCACCTTCACTTCAGGCCTCTCCTCACCTGGTTGTTGCCTCAGATTATGCTTTCTTTGGTGAGGTGACACGTGGAGCAGGGGGTTGGGGTCAGGGTATAGAACTGTGTCCTGATGTTTCTTTTCCCTTGCTTTGCTTCTGGCCCTTCCTTAATGCATATTTCCTCCTCTCTGGTACAAGTTCTTCATGATTTACAGCCCCTCTGTAGTAATGGCCAGCTCTGCCATGAAGAACCTCATATGATCTTATGACACTGATCCTTTTCTCTCAATGTTTTACCATTCTTTCTTAAATATGTTGATCCAGATGCACCTCTCACTAGGCAGAGGGGTTCAGCTGTGCTCTGCCATGGGTGGGCTGGCACCATCTGGAACTGGCTGTCTTCTTATAAAGGCTACCCAAAACCTCACATTGCCTTCACCCTGCCCTTCATATGCAGTGCAGAGATGTGTCCCCTCTGAAACAATTTATCATTAGTATGCAGAGGTGAATCTGCAGTAAGTCACCCTTCAGATGGTAAAAGAGCCAGCAGCACTTTGGTATCTTCTGTGCTCTGAGGTGGTGTGTGGTGCCAGGCAGCTCATTTTCCACTCAGGGAGCAGCCAGTTCAGAACATGGACAGCAAAAATGCCTGGTAAATCTCAGGACAAAATGCAGTGTGAGCTCCTAACACAAAAGCTACAAGCATTTTTTTCCTAATGTTCAACTTCTCCTCTGTCCTTGTTTATATCTGTCTCCAATTTCAAAACAAATACCTTGTTTAGCAAGACTCCCTTGAAGTGGTTGCAGAGCTGTTACTGAGAAGCCCTGAATGAGAGCTCCCACTGTATGCTAGCACCTTGTCTAGCACGGTGGCAATAATTTCAAAGGATTTCAACAAACTAGTCGTGCATGATCTTGATGCTTTCCTGAACCACACTGACAACCCATACTCAGGCTGGTTTTTTCTCATGGGTCTCTTCCACTTTGATCTCAGAGTTGAAAAAATTTCCAAGCTGATGTCAAACTGCATTCTTTATAATTCCTTTATGTATGTCCTTGTGTGTCTTCTAGCCAGTTTAGCACCAGCCAAATTAAAATTTAGCACCAATTAATCTGGAAATGTTACTATCTTCTACATACAGGCCATGCTCAAATGCTTCTCATAGTGTCACTTTACCATAGGTCCTGGGATTTTGGTCCTCATCTGCAGGTAGGCATATACTCTGGAGCTTCAGAGCTGCATTGACTGCAAGAAGATACCTGGAAAGTTAGAAGCAAGTCCAATAGATGTGAAAGATGTGAATTTTAGGTAAAACAGAAAGGAAAGTTACAGTAGTTAATTTTCCCCAATGCTTGCTGCATTCGTTAGAGGCACGACAAGGAGGCTCCCCACACGCCCCTGTTATTATTTAAGAGTTGATATAGCAGAACAGCACTGTGGATGCTTTCTTATGTTTCTCTGATTGCTTGGCAGAAATAATGGAGAGGCACTTGTCAATTTTCAGCAATCCATGAAATTTCTGCTGTTAGAAATTCCATAGGTTGGATATATGGATCCATCTACCAACTTTCTCTGCAATTTGCTCTGACATTTACCAGATGAACAGAAGAAGTGTTATGTGCAAAACACATACAATGATTTGAATATGTTGAGTAGGTTTAAAATTCATAAACATATTAATATAATTTTAGATTTTTTGAAGAAAAAAATTAGAGTGAACTTCCACAGGTTCAGAAAACATAAGGGAACTGAAAACATGTTTGCAAATATAACAGCAAAAATCTAGATACATTTAAAATTAAACATTTTAATTTTATTTTATTTTTTTTTTAATAATAAGACCTGCAACTTTTTCTGTTTGTTTGATTGTTTATTTGTTTTACAGGGATACACATGAATGAAATATATATGAAATTCAGGAAAAATTTCTTATAATTACAGGAAAATACCACATGTTTCAAGCTGTAAAATAGTATAAATGCAGAATTCTCCAGAAGTGACTATTTATTCACTTGATTCTTTGAATTGTAAAATTTATTATGTTGCCTACTTACTATGCACATGTAACTACAGTTTAAATTTATAAGGCTACTTTGCTTAACCATGCATATACTAAAAGGTATAGGTATTTTCTATTCTCATGCACATATGTAATTGTGATTATTCAGTTTATCAAGCAAGAAGTGAATCAACAGTGTCACTAGGTTTGTTTAGGCTGACATATTCTTCCATTGCTACTTTCAAAGTCCAATGGTTTCTGGGTTAAGAGGGCAAGAACTTAGACATTCTGTGCAGTGAAGCAAAAATTGCTTTTTGTCATTAAAACCAAACCATCCTGAAAAATAATGATTCTCTTTTAATGGATTTTTTCCTTTTTACAGGTGTTCACATGCATCAAGCTACCTTTAATTTGGATGGCTTAAGGATTTTGCAGAAGCAGAGCAAATATATACAGTTGTTAACAAAGTGTAAAGCATCAATGTGTTTACTGATTCTCCGCTAGATTTTATACAAAGGGAAGGAATTGTCAATTACACTTTGATAATAACTAAACTTGTTATTTAATAACTAAAATAAATAACTAAACTTTTCCTTTCTCTGTAGTGGCATCATAACTGCATCCTTTATTCTGCAATTTCAAATTGTGATTTGTATTTTGTAGTCTCCTCTGTTCAGATTTCAATACAGTTGTAAATATTTTCTAAATTCAAGCAGTCATACTCTTTTCTGTTAAAAAAATGATATTGCAGTTCTCCCTCAGAACTGTTAAAATATTTATGAAATGACAGAAAACCATCCATCAAAAAAACCTTAATCTTGCTGTTCACTTGCTTTCAGAATATTAAGGTCAGCCATCACTACTGATTCTTGTTCAGGAACCCTGAGCCAAATCAAGAGAGAAAAAATAGATGCTATATTTTTGTAACAAGATTCACTACTTCTGTTCTGTAACTGCAGACATGGAACTTATTTGTACAAATATGACAGAAGCATAGAAATTACAGATGCATAACAGCTCTGTCGCGTTGGCACTTTTGGTCTTCATGGTATGTTTTGATGGCTAACAACTTGCTGTGCTGCCAGTACCTGGATGGCCCAGCCTTGACAAAGTGCTCAGAATCACAGTAACAGGACAGAAACAAGCCTGTAAGAGTGTGTGTGTGAGTGGGATGCCCAAATCGTCTGAGTGGGTGACTCCAAAACTGATCTTGCTAAACAGGAATACAACCATCAGTTCAATTAATCAGCAGCTGGGAAATTAAGAGACCTATGGGGGCAGGGGGGGAAATGTAATCTACACAGATACACAAGGGAAAAACAGTGATGGTATAGATGGGACCAAGGCAACAGTGGTGCTGGTATCACTCTTTCAGATGTGGCCCCATGACACAAGAGGCTCTACCTGTGCCCCCAGTGACTGCCTCCATGTCACCCACAGCCACCAAGGGGGCATTTGGTGAC
Source organism: Parus major (assembly GCF_001522545.3). Classification (NCBI taxonomy): domain Eukaryota; kingdom Metazoa; phylum Chordata; class Aves; order Passeriformes; family Paridae; genus Parus; species Parus major. Next base: position 123,831,335 of record NC_031769.1, read on the forward strand.
TTGCACCCCAAGGGTTTAGGGTATCTCCCCTCTGAAAATATGGGAGCAGCCAGCACTCACATCTCCCTGAGGAGGAGGCATGAGAAGCACATCCCACAGGCCCAGGGGCCTGCATCACCTATTCTGAAGTACATGTGCATGTATTACTGTGTCATGGATCAAAAGACTGATTAAGATTTATCAGGATTGTATAGGATATTTAGAAAGCACTTTGAGGCATTTTAACACTTAGAATATTGTGGTTTACATGTGCTATTGCTAATATTGATCCTGAATGTATAGTTTGATGATTCTCAATTAATTATACCTCATTAATAAATCAGTAAAACCACTTGAATCCTGATTTGATTTAAACTACATGACCTGAACAGGTTTTCCACGGTACAGGGGCTTGATTTACTAATGAATGTCTAAACTGTGATTAAGCAGCTTGGAAACGTGAAAGTTTATCTAGCAGCACCACCACTTTGCCTGCCAGTCTGACAGCTCCTATCTGATTTTAATTGAACTCACATGAAGTGAAAAGGATTTTGCTGGCAGTTGTGCTCCTCTCAGTTGAGCAGTCTGGGATAAGTTAGAGGGCTGAAAAGACCACAGTTTTTCAGTTGTTTTTGGGGGAGTGGGTTTAGGGTTTTATATTTTTGTTTGTTTGTTTGCTTGCATTTCACTGCTCATTTATTTCTTTTTATTTTTGAAGAGCTTTTGGGTTTCTTTTTTTTATTTTAGTTTTTTACAGTCACAGTGGAGAAGAATCTCTTAGCTCATGCTTTCTTCTTTGCTCCTGCGTTGTACTCTTATCTCATTGATTTCCTAATTCTGAAGAACATGATAAATTATGTTTGGTACAGAAACATGGTCTTCTATGAGTTAAGGATGTTTTTCCTTTCAGTTTGTAGTCTATCAGAATAAAAATACCTCTGACTGGTTTTGTCATATATCCAGCATGTCTGATCATGTTCATGGGCTTGAAAGTTCAAGTGTGTTAATCACCCTTGGCTGCTTCCACCAAAGTCTCAGAAGTGACTGAAAATAGTAGTGAAATCCCTCCACTGTATATTGGCATCTACAAAAACTGGTGCATGCCTTAACTCAACAAGTTTGTTTTAGCCAGAGGCTGATCATAATCAAAAATTGTAATTTATGGCATGATTCAAAGCCAGACCAAAAGTTGTTTAGCGAATTGTGAAAGAGGTGTAAGAAAATCCTTATTTTCTGAGAGATTTAGATGAATATATTGATAAATTCCTTAAATAAAATGTAAGGTTGAGGTTTCTACTGACTGAAAATACATTTAATTGGCTAAATAACTTGGCAAATCTCCGTAAGTGAATGCATTTTATTTGCACTAAAGGTGTAGTTGAAATATTTATTTTGTCCTCTGCAACATTACAAAACTGATCAGAAAATATACTCTGGAAGGTCAGGCCTGGAATTTAATACCAGGTCTAGTATTTAAAATTACCTCATTCTTTCTGCACCATTTTTCAACCTTATTAGTTGTAGATTTTGTAAATATATGTTTATATATATTAATAATATATGAACATATATTATATAATATATGAACATTATCCTGTACACTATTATTTTTCTTCATCCTTCTTCAGTTTCTACTACTGTCGTTCCTCCCTCTATTATTGATTCTCTGAAAATATATTCATGTTAAAGAGATAAGTAGCATCTTTCTTTTTGGGCAATATTTTCTATCATCTTAAATGTATTTTGTCACAGAATTACAGAATCATAGAATAACAGAATAATTAGGGTTGGAAGGGACCTCTGGAGATCATCTAGTCCAATCCTCTGCTGTGGCAGGGTCACTTAGAGCACATTATACAGGAATGTGTCTGGGTGGTTTCTCATTCTTATCTTCATGTTTATATACCACAATTTCTGTCAACCCACATAGATTGGTTCAAGTGCATGTTATGTGATACTTTTTCAGGATTAATTATTTAATAATTTTCAGTGCATTGACTATTTGGGATGAAAAATTTCTTTTGATGCATTATTTCATTGAAGTTACAGAAGAAGTTGCTGCCTCAGAGATGGTAATATGTTATCTTTATTTTGAATGGCAAACTGCCCAATAGTGTGCACTGATATACAATTTAATTATTATATTGGAATAACTTTCATCTATTAATTTTTACAGTGATGACATTAAAATGTATCAAAGAGTGCCAAAACTATAGGCAGTTTTCCAGATCAGGGTATCAGATATTTGAATCTTTGGTGTGTGACTCCAGATAACTATCCAAGGATTGAGGCTATCTGATACAAATGCCTAAGGAAACTGACAAAGATTCCTTCCTTAGGATAGACTACTTCTGGGGGAATTTTTTGAGCCCTGTGATTACTCTGACAAAAATTCCAGGCAAGTGACTGAATCATCCATATCAGGTGCCTCAACAACAGGAAATATGTATCATTATGTGAGACTTCTGGTATAGTAATTTATATAGTAATGTATTTTACTGGAACCTGATTGATTTTCTTTCTTAATTTTGACTCTTAACACAAGGGACGCATTATTATTGTACTCTATCCTCTACACTAGCTGTGCATATTAATGTTTCTCATTCTTATTAATCCCATTAATCTCAGAATTAGATAGTATCTCATAGCAATTACTTACATATGCTAATTATGTGTTCTGTAAATTAGCTCTCCAGGTTTAAAATTGCTTCATAATTAGATTGATTGGACTACCTTTAAAAATAAAAAAAGAATAGTTGCATCTTTTTATTTGTAGAGATATTTTTTTTTAACCTTTGAATATTCCTAATCCTTAAAATACCTCCTTATACTAAATTTCCTTTATATGACTAATCCTTCAGATTCTGATTCAGAAACCACAGTAATTACACAAGAATAATAGCCTGGGATGTTTGATATTCTACTGGGTTTTTTTAATCACAAGAGTAACCACACTAATGAATTTTCAGGTGTACTTTTTAACCATAATATCAGACTACATATTTTTGGTTTCTTATCAAACGTTCTTCCACTGGTATTCTAATACCACAGAGGCTGGATGTCAGTTCTGGAGAGCTTCTAGTCCAGCACACTGCTCAAAGTAGGGTCAGCTAGAGCAGGTTATTTTGTACCACGTCCAGCTGCATGAATGGAGAATTGCACAACTTCTAGGGCAACCTGTGCCAGTGTTGAAACATTAAAAAAAAAAGAAAAGTCTTATACTTAAATGGAATTTCCTGTGTTTCAGTTTCTCTCCATTGCCTCTTCTCCTGTCAATGGACAAAAAGGAAAAGATTCTGAATCCATTCTTTTCATATCCTCCCTTCAAGTTTTATATTGCTAAAATCCCTACTGACCCTTTTTCTCTCCAGGCTAAGTATTCCCACATACATCAACCTGTCGTCTTAGGAGAGATGTTCCAAGCCATTAATAATGTTGGTGGCACTTTCAAGACTATCTCCAGCATTTTGTACTTGGGATTCCAGAACAGGACACAGTGCTCCAGATGTGCCTCACCAAGGCTGAGCAGAGGAGAATCAGCTGCCAGTGTTCTGCTTAATGAAGCCAGGGATGTTGATGACCTTCTTTTCTGAAAGGGCTCATTGCTGGCTTATGTTCAGCTTCGCATCCATCAGGACCCACAGCTGCTTTCCAGCTGGCTCCCAGCATATGCTGGTGCATGGTGTTGTTCCTGTCCAATTTCAGAACTTTGTACTTTACTGAACTTCATGAGGGTATGGACAGCCTTCTTTCCCAGCTTGTCAAGGTCCCAGGCTGGCGACACCATATGTAAGTCCTTCAAACTCACTGTCCTGCTTTCTTGCTTGCTGATATGCATCCAACACCCTGCAGTAGATCAGTCCCTAGATCTTTCCAAGGTACCAGTTAGCACAAGAAAATGTAACCTCTGATGATGAGATCAAGCTGAGAAAGATAGGGCTGTTCAACCTGGAGATTAGGTTACATGGAGACCTCATAAAAACCTTCCAGTATCTGAAGATGCCCTAAACAGAAGTTGGAGAGGGAATCCTCATCAGGAGCTGTAATGATAGGAAAAGGAGTAATGGGAACAAACTGAAACAGAGGAAATTTAGATTAGATATTAGGGAGAAATTCTTTACTATGAGGCTGGTGAGACACTGGAACAGGTTGCCCAGGGAGGTTGTGGATACCACAGATGCTAATGTTCATTCTAGCCATATTGCTTAACTTCAGCATGAAATATATTTTTACAATCACCCTGTAGGCCATTGTTTCTAACAATATACAGGAAATGTGCTATTGTTCATATGATACATTGGTGCTTTATGCATTGAATATACTTGAAGTAATCCCTGACCTTACTAGGTTCTCAGGGAATAAAGTAGTAAGATTGTTATTTGCTGTCTGAAGCTCCCTTTCATCATCTGATGGTTTAGCGTACGGTTAGTGGTGTGATCTTGAAAGTACTCAGTGTAGGCTTAGATCTATTCTCTGCTAATTCAGTGGGAGTTTTATTACTGGCTTCAATGTAAGCACAATAAAGCTTACATGCAGTCTGCTTTTGAAAATCCCACCGAATAGCAAATACTATTTATATTCGTTCTTATTTTATTTTTGGTTTGTATGCCTCTTTATTCTGTGATTCACTAATGCCTTTTCATATTCTCTTGTGCTGTGGGTTTAAGAGTTTTTCAACTTTTATTAAACTACTTGTTCTTTTTATTTGAACTTAAGCTGAACATTTAATTTAGCTACTATTTAGATTACTGCAATGTCACCCATTTTGGCATATTTTGAAAGACATTCATGAGCAAGAGAAATTGAAATTGAGACTGTTCATGAATTGTTTTAAGAAAACTTGGAAGTTTAAAATTTTTATTACCAGCTTCTTTAATTTTCAAGAAAATACTCTTATTAGAAGTATTTTATAAATGGGTCATATATTTTGTACACATACATAATTTTAACTAAGTCATTAGAGTGTTTAAATCAGAATTGTTTCAGGGTAATAAAGAAACATATCTCTTCTAAATATACCTACAAGACCCTAAAACTGAATTTGCTGCTTCTGACACCCCGTATGTTCTGAAAAATTCCCATATTTAAAACACATTTAAATTTAAAAAGTTTTAGCTACTGCACTGTTTTTATTGTTATGAGGCTACAGGCACAATTTTAGTTTAAACAATTGGAAGCTGTGTCATTTTGGCCAAATAGCTAATTACCAGAGTTAGAAAAACTCAATGAGTTTTTCTAACTTTCTCCAATACTCCTTTCAGTCCCCTCTTGGCTGACATATGTAACGCTGAAGTATTTTCATCAAGTTTTCTGTCCTCTATCCATCTGAATTTTGGAGTTTATTTTACACTGAAAAATAGTCATTGACATTGCTCTGCCACCTGTGACATTTTTGGTATTGTTTTCAGGTAACAGCTTACTTGCAGTGATAAATAAATAAAATCAAAAGCTTTCTTAGCTAGAGAAGGAACATGGATAAAACATTTTCTTTTGTTCTGCTTATCCCTGGAGAACCAGAAAAAAGATTTTTAGACATTGCCAGTAGGACATACTAGAAAAACAAGACTCAAGTAGAATTTATACTAGTATATTTTAAAGCAAAAGGAATTCCTTGTCAAGTCCTGGTAACAGGTGAAGAAGATGGAAGATTGTGTGGTTAATATTAATGGTGAAAAATTCAAATAACCTTGGTACTGAATAAGAAAGAAAAATGTGTTTGACCCCTCCATGGATTAGTTACCTATAATCTTTCTTACTTTATTGTTGGTTTTATTTTAAGTAATTCAAATTTTTCCATGTTGAAGTAACCCTTGGTTTTACTTATTGCTCAACTATTTTTATTGTTTCAAATGGACAGAAGTGTTCTACAAAAAATGTTTTGTTATATATCTAAGAGGGAAGTATGCTGATTGTGTCTGTGAGCCATTCTACCGAGGCTCCCATAAAGGTCACAGAAACTCGTGCATGGGAAGCCAGGCTCCTCAGCAGAAAGGTCATGCTGCCACTAAGAGAAGAGGAATGGTAGGATCAGCATAGAAGCCACTCCTATTAAAAGAAAGTAGAAGTATCAGACAATATCAGAATGTCTAATTTTCAGATTATAACAACTCATACAAAATACAGTACCTTTTTCCTTCTTCCCAGCTACGGTAAGGAGCATTCCATCTTACAAAAAGTCTCGTTTTGGTCAGTGGTCAAGAAAAAAAATATTTTTATAGCAGAGGAATAGCATAAATTTCAAAAAGGACAGTTAGGTATTTTAAGTGAACTTGCCTTTCAAATGATTAACACACTACTGTGATTTTCCTACTTGAGGGACCAGCTGTTCCCTTTCACCATGTCCTGTCCCAGGTCAGAGGAAAGCTGAGGAAGCAGCCTATGGCAATCTGACTTGAGTCACTTTCTCTCTCCTCAGGCATTTTGCATTTAATGATTTCTGTATTATTTGCAAAATGGATGGAAAACAAAATCCTTGAGTAAGATGTGTCACAGTTTACAATGTTGGAGTGGGCAAAAAACTGTATTTGCATGAGTCAGTTGTTCCAAAGAAATGTTAAGAGAATGTCTTGTGTGAATTTTGGTCGTTTCCAGTACAGGTCCCTGATCAGTTCACCTCATTCTTGCATTGCCAGCAATTCTGGAGAAGATAGAAAAACACAGGAATGGAGGGGAAAGTCAGGGGAAGAGCAATCTGAGTTCAAGGCATATGATGTAACTGTTGTGTGATAATGTCTGGAAGAACAGACTGATGGAGAAACAAAACAAAATTTGTCTTACAGATTTTGGGTGTAGCAGAGTTCTACAAAACATGAATCAGTAGAGAGGGGCTGAGATACCGGTCCAGGATTAATCCTGATTCTGTTCCTTCATCCATCAGCCAGTTTCTCCAACAGTGATAAAAAAGGCCCTTAAGTTCTCTTTTATCTTCATTTCTACCCACTTGTTCACTTTTCTATAGAGTGTAAAGTAGGTAAATATGAATTACAAAATGTTTCCATTTCTGGGTGCAACATCATAAATACAGAGGTCAGTTTAGGGACCTCTTGGATTTAGATGCTAAACCATTCTCCTATCATTGTGATCTTCATGATCCCTCAAGTCAGAGAGTCAATGAAGAGCTATGTGTAATTCTCTTACGTAATTCTGTACAAAATTGTTCTCAGAAAATCCCAGCTTTGTTTTGTACTGACTGAGGTGAACAAGTAGTTTATTCTCCATATTTGGCTTTTGGGGGACTTGGTATAATCATTTGAATTAAATTTAGTAAGAAAAATGTGAGAAGTTAGCACTAGGAGACCAGCTCTATTTCTTTGTTATCTGTTTCTTCCTTTTCACAGTATAACTATATATTTGAATTCTTGATTATGGTTTCTCAAAAGAAGGTAATGTTTACCTTTTGTTGCTTTGTTGTGTATATAACAGGAAAGTTTTTAGGACGGTATGGATTACACAAATTCCTATATAGGCAGCCACAAAGAAAAACAGAAAAACACCCAAGAATGTACATTTCTTAAGTGCTTGAATTACTATGTTTCTATCTACCTTCTCCCTGTAAAACATAAAGCTACCAAAATTGCAGTTTATCTATATGCAGCTTTTTTCCTGACGTCACTCTCAGGCAATGGAAAAAAGAGAATCACAGAATGGGTCAGGTTGGAAGGGACCACAGTGAGTCATCTGGTCCAACCTCCCTGATCAATCAGGGTCAATCCAGAGCACATGACACAGGACTGCATTCAGAAGGTTCTTGAATACCTCCTGTGAAGGAGACTCCAACAACCTCTTGGGGCAGCCTTTTCCATTACATGGCCACCCACAGAGTAAAGATGTTCTTTGTCATACTCAGGTGGAACTTCCTGTGATCCAATTTCTGCCCATTGCCTCTTTGTCCTGTTGCTGACACTGCTAAGAGTCTGGATCCATCCTTTTGACACCCTTCCTTCAGATACTGGTAGACACTGATGAGCTCCCTTTCAGTCATCTTTTCTCGAGGCTGACCAGGACAAGTTCCCTTAGACATTCCTCGTTAGAGAGATGCTCCAGTCCCCTCCTCACCTTTGTAGCCCTCCACCAGACCTGCTCCAGGAGTTCCACATCTCTCTTGTGCTGGGGAGCCCAGAACTGGACACAGCACTCCAGATGTGGCCTCACCGGAGCTGAGTAAGGGACAGGATCATCAGCCTTGACCTGCTGGCAATGCTCTTCCAAATGCACCCCAGGATACCACTGTCCTTCTTGGCCACAAGAACACACTCTTGGCTCATGGACGGCTTGTTGTCCACTGTGACCGCCAGGTCCTTCTCCACAGAGCTGTTCTCCAGCAGGTCACCCCCAGCCTGTCCCAGTCCATGGGGTTATTCTTCCCACATGCAGAACCTGCTCTTGCCTTTGTTGAATTTTGGTTGGCTTTTTCTGCCCATCCTTCCAAACTGCCAACGTCCTTCTGAAGGTCTCCATGCCCCCCTGTGGTATTGGCCCCTCCTCACAGCTTTCTCTTCTAAAAATCCAGTGTGTTCAGCTAATGGCTTCTTCATCAAAACTTTCTTCTACTTCCAGTGCTAATCTCATGGTTGATATTCAAATTTAAATATACTTTACTTATTTGGCAGGGTGTGCTCTGGCTTTGTGATAATCCATTATTGATAGCATTCTTTAATACCTATTCCATTTTCATTGGCCCATCTCAAATCGTTTCTCATAGCAGTCTTATTTAATTTAGGGATGGAGTGTACTTCAGGAAGACCCTTGTCTAATCAGAGCAGAGGGTGGTGGAATGTGATGGGACTGGTAACAGAGTTGTTATGTTAGTCTTATTTTATTTTATACTGATGATTTTCTGGATATATTGACTGCATGACTGGCAGATTCTGAACCAAGATTTTTGTTTTCAGATACCAGGGTTACATTTTTCAGATACATTGATGAATTTAGAATCTTATTATTCGTATCTCCCCTTTGGCAGTGTTAAGAAGCAAAATATTTCTAGGCCTTCTTGGTATAACTGTTGGGCAAACATCAATATGCTCAGAAGGAGAAGCTGCTTATAGGTTCAGGATGGTGCCATATGCCTACTCTTATACCTGAACCTGTATGTTTGCTCCCTCTGTTCATTGCATATCTTCACCAGTATTAGCCATTTCTTGCTGTATGATGGGAATGCATCAACAGTTGGATTACATTTTTTTTCAAATAATAGAACAAGCATTGTCTCTTTTAGTTGCTTGCTCATACAATTGTACTTGAGACAGGCAGCTATAACTTTATAACCCTTTTGTCTCTCTTTTTAGTAAGGGTAGCCACGTGGACTCCTACTGTGTATTGAGAAAGCTGAAACAATTTTTTCATCTAAAATACAAAAATAGTTATCTTGATTCAATGAGGTGTTTCATCCAGGTAAGTGTTATTGTGGCCAGTAGCCCATATTCAAGCAATGATCCATAAAGTAAAGCCAGCAGCAGACGTTTTTCTGAAGGAAGTAAATTTTGTTCCAAGTCCGCTCTTTATCTTTTATGTCAAAGTGACCTTTCTTAATACTGAAATAAATGTTACAAATTATTAAATAATTTATCAACATTTTTTTTTTCTCTTTCTACTTTTTATTCTGACAAAATGGAACAACTTCTTTTTGTTTTTTTAAGATGTATTTGTAGGAAGGTTTATTCAAATAATATTTCAGACATTTGGCTAAGAAACAAAACATATCCTAGTCCATAAAGTATAATGTGTGGAGTATGGATCTTGGTGTACTTGTGTTGTGATTGCATCCATACATCTTTTCAATTTAATTCATAAAAACATTGAGAAATTGAGAACTTGGGTACATCATCTTTGTCTGTGATGTTTCAAGTTATGATAAATGCTGAATGCAGAATAAACACAAAGATAAAAACTAGTTGGAAAAAAAAAATATTAACACCCAGAAACATCACCCTCAGGGAAAAAAAGAAAAAAAACCACAAACAAACAAACAGACCCCAACAAAACCACAACACCCATAAGACTGAAGTTGTCTAAAGAAACTTTTTTTTTTTGTCTGTAAAAGCATTTTATGAAACATTGATTCCAAGATGTCAAATAAGTTTATCACTTATTTTCTTGTCGTGACATTTTTGGTGTTGGCTACTGTAAAGTAAAAAATCATGTCATTTAACTCTCCCGTGAAAATTTACATGAAAACAACATTTATCAAACACAAGTCTCCGAATCTAAGGGCAGTTTTATCAATGCAAGCTAAAAGCTTTCTAAACCTAGTTTGACTATTTGTGTGTATAGCAGGGAAATAAACTACTCAGATATTGATGTTGGCAGAATTGTAAGTTTTTGTCATAAAATTTTTTTCTGAGAGTGTTTTCTTAAGAGACATGTCTTTTAAGATGTTGCATCTCTGTGTTTCGAAGTTTTTCAGTTCTTTATGCTGACTGAAAGATGTCTTTATCACTGGGTCTGGGCATGACTGTAGGTTAAAACTCCCTGTTGCCTAGAACATGGCAGAATTTGGCATGAAAAGCATAAAGTACAGCAGAAAATTATCCTCAGTCTTGAGTACTCTCATGACTCTTCAGAATGTATTTATTTTACCTAGGGGTCTTTTCTGTATTATATCTTGGTATATTCTGCTGGGCAATTAAAGGGAAGGAAGCCTGATTGAAGATGGACGGAAAACACTTCATCATGAATGTGTGAAGATGAGTGAAGTAAAAAAATTACAAAAGCACAAGAGCTGACTTTAATGGAAAAATGTCAGAGTCTGTATCAAGGGCACATGTTCAGGTCTTTCAGTCATGTAAGAGCACTTCTTTGCTTCCCTTACTTTTGAAGATGTCAGGATTTTTAAAAACACATAACCCAGAAAAATGACATAAGAAAAACCTAAAGAAAGCAAGTGTTGCCATGTTACTCTATTTCTGTCTTTACTAAAGTGCCTGCTCTCTGGATATGAAATTAATGAAATTAGGATGATTACTATTTGGATGCAGAAAATACAAAGCATTAAATGGATGAAGAAACAAATCTAATCACTGAGAATGTGGAATGATCATATAAAATGCATTTGCATAAATGTCATCCTGGTTATATTGAGCTAATATTTATATGGTGTAATAAAGAAAAAAATATGTGTATTGGTGCATTATGAGCTCAGAATATGAATCTGCCATGCTCCCTCCCTAAATGTCTTCTTTCTTACTTGTGTCAACACCAGAACACAAGACACTCACCTGTTTTTTTGCTGGATTAATTTCCTCCTTGTTCACAATGAGCTTCACAAAGAAGTCAAATAAACCATTCAGGTTACATATAGAAAAGATTTAGGACCACGTAATTAGAGTTGAAGCTACAAGGACAGGAAGATAACTAATTATCACAGTAGTCTTAGCTTAAACTAATGTAAAACCCAGACTGCACAGGCTTGGGAAATTAGAGTGGGTAAGGAAGGTTACAGTGAATGCTAGAATAGAACTTACATCCCAATTGTTTGTATTTATATTAATACATCTAAGTTGATGCCATGAATGAATGCATGTACAGTGACTTCTGGACACAGGAACTGTAATTGATCTAAGGTACCATACCTGTGTTGCCTTCAATAAATGCATATTGCATAATATCAGCAGCAGTCTTTCTCTGTATGATTACCACAAGGACTCTGACTTGGTAGATTGAAATATGGAGTGAACTAAACAATGAAAAAGAGTAGGCTAGGACAGACCCAAACAAAACCAAGAATTAATCAAATGCATAAAAGAAAAAGAAAAAACCAGTGAGCAAGCTTTCTGGCTAAAGCACCTGTGATTCTGGATTATGATATGAAAATGAAGTGTTTATAACTTCAGCATCTCAAGTTTACTACAGTTTTAATTGGAAGAATCCTTTGCTTTCTTAGGACTAAATCAGGATTTTAATACTTTGAAGAGCTGGAACACTAAAACTTTTCTTTGTTTTCTTTGAACATCTGGGAAGCAAATTTACTGATGTCTGAGCTAAATTTGAGCCTGACTGTATAATATAGACATGGCTGTTTTACATGTTCTTTCCTGTTTCTAAAAATAGTAATGATGAAATATAAACCATTAAATTATGACTTAGTTTTTTTGCTACTTTGAGAATGCACCAATGTTTGATGTGTTCAGCCTCTTCATTATTTCAGGCAGTTTATCAAGCAGTCCTTCACTGCTTGTACAATTTAAAACCAGCAGCCAATACTGGTGAAATCATAAAAATGAGTAGAACTCTCTCATGTTCACTGATCATGGCCAAACTGTTGGCATGGGACTGATTGTGTCCTTCTCTTCTACAGATAACACATCAAATTCTTTTTATTTCAGGCCATAAGCAATTAGCTGATAAAAAGTCTCAGTGAGTCTGTTGTCAAAGAAAACCAGGACTAGTGAGGATGCTGGAAAATTCTGAACAGTTTGTCTTCTGAAGCAGCACTCTCCTGGGTTTGTAAAACCTAGAGCTGGTTCAAGATATAAAACTTTGTTCCAAACCAAAATATGTTCAGGGCTGCATGTAGCAAGGGCTAAATTATGTGGGGAAAGAGGGCACCAAACAGAGAAGAAATATATTGAGACAGCTGTTTGCAGCTACTTGGCAAGGGGCAGGATGAAGGTTGGGAGGGGGAAGGGGGAGAGGGAAAGAGATTGGGCAGGATCACAAGAAACTGAGATGGTCAGATGTCTGCTCCCTGGTAGCAGAAAATTTTTTGCAAGTCTTGGTTCTAAAAACTGACACCATGATTTTAGAGCTCATATTCTCATGTCTTTTTTCTTTTTAATCCGGAACATGTATTTCACATAACAGATTGCATTTCAAAATAACTCTCAAGGGAATACAGAACTGATGAGAATTCATTATTTAGCAGACTGACAAGCAGCAAGTTATTTTTAAAATGACTAGCATAAGGACAGGTAAATGAATCTCATATAAACTAATCTATATGAATGATTTAAAATGAGATTAGATTAAATGTTAATCATCCACTGTGCAACAGACACATTTCATAGTTACTGGTTTTATTCACTAATAAATAGGTACAGTGAATTGAAAAGAAACATTTCACATTTTTCTGTGAGAAACATTTATCAAGATGCCCATACCTTACCTCTCCTTATGGTTTAGATTTTGAAATAAACGATTCCCTACAAAAAGTCTACCATAAATGAAAGAATAAACAAAAAGAAGGATGCTTCTCTAATAAAATATGAAGACACAAATGAAATTAATAGACTCGACCTTGGATTGTTTTTTTTTTTCCTTAATTATCTTGCTAAATGGCAAGAGTGGAATTGTTTTATTTAGAGATTTTTATAATTATCAAACCATCACGCTGTGTTCTACTGTAAGTAAAACTCTTCTATGCTTTACAGGGATGTACTAGTCAAAGATCTATAGCTGCACAACCTTTTTAGTAAAACTTTATGGGTTGCTCTAGTGTGAAAGCAAAAGCAGTGTGCTTGCATAAATATGAATGCATTTATACATATATGTCTGTATGTATAAGAAAAGCTACATGCAGACTTCTTGAGAAGATGTCAATAAAATATTTTTATGCCAGTCTTCAAAAAAACTATGCCATAGAAATTTGTCACATAGATTTAGCTTCAGTTCCACATTCTTTCTTTGTATCTGCTATAGAGAATTGTTTTCATAAATCAATTATAACAGAGAAGTTGAAGTTTTAGCTGCTGAAGATTTCCACATTCTATGGACAAATGTTTCAGAACGGTGTTGTCACACTAATTGGATGTCACAACTTCAAAAACTTCATCATCTGACTAGTTAAGAGCAGACATTAGACAAACCTGGCTTAGTTTTCAGAGTTCTCAGTCTGAAAGGCATGAGGAACAGGGTAATTTACATCTCTCAGTCCTACTGGTCCTGTAATTTGCCACTCACTGTATTTCTTTTGCACTTTTTCTGACATTCCTTCTGTCCAAGAAAACTGTAAACATGATTTAAAGATTAGCTACTAGGGCAATTTCCTACTGCAAAAGGTGGATCCTAAAATAATTTTCACAGCAGTGGGATCCTGATTGTTCTCAATGAATTATTCACTGTTCAAACAGCATGTGGGCAGATACCCTGTTTACTCTTTGGTCTCAGTCTCTCCAGCTATTATCATTAATCACTGTTTCTGCTTCTTGCATAATATGCTTTTGTATTGTTATTTCTTATATTATACACTTTCATCATTTTTAAAGAGAAAAAAAGTGAAAATAGCTATTTAAAAGTTCAGTCTTTTGAGGTTGTTTTTAATCCTTCCCTACTGTATTTTATGAGAGTTTCTGCCTCTTCACAATGCTCTTTTTCTTCTAAGTATGTATAGAGATTGTTTTCTAACTTCCTTTGCTTTCATTAACTGGCACACAATAAACCTTCTTTAGTGCATGTGTTACTTTATATGTATGCATATCTTGGTAACTACCTCTTACCTTCATCTTTCAATCTCCCTTCTCTTCTATTTTCTTTACAATTTCATTCTGCAGACCAATTATTTTGCTCAAATTTCTTCAAGCCCTGTGTTGAAGTTTAAAAAAAAAATCCTTATATAATATTTCAGTGATGAGGAAAAAGCTTGGCTTTAGCTATGATTTACGAATCTTTTGGTAAATCAGTCAACTCCCTTAGCACTTTTGTGCATCCCATGAGGGCTCATGGACTTAAGTATGACAAGTTTGCTTAAATATCCTTTGAACTGATTCTCTTGCAACAGTATGTCTTCCTTGCTCCAGATTTTCTCCCTGGCCTCTGCATCCATGGAATCCTTCTGAAGGCCAGTCTTACTACTAAAAGCAGAAAAAAGGAAGCCCCTCAGTATCTCACCTTTTTTAATGTCCTCTGTCAGCAGGGCTCCTGCACCATTCATTCACAGAACCACATCTGCCCTAATATTCCTTTTTGCCACTGATATACTTGCATGATGATATTGCAGCACTCCAAGCTGGGATGCAAACCATCCCACCATGTCTCTGTGATCCCAACAAGATTGTAGCCCCAGAAATGCCCACAGATCTCTAATTCTTCGAGTTTATTCCCTGCACTATATGCATTTGTGTGGAGGGATGGCTGAGGGCGAAATTAGAGGAAAGTGAGATTATATTCACATCCTAACAGAGCTTTAACAGTACAGAAATTATGGGGCAAAGTGCAGCTGCGACTCCCTGGATGAAGTGTGGTTGGCATGTGCAAAACCTATTCCATCATGATTCCTAATATACACAATCTGCAGGCTAAAGCACCTGATAAAGGGATTGAGTGGAGGGCAGAGGAGAGTGGAAACAGCATGGCCAGGCTCTGTTGAAATCTCTGCAGGTAGGGGAACTCGATGGTAGTTTGCAGACAATAAGCCTTGTAGCTCCAATCATCTGAGGGACATAGGAGAAGATGTTCTGCTGCTGAGCCAACAACTGTGCTAAAATCGCTCTTCTCAGAAGAACTGGCTCATTATAGCCTAATTGTAATATTTAATTACATGTCCATCCCAAAGTTACCTGCCTCCAAGGTGTGACCACCCCTTCCTGGGCATGCACTTTATATTTTATTGACTGTCTTTAAGAGTGATGCAGGACACTTACACCAATCAGTTACAAAGGTATGACAAGAACCACTCAAGCTCCACCTCAATAAAAAGAAATAATTTTAAAATAAGCTGAGACTGGTGAGAAGTTAGGGAAGACTTCATCAAAACTTCTGGGATCATTCGGTGAGCTGAACTTGCCTTGTCCCCATAGACATGTCTGTTGGGTAAGAACCCTACTCTGTGCATGCTGAATACTTTTATTGGGGACTAGATCTTTTCTGTATATTGCTTTGAATATGTTTTTGCAGTCAGCATCATTTGCAATCCTTGAAGATTAACCTATCATAATTTTATATTAATAAAGAGTGTTATTCTGTAAACTGTTAGTGTGAGTACTTCAGGGGCTTTGGGAGGTGCTGTCAGTGGGGAATGTACTCAAAGTGGATGACCCATTAAGGGGTCATAAAGTAGGAATACCTGCTGAGGGGTCTCCCTTATTCTCTTGGTGTATTTCCCTGAATGTCAGTGGAACTGCCCTCTGATCCAGTGACTGTTCAGTGAAGGGTCCCCATAAAGGGCTGCAGACAGACTGGCTGGGCATGAAGGTTTTGGCTTTCCTAAGGTGCTGACAGACAAATCAAACACTAAGGGTCAAAGAAATCTCCCCACACTAAGGGTGGAGAAAATCTTCCCTTTTCCTGTGACAACTTGTGTGCAGGCACTTCAGAGAGGACCCCCAGCATGCTTTTTTCCCTGAAATTGTCTGGTTGCTTTTTTCATAATATAACTCTGCTTGAGCCCTATTTTGTTGATTTTGTGTTCTTTTTTGTTCACATCCCTCTCCTCATGAACCTTATTTACCATTCCACACAGGACTGCTGGTAACAGTCTCCCTCCCCTATCATTCCTAAGTCTGTGAAGGGCTTATGTGACATTACAACTTTTAGGACAGATCTGGTAATTCTCTCTAGGAAGATGTTTCAATGCAAGATGAGCCAGACTACAAGTACTGGAACCTGTAAAATATACACTCTCATAACCAGGCTTCTTAGAAACTTTAGATTCTTCTTCATCTCAATAACCTTTCTCTGGCTGGTCATGCCAGATGCTTCACTGGTATTTTTCCAGTGTCTGATCTAGCATTCAATTGAAATTAATGCAAGATTTGTTATGAAATCCAGAAAATATAAGATTGATCCTCAAATATCTTACTTATTCTTGTTTTTATGCAAACATCTGCATAGAAATTGATAACAATAGACAACACATTTTGACTAATAATAAAAACTTCATTTTGTTTTACATGCCACTTTTATACCTACAAGGAAAACACTTTATCTTATTATGTGCATATATTCTTATTTCAACTTCAATTGTCATGCTTATACAAGTTTTTTTTTAATTCTGTGTTTATTTTCAATTTACTACAAAAAACAAGACTATGTTAGAAAGTAATTGCCAGACAGACAGTTCTCTCTATATCACAGAGCGATAGGTCATTTTCAGTTTTCAAATTCAATAAAGTCTTAATCTGCTACATTTCATATTCCATTTTAGCTGTAGGAAACTTGAAACAGACAAATCAATTTATTGAGGAGATAAAAGCAAATATTTTTTAATGATACTCCATTTGAAATTAGTTCTTTTTTTTAATTTTGAGTTCAAGTTTACTGGAAAAATGATTTCATAAAGAATCCTGACTCACTTTTCTCTGTGAAGCTTGCTTGAAATACAGGTTACACTTAGAGTTGGAAATGTTAGAGATCATCTAGTTCCAAACCTCTGCCATGTGCACGGACACCTTTCACAAGAGCAGCTTGCTCAAAGCCCCATCCAATATGGCTTTGAACACTCCCAGAGATGGGACAGCTTCATCTTCTCTGACCAACCTGTTCCAGTTTCTCACAGTCCTCTGAATAAAGGTGGTGAGAGTAAATATCACCCTTATACTTAAACCTACCCTCTTTCAGTTTGAACTCATTCTTCCTTGTCTTACCACTACATGTCAATCTAAAAATTCCCCCGCCAGTTTTCTTTTAGGTCCCTTTAAATACTGAAATGCTCCCAGAGCCTTCTCTTTTCCAGGCTGAACCTCCCCAACTCTCTCAGCCTGTCTTAATAAAAGAGACATGATAGGAAGCTTCATGTTACTCTTAAGTGGACTGCAAGAGACTTGCATAAGCAACATATTTATATTCCAGCCATAAACTAGCTGCAAAGGATAGAATTTTAATCTCTTCTTTGCCAGCGGAGGCTGCTTTTCCAAATAGAAAATTTCAAATGTGACGAAATAGACCTGCCTTGGTTTTCTTAAGGAATTTAGGATTTCACTGTGCATGGAAATTAAATCAAACAGAATGTTCTTGGAAATTAAGTTAAACCTCTCTGTATACCTCCCTCTGCTAAAAATAGAGAATAATTAAGATACAGTATTCTTATATAACTACTTCAAACTAAAATCACTCGTGGTTGGAAGCGATAGCGTTAACCTAACTACCTCACAGACTGTATCATCATTCCTTCTACTGCTTCACATTAATGTTTCATATCATCTCTATGCAGACTAGCCCCAAGCTGGCCAGTCTTCTGTTTATATGAAGAAATAAATAAAAAATATGCTATAAAGCCTATTATGTTTAATTCAGTGCTATGGCAAATTTGTCTAAAGAAAAATAAATCAGTAGTAGAATGATTTTTCAGATGTATTTTAGGACATCAGTTGCAGAACTTTGGCAAATGGAAGTTAATTTGATATAATGTTAGCACACCAGAGGGACAAAATGCCTTTTTTCAAGTCAAGAAAGAAGTGGCTTTTTCTGTACACCAATTTAGCTTTTGGCAGTTTAATAATCTTTATGGGTTGTTGAAAGTCAGTTCTTTAAATGCACTGGTTTTCAAACATTTCTTGTAGGCATATCTAATAAGAAAAATACCTTCATACTATTTTTCAATATATTTATTTTCTGTAAATTTAATATAAATAGAAGATATTTAAAGTGCTTATTCAAGAATCACACTAAGACTTACATGAATTTTTCTTTCAGAAACCACAGCAATAATTTAGAAGATACAGAATTAAGAAATGGAGTGTTTTAGTAAAGACATAAATTTAAAAAATAATTTCTTATTCCTAGAAACCTACGTGCTATTTATTCTGAAAAAAAATACTGAATAGTGTTGCAATGTATATAACTTAATTTTAAATAACTGATAGACTCTTAGAGAATTTCATAGATTTATAAAATATTTCCAATGTCCATAAATTACAAACTTCAAACATAGATTAATTGGAATACAGAAACAGAAATATAATAATTATCAAAATTAATGACAATAAAATTTCTGTTATTCTATGTTAAAATTTTTCAATATTTTTTTCACATAGAAAGTAATTATACAGAAAATTTTAATTAGCTCATTTATGTTTCCACATTGCTAGAATAAGTCTATTTCTAGATCTATTCATCTATTTTAGATGCTTTTTATTATGCTAAACCCAGCCTTTAAAGATTATATTTACCACATTTTTAGCCTGTATTTCAAAGCAAGTAAATGAACAACATTCCTAAACCACAATACATAGAGTGCATTCTGAGGGATGGATATATTTTGCATGTTCTTCTACACATTTAACTAAATCTCTGCTCTGGAAGGGCAACTAAAACTGTACTTGCAGAAGACAGTTTCCACAAGTGAAGACTTCAATCTTCAGTTTTTTCTCAAATGGAGAAACAGGGAACAGAGCTACTTTGAATAACACACCTTTTTTTCTAAGTAACCTGTATATTTGTCCACACAAAGAAATCTATTTCTTAATAATCTCTTTCTCAATAACCATAACTTTATATCATCCATTTTGCAATCCAGATCATCCAATTTTAGTATTCCTAAAAAGAGACAAATAATTTTTTGTGTAACCATTATTTTTGCATTCTAAAGTTCTAGACAATGATCAGTATCACAACCGCAGTTTAAATGTTTCACAAAATTTTCTTCATCTTGATAACATATTTTTTAATTTCCTTTTATAGTCCAAGTGTTCAGTGAAGTGAATGTGAAATCCTGAACCTTCATTTGGCTTTTTCACCATGGCCTTCTCTTCATTGTTTGCTAGTTTCAGGTTATCCATAGATAGGCATGAGAACACCACTGAAGTCATCTCTTGCCCATTGCCAGATCAGCACAAAATTGCACTGCAAATTTAATAGTCTCTGTTTCTTGAAATTGTGCAAATTTTGGTGATTAAAAACCTGAGTGTTTATATCAAGGCCTTTCTCTTGATCAAATTTCAAAATTACAGTAGTAAATAACTGGATTTGAAGAAAACTAAGGAAAATTAACATCTAATTTGCTTTTCTGGTTTCTATTTTGCTTTGTTTTTAAAGAGAAACATTTTTTATAATTTTGTGGATATTTTTTCTTTCAATCTTAGTTAATTGTAAATACCAGTATTTTCTCCAGGATGTTAAAGTTGCAAGGGGATTGATATTTCTCAATGAAATTTGTCTATATATTTAAATTTTGTTTCCCTATTTTTTTCCCCTTACTGACATTCCAGTAACCTCAGTTACCTTGTTTCCCTGTTTATATTAATGATTGTATTTTTTTCCCAGTTGGAATTTATAATTCCACAAGCTTTAACACAATTAGGATATTCTTCCACTTAAGTTAGTCAGAACATTTCTGAAAGCTCAGTTGTCCTGATTTACTCCGCTGTGAACTCCATTAGCTTTCTTCTTTCCTATATTATTGTCATAACACTGAGGAAATGCAGAAGATAAAGGGTCTCACCATCAAAGAGTTGATAGTCTAAAATAATTCAGGTGGTAGATTACTGCCTGAAGTCACTGTGAACTCAATCTCAAATGCAAGCACAGCTACTAAATGTCAAAAAGACAGTACAGCAAGAGGTAACATGGTATTATCCAAACAGACCCAGCAGGGGACCATTTCAGTGCTGATGCATGCATGATGCATTTAAACATGCATGAAACTCCGGCCTTGAAACCTTATTAGTGAATACAGATGGCTATCACCATCAGACAACTTTATGGAGACCATAACTCTTTACCATTCTTTAGCACATACCTTCTATTCAGTGAATGTTTTTTCAAGTTAAGCAGCCTATGGTTGGTCCCATAAAGAAAAAATGTCTCTTGAAGCAAAATACAGCAATGTGATAATTAAGAAAGGGGTTTTATGGGACATTACTAAAATCTGGAAATCAGTTGCATGGAAAGACAACCTTTTTTTTTTTTTCACTCTGCACACCATTATTTTAAAATCTTTTTCTAAAAAGAATTCCCATTAATGCTCATATCTTCCTTTGAGATTAGTCACAATAATACAGATACATTCTTCAGTCATCAATTTTTACATGGTTTCGTAAAATGGTAGTTTGGGTTTTAGTTACTACCGTAATTAATACAACAAAAAGCTAGAAATAAATTACATGTTGTGTGATTTTTATCTTTATTACAGCAATTATATGCCATGATGGGCTCCTGGAGTAGTTCCTCTATGCATTGTTTTTACACAAAGTTTATGGCAAAGCTGTAGTTCAAGCCTGAGACACACAGGATGTTGTTTCCTGATAAAACAGTTCCACAACCCAGCTAGAATTAACCATAACATCTTTTTCTGCAGCTTTATTTACTGATCAAAAGGTCCTCCAATTCTGCAGGGTAATCATTTATCTAGATGACCTCTATTAACTTCCTTCAGAAAAATCTGGATGAAGAGGATAAAAGCAGTCATCAGATTTATAAGAGCTGAAAGCTCTTTTGTTTGCAAAGGATTGTAAATATAAGAAATGTCTTTTCATAAAAATTATCTCAGAAGTAAATATGGTGTTACATTTACTATGGAAGACATCTAGACTTAAGTCGGAAAGAACAAATTTCAGTGAAAATTACCCTTGATAGAAATATATCTTCCTTTCCTTTAAAGTTCAAAATTTGCATTTAGTTGCTAGTGACCAAATAGCAGATTCATATGGATCTATTTACTGCCTTATCTGTCTTGTAATAAAAACCAAAATAAAAACATCATAAGATTCTATTTTAAATTAACTGTTTTTTTTTTCACTTCCAAAACACTAACCACCTCAGCCACTCTAATCTCAATAAAGGAAAGTTATTTATTTACTGAAGGCATATCAAGTTTGTGCTTTGTTACCTTTTTCTGGGTGCCAGCTGGAATTTGTCAGTCATTAGGAGCAGCCTGTTGAATCTTATGCCTGAAGCAACTTTTAGCCATGATTTCTGAATAAAAAGGGGAGAGTGAGATATGACTGCATTATAAAGGGAACTTAACTCCTGAAATATGGGAGCACAGTGTGTGTCAGTGTTCCCCTTACAAATTCACTAGGTCTGCTTTAGAGAAGCCAGGGCAAAATGGTTCACAACAAAGTGTATTTTGTGTGAATGAGCTCACATGTGTTCACTCTACATTTCTGTTCACTGTTTTCACCATGGAGGCAAAATATTTCAGATATGTCTATGCATAATTCTTCATTGCAGCATCTGTGTTTGATATTAGCTGATTATCACTCTACATCTAGAAAATGTTGGATAATCCTCAAATTTTGCCTAGCCTACTGTAAGCATGGATGCTCTTCTGTCCTCCTTTTAATCTTAGTGCTTGCTTTAGTAAAACTCAACAAGCTATTATCTGTTATAAAGCAAAATTGTTATAAATCAATGACATGAAAGCAAATTACATTTGACCACTCGCAGTATGATCAGATTCTGTAAAAATTTTGTTTGCACTTTTTTCATGGGATTTCAAGAAAATATTTCCTTAGGCTCAGAAGTAAAAATGCAGTAGTAGCATATGACAACATAATAGGCATGGTGTTTTGATGTTGAATTGTAATAGAACATGCAACTTTCATTAAGGCTGGCTGGAGACTTCTTAAACAGATGGACAAATTTTACCTTCCCTTGGATAAGAATCAAAAGTCTGACTGCTGCCTGCCATGGAAAGACAAAAGGCATAAAATTATAACAGAAAGACCAGAGAAAGAACTGTGAAGATCCATGAAGGATGGGGTTGTTATTATTGTACATTCATGGAAAAGGAAAAGAGGTCAACTATCATGTTCCCAGAGGAACTACTTGTCCTTTCCTCTTATTCTAGCTGAAATTAATAAATCCTTTTAAATATGAAGGAATAGGTGATTTTAAATCCTCATCTTGTCTTTGTGGGTCTAGCATTGTAGATTCCTCACATACCCACACATCTGACTAAGTATCTTCAGGAGTAGCATCATGTTCCCATTAAATGTACAGTACATTTGTTTCCAAGATGACAAAAAGTACTGGGGTCAGCATGAGCTGTTGCATTTTAGGGCAAACTAACTTTTGCCAGCTAAGAGATTATTGTGGAATTGGGCTCAATCTTATCTCCAGTTTGCAGCTCCTTCCTTTACCTGTCTCTTAATTGCCTCTGACATGCCATGGTGACAATTAGTCCAGTATCTCTGGCATGTAAGAGCTCTCCAAGCTGCTACTTCCTCTCTAAAACTCTCCTCTTTGATGAGGGGAAACATTGAACGAGTTTTCTGTAGTGCTATATGGAGTTCAATCTTAGATTTTAATTTAGGACATCATCTCTAAAGCCTAATTTTTTAAAATTGATTTTTTAAGAAGGAAATCAATTAAATCAGCCTAGGGGAGTATGTAAAAATTAGATCAAAATATAAATACTATGAGCACTTAGAGCTGTTTATATAAGTAATGTACATATATATATATATAATGAAATTAATGAAACAAGGAGTTGTACAGAAATTATATTCTGAGCTTTAGTTTGACTTCTAATCTTCTTGCATAATCCAGTTAGTTCAGTAATAATGTCTCCTTTATCAGGAAATCCTTAGTAATGCCCATATGAAAGTCCATATCTGTGTGTTCATTCAGCAGTGCCACTTCTTTTGTGACAAATCCCATGAATTTTACAAATATAATATGAAACTGATGGGTTTGTATTCAGAAGCTGACTTTACCAATCAGCATCAACAGCTGAACCATAGGAGAAAATCTTACAGGTTGGGGAAGTACATTCTGGTGTCCCCAGACCACATTATTTCACTAAGAGCAATAGTCTTTTAGTGTAAGGACTGAACAGGAAGCAGGAGGCCACAGCTGGCAATGGGGGGAAGTAAGTCTCGACATCAAGACATCTATGCCCATTTAAAAATACTTTAGAGTATAATACTGCTCTCCAGAGAACAGACACATCTAAGAATGTAGCAAGTTAACCATCAACTACTACCACTCTCTCTCAGACTGAGTTCTTTTTGTGAGACACTCAAAGCAGCAGTGAAGAATATCTAGGATTCTTTTTTCGATTCTTCTTGAAAGACAAGACAGGAAGATTAGGGGAGATATTATTAATCTTGCTTGTGGGTGTTTATGTGGGCTGTTTAACTGGTTTACTGTAAAATGTTTAGATAATAAAGTGCAATGTAATCCACTATGGGAATTCATCCAAAAGATGAAATGGTACATGATGAATTGTGTTTTAATGATAAATGAAAAATTTTAATTGTCCATGATGCTTTTATTCTCTGTATTATCTCTAGTATCTATCCAGATGAAAATGATCAGCCAAATAATTCTTATCATTGCTATGATAAGATAAATATAAGATAAATGACACATTTTAGTCCCATTTATGCACACCCTGAACACAAATAAATAATGGACCTTTTAACATAAATGTGTCATTCAGCTTGGACTGGAAAATTAAAGTTAGTCTACAAAGTTGTCTATATTTGCATGTTTTTGAAAAAAAAAATCTAAGCTGTGAAACCTGAGTTTTATTTTTGTTTCTTTTTTTTTTTTCTTCCTGTGGATCTTCTGTTTCTCTAAGTGCTGTCATAATTTTGGGTGAAATTTATGGGACAATGTAATGTGGGAAAGTCATGCAATAAAAATCTGGGTTCTTCTATAAAATGGTAGCAGCTTTCTTGCAATATGATGTAAGAAGTTGGATGCATTTATATTTTCCCAACTAGTGTGGTAGTGGACCCTGACAGAAATGGTAGGTCTGCTCAAATCTGCTTCAGAAAGAAGGAATAATCAAAAAGTTCTGTGCTTTATTGATGCCAAAATAAACAAAAAAAAAGATGCCAATTGTTAAAATTTATCTTTTCTGGGTTTATTCCTCAAGAATTAACATTCAGGGCTTTCCTAAGAAAATGTTTTTCTATGTCTCTTTACTTTTACTGTGTTAAACTGTTGCAAGAAGCTGGGAAGAGCAATGAATGCCTGGAAAAAATATCATACTGATGATTTTTAGTTTAGTTATGTATGGCATTGACGTCATTCCAAGATCTAGCAGAGTTGAGCTGACCTTTGCCTGGGTGAAGACAGCTGTCACATTTCTTGCCGTGTTTGTGCCATTCCAAAGCTATTGATGACTCATTCAACCTTTGATACATGCAGGAACTGCAAATATATGTCAATGTGGCTGGCATAAGAGAAAAGATTTTACCTTAGGTAGACCAAGATCAAAAGATCAACTGCTGAAGTGGTTTCAAGACACAGTTTCATTTCATGTCCTTTTCACTTCATTTGAAAATCATAGAAAATAAACAATTAGCAACTTCCAATCTGGTTCTGTGACAAGAGAGGAACAATAGATTTTATAGAAGTAAAAGATCAATTTTTTCACCCATTTGTGGCATCAAAACCATCAAATCTTGATATTTATGTTAAATACCAGGTATTTAACATCATTATACATCTTAGAGTCTGTGAAAAAAAGTAGACAGAACATTTAAGACGTTGAAGATCATACCTACCACACCATAATAAGCTTGAAAGAGCTCAGACTACTTACTGAATCCTAAACAATGACACAAATTGACTATCCTGAGTAAGGGCAGTTGAGGAAGCAAACTGATGTGGTTTAAATTTTTTTATTTTTTTTATTTTTTTGGTCTACCATAGAGAATATATTTTATAAAACTAGTGTCTAAAGAAAAAGATTTTTAAAAATCTAACAAGAAATAAACCAGAATTTTGCAACCTTATTTTCTATTTTAGTATTAAGAGGGAAAAAAGAGAATAATTAACACTTGAAAAAACATAGTACTGGGAAGCAGAGGATCCACTGTACCATGACATGTTCCATTCAGACTGAGAATCAGACTGAACAAGGAATTTGCATCCTGGGAAAATTATTTCTACTGTACTCTGTAGGTATAACTGTGTGCAACTGAATGACCTATTACTTACAAGAGGTGAAATCAAACCTCTTATTTCCTCTTTGCATCTGTGTTTGTGGGGACAGATATTCTTTGGGGACTCATTTTAAAGTAGGTAAGACTGATGATCTGATTATGAAGTTGTATTTAGTAGGTAAATATATTTTCCCAGAGCTCATCATGCAATATTTTATTCTGGATTGTTGACATACAGTGTAAGTCAATTCTAGAAGCTCTGATTTGTGCTGTCCTCAAGACATAAAAATTTTTCACATGAGGAAATAGAGAAGCATCAGTGAGTGATTTGTACTACAGTCTGAAGTGACATTAGTTCACAGGGATAGCAGTTCTTGATTTTATATTTGAGAATGCACAAAAAAAGATCCAACTATGCAGCTCCATAGTCTTTTAATAAAAACTTTATTTTACATAGATCTTGCTCTTCTATTTATAGTAAGAAGGAAAAAAACCCTGAGTTTTTGAAAACTGGTGAGATGCAGTTACAGATCTGGAAGTCAATTTTGCAATTTGAGATAATCTCTAGTGTTCATTGTCAAAATGATTTATGAGATGAGTTGAAAAACACACTTTTCTTTTCCAGGCAGGGTTTCTCCAAAGAAAGATGCTGCCGTGTAGTAACCCAGATGGATCAGCTTCCCCATCAATTGCATATTGATCTATTTATTGAATTTTAACTATTTACTATTTAAGTACTACCAGCGCATTTAGTGATATATTTATCAAGAGTTAACTTAAAATTTTTATTCACAATACTAAATGTTTCATAGCATGCTTAACAACCCCAAAGTGATGTCCTTTGATTACCCAGCCAGTCATTAAACTCCTTTCAAATTTGAAATGCATGACAAATACCAAAATATCTGGTTACAGCAGATATGCAAGTTAATGCATTTCTCCCTGTGATCATATATTATTGTCAGAGGAAAGAAAAAAAAAGATTCTATTTCAAGATTATTTGCTTCAAGCAAAATTGCCTTAGTCATGGGATCAATACTTTTATAGTTTGTAGCTGCTGAGAAATGGATCTCCAGTTTGAAAGCTAAACAATCAATTAATTGAAGAATTAATGAACACTTCCTATGTGCTTGTTAAATGATGGCTAGAGTATAAGCAGTAAAAACCCTGCCATGAGCTGTCTCCAGTAATTTTCCATTTAAGATGCCCTGTATGCAGTAAAAATGTACATTGCTAGGTCCCTGAATACATATAGAAGCTGTGTCACAGTGCTGTCTATTATCAACTGAGCAATGTTATTAAGTCTTTAAAAAAATAAAATTTTTAGGAGCATGTTTTGATATAACTGAGCAATCTGAATGAAGTCAGCAAGGAAAGGAAGATCAAATAAAGAAATTTATTTATGTAAAAATTGTACATTTGAGCTTTTTTTACTTATCTCACAAATTTTTCTTTTTTTTTTTTCTGATGTAAATATGTTGTACAAGATTTTCACTTGTGTTCCCAGAGGTGCAGCTTCATATTATGCTGACTTGCATTTACTGATGTTGTTTGTCATGGAGCCCTGAAAACAAAATATTCATAACTCTGGACCAAGTTCAGGTCCAAAAATTATGCCATTGTGTGTCCAACAGAAACCAGTGTCAAATGCTTACTAGGATTGTTGAACCAACACAGGAGGAAAAAAGTATAAAAATCTGGGGGTTTAGGGTTTTTTTTATTTATTTATTTTGGGAATAATGAACAGAGCAATGTTAAAACCAGTCAGATAAGACTACCAAAAAAAAAGAGAATAATTACTCTTGATTTGATATGACTTAATATGAAGCTACATTTCATGGAAACAGCACACAAGTTTAAAAACCCACAGTGCTGAACAAAAAATGAAAAATGGATCTTAAATCATGAATATTCTCTTTTTCAACCTTCACTATACTTGGATAGGACCTACTTTGCTTTATAAAGGATATAAAACCAGCCTATAAACATTGTTGCATATTGAAAATAACTATTTGTAAATTTACATTTGCTTAATCCAGGGATCTCAAGCGGCACCAGTGAGGATGATGGTCTTGTTTAAGTCAATTACATGAACACTTATTTTATGCTATGCAAATATTAATCCATAGTTCATCTACCTCTACATTGGCTTTTTTCTTACAGCTAGATCTCATATTATAACTGGCAGTGGGACTAGAACTTTCCCATATTTAATAATTTTCCAATCAAAGGATCTGAACCTGAATTAGGATAGTGATTTATCAACTATTTAAAATAATGTCTTGGATATTCCAAACTTAAATCCAAGACTTCAATCATGAGTGCACTTCTACATTTTCACTGTATTATAAACTAACAATAATTGTATGATTATTCTTTTTCATCATATAACTTCAGCTTTTAGGAACAGCTTCTTTTCCTGTTTTAACTGAATTCCATTTGGGGTAATTCTGTGTTTACAGAATGTAATGTAGTCCCTCAATATCCAGCTTAACTGTAGTGAGAAGGGAGGATCAGATCCTCAGTCTCATCTCCAGGTTTCTAGGGTTTATACCCAGGTTTCTGGCTGGGTTTATAGACATCTGGAAAATGCTGGACAACATGGCAGCAATAACAAAACAGGCATGGGCCCTAAAGAAAATCTGATTTTCATGGATAGAATTTGCTTATTTTCATAATTGTTTAAAGGTATTGTGAAAGTAGATGAAATACAGATACTTATTGCTCATTGTTTTTCCTTTTACCAACTTGCTCACTTTTAATTAGCCAGTAGAGTCAAATGCAAAAGTCATTTCACCACTGCTTGTGTGCACTTCTTCATAGGAATGTTATATGCCTCTTCAACATTTTCTTGAACTATAACTTGATGCAAAAAGTATAACAAAGCATGAAGCTATTCAAAAGTTTAATTATAATATTTCAGACTGGAAAAATATATTTTATTTTAATAATATTTTGGTAAAGATATTTCCAGAAGGAAACATAGTTACATAGTCCAATGATTCTTCACTATCATTCTACAGTATTTTTTTTACCATTTTAAAGCACAAGGTAAAAAACACCAGTAACATCACACCACACACCGAGCAATTATTCACCTGTGATGTCTCTTTAATACCAAGTGATCACCAAAGCTTCAAAATTTGATCTGAAATTTATTTTTCAGTAAATGTGTTGTAATGGTACTACAGGCAACCTGAAAAAAAACCAAAAACAACATGTAGAAAGTATGTTTATATTCTTTTTATAATATTCAAAATACTTGAAACATGGAAAATACTTGTGAAAAAATAAAAGGTATTCACTAATTATGTTGTTACATGAAAAAGGAAAGGAAAAATATTACAGATGGTTCCAAGACCAATATGGCTCTATTCTTCCCTGAGTGTGTCAGCTGTTAAGGTCACATTATTTTCCCCTTAGTGCACTACGAGGCCGGTAGCATGCACTCTTCCCATGCTTTTCTCTAAGTGGCTAAGGCCCTTCCTTGTTCAGAAAATGGGATTAAACACAGGCTTTCCTACTGTGGATAAATAGCCTGGTCAGCAGGTTGCTTATGTTGAAAGCAAATGAACCAACCAGTAAGGGCAGGAATTGCTAATGCTTTTGTTTCTCTCCATTTCTGTGTGACTTCTAGACATGCTGAAGACAATTTACACATCCCCACAAGACTGTCTCCTCTGAGAACTCAGACACCTCTCTTATATATCAGTGTTTAAAGGTGCTTCCACCTGTGTTCAGATATTTAAGTTTCAATATCCAGGGTATGACCAGGTATCAAATAGATTTCAGCAAAATTAATATCTCTCAGGTACCAATAGATTTTAATTTTGTTTAACATATAAAGAATTTAGCTTAGTGTTGCTTTGGCATGGGCTTTCTTTCATCTTTAATCATAATAAGATGAAGGTTCATCTAAAAGCACTTATTTT
This sequence comes from Parus major, assembly GCF_001522545.3. Classification (NCBI taxonomy): domain Eukaryota; kingdom Metazoa; phylum Chordata; class Aves; order Passeriformes; family Paridae; genus Parus; species Parus major. The sequence goes on from NC_031769.1 coordinate 123,860,958, forward strand.
ACTTTCCACATATAGATATATCAAGCTGCAGCATTAAGGGGGGCTTATATATGAAAGCATTAAAAAAGGAAAAGGTTCTGAATAATTTATAAAGGTGAGCAACAAATAAGAGACTAAAGTACCAGAATAATAAAATAAGCACATGGGGACTAAATTGCTCAAGAGCTGGTAATAAAATATGCAGCCCTTCACCTATGAGGTCTACCATCTATCTTACCTGGTTAATATATTTTTGTAATCTTTCTGAAATGTACTATCCAAATTCATTATCAGTTATGTCTCTAAGAGGCTATTAAAAATCTCTTTTACTTGCTAAAGAAAAAAAAGAAATCAGTTTCCTATTCAGAAAGCAGAAATTGTCAGAATACTTGTTAACAGCCTTGTTTCATGTCTTCAGTTCACTTTAGAAATGAAAGCCTAAGATTCGCCTATAAACAGAAAATGTCTATAATCCACCAGGGTATAATGAAGCGAATGATTATTTCTGAAACACCTACCCTGCTTGTCAGCCCCTAAGCACTTCAACAAAGCACTCTGAGTCATTCTTATAAAGAGGTGCTGTGACAGAAGAAATGAGCCACAGGTTGGAGATCCTCGGGCAAACGCAGCCCAGTGCATATGGTACATCATTACCAGTCTGATTTTAATGAAGTTTTAGAGCCTTAAATTTCACATCACAGTTGGTGCTCATATGCATTTTACTGTTATTGCCTTTCATTTGCCAACTAAAGATAATTGATGATCTTTACTTAGAGAATTTGTAGATTTTGGAGCTGTCTATTTTTAGGAGAGGTTTCTACTCTTTTTTTCCTTTGTGTATGTGTGGATGCCTCCCTTTATGCTGATTTTATTTGGTCTAATGTTTTTGGAATTTTTTTTTATGTTTTTAAAATAGAATCAGAAGAAAAAATTCTTTATGCAACTAAGCAAAATTCCATTAAGATGACATTCATTCACTGACATGAATGAACTTCTGCATGTCAAAAGCTTACCCTAACCTTGAGAAAGAATGGAAGAGCAGGGTGCTTACTGAGTATGCCTCCTACAAAATCATGCAGAGTCTAATCTGTCAGGCTATCACTTGGAAAAAAGATTGCATTAAAAGAAATGGAGGACCCCTTCATATTTCATGCTCTTCATACAGAAAATAATTGAAAATATTGACAAATAAAGAAATTAACAAGCGAGAAAAAGGTTGAACAGCTATAAATAGAAAATAAATAGGAAAACTAGTTAAGGAAAAGAAATAAATAAGAAAGTTAAGCTTCAACCATTCGCAATCAATCTCTTCTAGAGAAAGATCTATTAAAATGACCACATATACTGCATCACATCACATCCATTTTTGATTGTTCTGTTTTTAGGAGTGATCTTCCTTACCCAGTTCAGAAGCTTCATGGGTTCTTAGCACTTCTCAGACACAGGATCAAGTCATCACTGGTATGGAGTTATTAGGTAAAGTAAAACCATTAAAAAAATGCCATTTTTAATGTCATTTAAGTAATACCTTTATGCTTACAACAATAGTATTTGAGAAAATATAGATAATAGTGAGAAATTTTGAATTATGTAATCATTTTGCCAGCTTTGAAACTTCTATATCTGAGGTCAGCCAATTCCAGGTTTATCATCCATGAAATAAATATGTAAACTATGAGAACTACACATTTTAAAATCCTCTTTAATTACTAAAAAAGCCCGAGCACAGAGCACTCACTGCAGCATTTTGGTGTTTGCTGGATATTCTGAAGTATATTTCAAATCTTTCTATTTTTATAGTAGTAATAGATAAAATAAAATAAAAACATTTTACTTTTAAAGGCACTATCAACATTTAGGTGACTGGATTAGGATCAGATATACAAAGCTTGCTTCCAGATGACATGGTTCTGAAGGGATATAAAGAAAATACCAGCAGAGGCAGCTCTGGTCACCCATCTAACCCTTTGAGATTTTGTCTGTAGTAGTGACCTTCCCTTGGTTCTTTCTGCTCCTCCACTTCTCTTTAGTCTTTTTCCTCATGTATTACAATAGTAGCATGTCATAATACAAGTGTCACAGCCCTTTTCCACTTCCCCTGTCTCACACAGTATTCAACAAGTAATTGTCTGGTTCTCTTACATAGCTTTAAAGCCCTTCCTCAGTCCTTTTCTGGTGTAATGAAACTCTTTGGAGATTAAAATCTTCCTGTTCTTATGGGCAAATATTTCCTGGAGGCCTTTCAAAGCCTCTAGTTTGAAAAACTGTAACCTGGCTGTTCTACCATTTCAAAGCCGAACCACAATAACACACACAATATTCACTTAATTTTGCAATAAAGTATATAGTTCCTGTACAGGAGAAAACATTTCTTACTTATATTGCCATAAAAAAATCAAGTTACTTTTATTATTTATATATCATTTCCTATTTGAAGCAAATGTTTAGAATGCCTTTGGAAACAGGGTACTTTATGCAGTCCAAAATATGCATATCCATTAAATTTATCGCATTTGTGGAACGCAGTGCAGACAGAATTAGGATAATATAAAATAGAAACCTTTTTTCTGTCTGTTTCTTTTCTTCTCAGCTCTTTGGTAAACCATCTAAAAGGTCACATTTATTTAGGCTGAATTCTGCAATGGAAAGAAGGTTTAATCAGGCATTGAATTGCTTAATGTTGCTCTAGGAAGGGTAACTATATTGGTTCAACTTTGGAGTAGTCAAGATCATTGATCAACAGTAGCATAAAAAAAAGTGGCCCTTTCAAAAGAGGGGAAAAGGGGGAGTTATCATAGTTACAGGAATTTTTATTGTTTCTGTCGATGATCACACATGAAAGAGGATACTGAAATTGAAGATGCCTGTCCAGACCAGCTCAATATTCACATTTTTATATTAAGTCTGAAATGATTTGTACTGTGGCACAGAAATATACTGGAGGAGCTGAACCAAAATATCATAAGAGTTGGGATATACCTATATTAGCCTCATCCCATACTGAATTAAAAGAAAGCAGTTTACATTATGATGATGAACAACTCTTGTTAGAGAAATATGTGATAAAGACCTTCACAGAAAGATTTTTGCAAAGGTTGTGTCTGAAAGAGATGCATAAGCCAGTGAAATGATGCAGTGAGTAAAAAATTCTGTCTTTTGGTGAGGATAAGGACTATGGCTGCAAGTGTGAACATTCTCAGGAGATCATTATTAGAGGGCCTATAGGAGGGGAGAAACTGACACCAGCTAGTTTCCTACCAGACATCAGTAATGTTAACACAACTGTATACTGAACAAAAAGCAGTAATAATTCTCTAGACTAGAGGGAAGAGACTGTCAGCCACCTTTCATGCAGGCTAGCATAGCTTATAAAAATATCTTGTTCATTAATTATAAATTAATGTGTATTTAACAAAACAAGGCTGGAAATGAGTGAAAATAAGTAGTACAGCATGAAGAGGAAAAGGAAGAATTAGAATTAGACTATTTAATAGTCTAATTGTTTTCTTCAGTTATATGAGGGATAAAGAAAACAGGACTCAGTTTCTTCAGAGGTGCACATTGAAAGGACAGTGGGCACAAGCTGGAGCAAGAGATATTCCAATTAGATTAAACTAGCAAATTCTCTTTAATGAAAATCATCAAAGCATGGAACAGGTTGCTCAGAGAGTACATGGCATGCACTTGGGTCACAAGGAGCCCCCATTGTGGTGGGGCAAAAATTACAGGAAAACTTCATGACAGAAAAAGACTTGGGAGTGCTGGTCAAAAAATGACTGAACATGTACTGAAAAATGACTGAAATGACTGAGCATGTATTCAGCCCAAAAGGACAATGATTTGCATCAGAAATAGTGGGATCAGCAGAACTGGAGTAGTAATTTTCCTTCTGTACACAGCACAGGTGAGGTCTCGTGTTGGATTCAAAGAAGGGAAACAGCTGGTGAAGGGTCTGGAGCACAAATCTAATGAGGAATAGCTGAAGGAGCTGGGGTTGTTTAGCCTGGAGAAAAGGGGTCTTTCTATATAACAACCTGAAATGAGATTGCAGACAAGTGGGGGTTGATCTCTTTTCTCCCAGATAACAAATGACAAGACAATGGGTAACAGCCTAAAGTTGCACTGGGGAGATTTAGAGTCAATATTAAGAACAATTTCTTCACTGAAAGGGTGGTCAAACATTGTTCAGGCTGCCCAGGGAAGTGGTCGAGTCACCATCTGTGAAAGATGCAGGGATATGGCACTTCGGGACATGGTCAAGTAGCAGACTTGATAGTGTTAGGATAACAGTCAGACTCAATGATCTTAAAGGTCTTTTTCAACCCAAACAATTCCATTATTCTATCATTATAGGTTCAGAGAGTTTCCAGACAGGGTCCCAAGCCATTTGAAATAACTCTTATGTTAGTGATTCTACCACTTTCATCAGGATGTCGAGCCAGCTGATCTCCAGAGGAGACTCAATCTACAGATATGTTATTTATACAAACATTGAGGCTTCCATGTTAAGAACTAAAATAGTCTGTCCAAGAACATTAGTGTGTCAGTTAGCTAAAAACACTGTGCAGGGAGGCACTCATCAAACTCTAAATTTGGATAAGGCATCTCAGCAGTGTAAACACATGGTAACAGAACAGGACCACTAGACTTGTGCTCGGGGTGAAATTTAAACCCTGATTCCCAGAGAGAAGATTCATGCAGTGACCCACTTCCCAATTATCTCTGTGTCTCTGGCTGCGACTTACTACACAAATGACTCATGGACCTGCAGAGAAAATATTTACTGAACACTCTGCCAGCAGAGGATGAGGTAGGCAGAAAGGAAAGGACCACGTTAAATAGAGATCAGCATAATTGAATTCCATTTGCTTAGTGATCCTGCACCTCTATGCTCTGTACAGATATTTTTCTTTTAATATATTAACCATAGAAAAGCTGAAAGAAAACTTGTCAGTGTTTAAAATTATTTTTAAATAGAATAAACTCAGAAGGACAATACTTCAAATTAGTTCAAACAGAAGGTAAAGTAAATGCCAGACAGATAATCACCTAAGGTTGTGCCTATGGCTAGCAGCTAATGGGTATGTAGCCAGAGGCTATCTGCAAGTCTACAGGGCAAAATAAGCTGACAATTTTGCACTACATTTTTGTGGTGGAATATGTACTTCACAGACTAGCTCTTCAGACAAAGCCCTCTGGTGTGGTGTCAGCATATAAGACTTGGAATTCACCTGTATTCACCAGGATATAAACTTCAGCAAGCAGTTTGTATCCTACCTTTAATGTTAAGTTCCTCCTGAGACCTGAAATTAAGCTGGTAGACAACCATGGGGGAGTCAGAATTTCTATTGTTCTGTGGTTACAGAGATTATCCTTTTATTTTTCAAATAACGACATTACATTAAAAAATTTAATTACAAGAGAAAAGTCTGGGGCAATTTTTTCAGGTTCCACCTGTGACAGTGGTTTCAGTAAAAAAAATCATTTTTCAGTACAGAAACCCAGAGGTAAAGTAGTGGCACTGGTAGAATTTCTAAGGATGCAGAAAGATCTCTCTATGTCCCACTCTGGGGCAGAAGGTTAGCCCTGTGTGGCTGATAGGGGTGCAGAGTTTCACATAAAACTTACCTTAGACTGTCCTGAAAGTGTTTGTGTGCTCATGTGGAAAAGTGAAGCACTGAAATAATATATTTGCTTGCATCCTGGAAGTGGTATTAAAGACATTAATTTGATTCTGTTTCCAGGTTAATTTACCTGTGTCTCTCAACAGAGACAATTATCTAGGGCATGACACCAGCATTACTGTATTGTCTCCAATTTTTAAGCTAAATGTTGCTGAGCTGTTTCAGGAGCCTTTCAACAGTTTGCATTTGGGACCTTATGTCTAAGAAAGCCAACACAGCCTATTCTTTATTTGACAGGTTTGGTCCTTTGTAGAGCTTAGTTTCTTAACTATCTTAACCTGTCCACACTGTAAAAAAAACTGCCATAATGCCTTCTTTTATATAATCACTTTTTCTTTTAATCTTTCTGCATGGATAATGAAACTTGGAGGTAATCCAAATGGGAAGTTGACATCCCTAGACCCAGACTGTAGGGTATTAAGAGAAGGTAAAATCTGTACAAACCTCTGTATTTTGTATTTTTATAGTACTTTCTTCTCTATACTGATGATTCTGAAATATTAGACTAATACACCAGGAGCTGATTCTAAACCATACCTTAATTAATACAGCCACAGAAGTTACCAAAGCATGCATTAAAGTTTTGTCTACAAAATTGGAGATTTTCAGTTCAGTGGAAGATTTTGGGATTTATTTAATATCCAAGATCTCTTTGATGGCTGTGGATCATACCTATCTGATTAGGAGTGCAAATTTGAATTATCTTTTCTAGCTCACTAGGACAGCTTGAAATACTAGTAGATCAGGATTAATGTGGTGAAGGGGGCAATTCTGACAATGGCACACATAACCAGTTACTAATGATATCTGAAACTGCACAATGCAAGTTTCAAGCCACATATAATTTCCAGACAAACATCACTAGGACAAGCTTATGGCTGAGATCACCAGAATTCTGCTGTGCACATAAATACAGGACATTAGACAATAGTCCTTGATAATGATAATGAAAGCTCTTTAATGATGATTTTTCATTATCTCCTACTTGCAGTACAGAGTATTTTCTCCCTCTCAGTGGAAAATTTGGTCCCTGGTGTCAGCTTTTCCCATGATTCCTGTACAGACTTCCAATATATATAATTTTTTATGTCCCTGTGAAATGTTTGTTGGATCCCCAATGAAGATCTTAGGAGAGTCACCTGAAACTTGGATGAGAAAGCAGCAGTGGAGAATTCCATCTGTAGAGATACACAGTTCAATGTAAACTGCACAATTTAATATTAAGATTCACAGTTATAGTAAGATGCATGGTTCAATATTAATTTAAGAGCAATAGACTTTGTATCTAATCTGCAATATTAGAATTTGTTTTTTGAAAGCTCCCTCAAACTGAGGAAGAAACATTTTATTACAGCTGCCAGTTCCTGCTACATTTAACCCATTTTCTTGTCTCAGAATATAGAACAGCAAGAGAACCACACAAACAGCAATTATCCTCTGAGATTTTATATCACGTTAGTATTGAAAACAGTATAGAAAATGAGTCAGGAAACATATCTTTGAAAGCATTGTTTCTAAAAATCACACAATTACTGTCAAACATATTTCAGTAAGCAGTAAATGAACCCTGCTTGCACCATAAATCATTAATGTTTAATCACCAGCCAATGCCTCACTAAGCTCACTGGCATGGAAACTCTAAGATACTCAAAGGATAGTTCTAGCAAATCTGGCATGCATGGTTGGCTTGTGTGCTTAATTACTGTTTATGCATTGGCAGTATCCAGGCAGTTGTATGTAATAAATAGAACACTGTCACACTGTCCAGATGGTTTTAGATCCAAGGCCTAGGGAGTAGGTTTGAAGATTACAGGCCTGATTTACTAACAATTCACACCAGCTCAATTGCTGGAAATCATGCTAATAGCATACATTTCAGCAACTTATTCAATGCAGAAATAAATATACTATTAATGACTATGAAAAAATCTACTTTGTATTCTGTTTAGCCATTCTTCAGAAGAGATACAGTAATTTTATTTTGGTTTGAGACATTTGACAGCTTTTATTTCAATGTCCAGTAGGTTTGAGAGAAATGGTTTCTTTTACACAGAACAAAGGAGTGCCCAGCAGAGATAATCCAAGCTATCTTTGAAAATGATAGTTTAGGTGTTAGAATGAGTATAGGTGCTTTAGTCTGGTGATCTGCCTGAATAAATTTGCACTGTCAAGAATTAGAGGCAAAATTACACATCATCAAATTAAAAATGGAACTGTTAATTGTTTCAGACCTTGCTTACATAAAAATAAGAAGCCAAATATCACTTTCAAGATTTAAAAAAGCCCCAACAAACCAATAAAAAAAAATCAAAAATAACAAGAAACAGTAAATAAGTTTAAGAAGAACTACTAAATTTTTTTTAACTAGATTTTATTTGGGGAATAAGAAAGACAAGAGAGAATGAGATAAATTAGGAGGAGAGAAAGTAGATTTAGAGAGAAAATGTACTTTTATTGATAAATTAATGTTTAGATGTCCTTCCATGAACAAAGAATATGGGCAACTTGAACTCAAATTTTCATTTCTCTGAGAATATAAGTCATCTAATTTTCACAAGAATGTCCTATTTTGAAGACTATATAGGACAGTCATGATAGAAAGGAGAACAGAGGTGGACTTTATCCCCTCCACATAAACTGAAAATGATGTGTGATTTTCTTTGCAGGACATGAAAAAAAAAAAGAGTATGTTAGCAGCAGGTAATTGAGCACAGTAAGAGAGATGAAAACAAAAAGACTGATTAAAAGGGTAAGAACACTATTTTTCCCCTGCTTATGAGGGTAAAACCCTACAATCTGATAAATTGTTTTGGTAAATGAATTATAATTTAAAGTTTGGTTTTGATTCAAACGAAAGTACACTAGAAACCAAATCATAGACCATATTTGGTAATCATTTGGTAATCATCAGTCATATTTCATTGTGCTTCAAACTATCCATGGTGAAGATGCTGTTGTGTAGCTTCCTTTTCACCATAAGAATAAAAAAAAAAAACCCAAACAAACTACCTGAAGTATTTCAGTATTATATCCAAAATAGGATTTACGGTTTACAGCCCGCTACTTCTATGGTGCAGTTCAGTTCAGGTTAAAAGAGATCTCTGAAATAAAGAGGTGAATAACTGCATCTCCACTGGCTGCAAAAAGGCTCTAGCAAAGTATTTCATTAGGTGAGAGACATAGGTTTATCAGCCACAGCCAAAATACATCCCAAAGAAATAAATAATTGTCCCAGTAACCCAGCATGCTGCTTTTAATACCAGCAGGGAAATTAAACTCCAAACAAGTCACTCCCCTTCCCCTGTGCCTTTCTGTAAGGAAGGAAAAATAAATAAGAGATTATGAGTTGAAATAGCAATTTACCAAAACCACAATAATATTCTTAGGAGCCATCTCTTATTTTTGTTTATATTAATGTTGTACCAGTAGAGTTCTGCTACTGACTCTGGGGAAATGGATTTCAAAATGAAATAATACCTACATCATTTTAGAATCTTGATATAGAAACTGCATTCATAATTCTCATTACACATTAGACTTATTCGGTTTTTTCAAGTAATCACGGCAAAGGTAATATTTTTATATATATATATATATATAATTATATATTATTATATATAGTACTCAGTGCTTCATCTTGATTAGATATAATAAAGTAGTTAAATGTAAGAGTATTCCAGATGGTCTTAGAAGTTCATATCTCATTTTCTGGACTGTATAGGAAGTACCAAAATAAGTATGTACTACTCTTAATTTGTATGGTGTGACAGTGCAGTGTTGAACACCCAGGTGTTTCAGTCATTTAATCCTTCTGCATTGTTCAAAATTATTAGTTTATGTCATTTAAGGTCAGAGCAAGAGCTAAAAAGAAGTCTAACTGGAAGCCTTCAATCATTATTATTTGTTAAAATAATAAAACTTTTCTTAAAAGTGTTTCTGAGATACTGTCTATATTCATGAGATTTATTATGGATCTTATCAATACTTTATTTTAGATGGATGTGGAAAATAAACTCTAGAGATTCAAAATTCAAAGGACATCTTTCACATTTTTAGTACTCTAAAATGGAAAACAAGAATCAAATTTAAGAGCAGTAATTTCTCTGTAATATCAGTAATTGAGATATTTCCAAAATCTGATGAGCACAGCATTTGCCAGGCTGATAATATATTAAACATTCACTGTTTTTTTGTTTTTTCTTTTTACACTGGGACTGTTTAAGCAAATTTTGGATCAGAATCTGAGCCAGCATGTTGTTGCCCTTACTAAATGTGCCATATTCTTCACCTATACCCTGAAATGTATTGCTGTATAAAAATAAGTCATATCTGTCACAAAAAAAGACATAAATATGATAATTTTCCTCTTGTCTTTATTCCAAAATTATCAGAATTTTAGAGATGGTGATTTCTCTTGATGCAGAAAGACCAGAGATTCTCTATGTTGATCACACAGACCATTACTTATTTTAAATGAAACAAGTTAGATTATCTAATTGTAATTGTCACTACAGATTTTGAAGTCCCTCTTTTGAGAGATACAAATACAATTCAATTTGCTACACTTTATCTCTTGCATCCAGTGTTCAGCCAGTGCATTAGTCTGACAATGTGATTTGTGGTCCTAATTCTTGATTATGTTATCTTGAAAGACCTCTTTTTTTAAAGTTTTAAAGCATGTTTTTTAAAGTTCAGAATTTTTTTGTCTATTCTTACTGTGATTTTCACTGTGCAGTGATTCAATTAAGAGACAGAAGTTTCTTTCTTTCTTTCTTTCTTTCTTTCTTTCTTTCTTTCTTTCTTTCTTTCTTTCTTTCTTTCTTTCTTTCTTTCTTTCTCTCTCTCTNTTTCTCTCTCTCTCTCTCTCTCTCTCTCTCTCTCTCTCTCTCTCTCTCTCTCTTTCTCTCTTTTTACTTTATCCAGGTTTACATTCTTCTTAATTTATAGGAAAGGAGAAGACTGCTTTCATTTAAGAATTAGTCAGGCAGCAACACAAAAACTGGAGTGACTCATACAGACTTTCAATGCAAAAATAACAGAATTTGCCTGCTGACAGATTTTAAAAACATTAGGTTCAATTCTCCAAGAGGTTTATCAAGTCAGTAATTTTTCATGTGTGCCACAGGAATTCCAATGACATATTCTTGTGTTTATCCCCCTTATGTACCTTTGTTCCTTTATTTGCATAACTATTTCATCATGATAGTGTATCAACATTTTGCCATTTGGTTTTTCCAGGAAAACACACCTTAACTTGATTAATTCACTTCTATCTGGGGTAAAAAAAAATCTCTGTTGGTACATTTTAAAATTCTGAAGCTAACACTTTTGAAGATTCTTGCTTAAGCGGTCATTGGAAAGAAGAACTTTACAATTCTCTCACTTTCCATTTGCTCTGAATGATGAAAAACCATCTGACAGATCTGGTAAAAGAAAGAGAGGGGAAAAGAACATAGGATGCAAAATGAAAGCAGGCAGGGTAACAGGGAAGAAAGCAAAAAAGAATTGCAAGGTACAGACTCTACATGAAGAATGGAATTGAAAGGTGGGGAACTTGATGACCCCTGGCAAAAGGAGATGATAAATATGAATAAATGGTCAATGATGTGGTTACATAGAAACTTCATGGACTTGAAAAAAGGGACCAAATTAAAGGAGAATAGGAAACTTAAGTTCCAAATGTCAAGTTATGCAAGGCGAGGTCTACATGCATGATGGAACTGAACAGAAACAATCCAAGTTAACATCAGCTCATGTATTGCAGAGATCCTGAAAGCAGAGTAACAGAGGTGTAAGACCACTGTGACTATGAAATATGCATTTTTCCTTTTTGTACTGGAAATAGCTTGGTCTTCATTGCCCTGGCAGTTCTTTATTATCCTTTGTTTAATGTGTGAGTGGGACTAAAGATATAGGACAAAAATATTGGTTTTTAAGAAATTACAAATTTATTAAAAACATGCTTATACAATATATCACATGAAAGGGAAGACCAGTGAGATAAGCAGGAGATAAAAAGGATACAAGTTTTAAAAGTTAATTGTCTGCAGCAGTTCAACTAGATTTCACTTTAGCTGAAAAGGGATTTTCTCTCTTGGCTGGATTTTCAAAGTGCAACCATGTGTACAGATTCTTAAACTACAGTACTATTCCTTTTCTCAGGCACAAACCACTGAAAAGTGGTACTTAAAGATGCTATGAAATGTATTTACTTAAAGGATCTGTCTAGAACTTGTCATCTCTTTACATTTTTATGTTCTGATAAGCTGTATCACAAGTCCAATATATTCTTTTTCCTTGTGACACCATGCTTTTATATCCAAGTGAGACTGGTGAGATAGCTGTATAAAGGTCGTCAGGAGGACATAATGGGAAAATATCTTTCTGGCTTTTCTTCTGGATATAGAGAACAGTTTTATTTAGTTGAAAAATAAAGATTTAAAATTGTAATGCAAGAAAAATGTATTATCTTTTTATGCTTAATGGTGGTACAGTAATATGCTCGAGAACACAAGTAGATCATATGCTATTTTTCAACTAGCAGCAATTTTAAGTAATGACCTACAAATATTGACATTTGTAAAATATAAAAGGACATTCTTGCACCACAAACTGAAGCTGTGCATTTATCTCCTTTCATTCTTTTCTTCAAATGAAGTTATACAGTGATATCATCCAAATGGCTATCTATTGCAAAGGCTATAAATGCTGCAATAACAAAGTTAATAGGATAATTCCAAGTTGTCATTCTGAAATACTGATTAAAGCAATTGTTAAATTTAAATGGTTATGCCTGTTTATAGGGCATCAATTTGGAGACAATTCTACATAAACACATTAAGAACTGTACTTCAGTAGCATTATAGCCTTCCAAAGATCTGAAAACTGGTAACTAGTATCTGATAGATAAATTTAGCATTACTCAGACTCACAGAAACAAATTAAAGTGAAATAAAAATATAGAATCTCATCTCCTCTAAGCCTCTGAAATTTTAGCATATATATTGTGTTTGAACAACTGGAACTTATTCATAAACTTTGTGCAGAAATATATTTTTACAATCCTGGGGTAAGAGAGGATTGACAAGCAAAAAAGGGAGACGGGAAAATGACCTGGTTTGTCAAAGTAGTGAAATAAAAAACTAGTATGAAAAAAAGCCAGCAGGAATGGAAAAAAGCTCTTAGGTCTTGAATTCCCGACTCTCAAGAGAAGGTATGACATACCAGACATTTTGATTTCCAATGCTTAAAATTGATGGAGCTAATCAATGAAACAGGCCAGACTGAACATAGGAACTGCAGCAGTGGTTGTATATGTTCAAATCTCTTTTTTACAAGGCTTGCAGTCTAACAAGTGTGATTTTTTTCATTGTAGAACATGATGTAGAACTCCTCTCAAATCACTCTGTCAAGTAAGTGGAAATTCACTGATGGACAGATGATATTTCAAAGTCTTCTTCTTTAGATGTTGAATAATGATGCTACTAGGTTGCTTCTCCTTTCTTACCATAGCCTGTAAATTAGAGAATAATTCTCATATCACAGGCTGTGGCTGTCACAATTACACTAGCACAGAAAAAAAAAACCTTTAAAACTTCCTTTCTTTCTGGAAAAATAAATGTCAAGCAGTGATTGCCTGACTCTCAATTTGGTTACAGTTATGTTATTTGGAATGTTTGCTGAACTGTGCAGTGCCTTACTTAGAGCTCAACATGTATATTATTTACCCTTGAGTTAAACTGCTGCTATGCATTGGGCCTGTGTTACTCAAGGCTTTCAAATCCGATTATAGCAGAATATTTAATTTTAAACACTATGGGGATATAATGAGAAACGGAAGGATGGGTTCTGTAAAATAAAATGGGTTCACTTTCTCTCTTTCAGTAACATTCTTCTCACCCAACTTTGTAGATGATGACTTTCAACATCAAGAAGCTGACCCTTTTAGAGTAGAAAAACATTTATTATAATCTGGAATTATGCTACATTTCTCCCTTAACATAAACTAATATCCAAGCAAACCATAATTTTTAGGGTGACAATCAATGAGACCTACTCGTCTGTATTGATATTGTTACATTGTTTTATTTTTTAGAAAATTCAAATATAGTTAATAAAAAAATAATAGAGGCTTAAAATTGAACAATCAGGGCTAAAATATAAAATAAATTACTCTGTATGTAATATGGACTGAAACTTAAAGAGGTGCTCATTCTTTCCTATCTTCTAAACTGATGATCTGTAACACATCTCTCATTAGCTGATTCTCTAAAGTGTCAACTAGAACACGCATCCATGGTGATATCACAGGTCCTGTTCTTGTGAAGGGTAAATCATTCTAAAATGCTTTATAACTAGAGCTGTATATTTATTTTTATTTTTTTATTTTAATTTTTTTTTACTCCAAATAAAAATTCTGGGACAAAAGGAATCTTCTGCTATATGGTCAATGTATCATTTTGAAAAAGTATCAATTTTCTGTGTGAATGAAATGTTCCAGTCTTAGACAAAATAATTTATGGATTGAGATGTGTGAGAGTGTTGAACAAACTCTTTTTTAAATGCAGGCTTACATATATTTTCTACATATAAAAATTCAAATATTTGAAGAGGAATTTTAAAGACACATTACAATTACATTTTGGACCATTCTTTTTAGGAATTATATCTTTTAATTTGTTGATTGTTGTTTAAGATTGGTTGTGCTACATACACTGTGCTAAAATTGGTGTTCTACAGAAATAACAAGAGTAAATTATTTTGCAACTCTTCTAATTCTTCAACCCAAACATCATCAGCTGTAAGATATGTGTGCAGAAAACATTTGGTACTTTGGCTACCACTCTGGTTAAGAAAAATGGCTGAAGACTTTCATCTGAGGGTATTTCATATCTTCCCAAACTTGCTGATAATTCAGCCAAAACAATGAGTTGAAAACCAGTTAATGCAATTAACTGGCATCCACCCTATGTATTCTTTTGTTCTACATAAAATAAGAAGTCAAAATTAGCTAAAACTAGTCTACCACATGGGTTTAATCTGTAGAAATTTTATTGTAAATATATTATGTAGATTACAAAATTTGGGTATATCTTCAGACTAAATTGATTTTAAAACATCTTCATATTTTCCAAGGAAAGGTAATGCAAATATAACGCAATATTAGATAAATTTTGTGATTCTAATGGAGTTAATATCACTGAGATTTTACTCTTTTTCAATGAAATATTTTTGATTAGTGTGTTTTTATTCCCAAGAAATAAAAAGGATTGTACATAGAACAGCATAATTTAAAAAAAAAAAAACAACAAACCACAAAAAACCCAAACCCTGTGACAATATCAATATCAATATCATTTAAGATTTAGATTTTAAAAAGTGCCTTAGATCCTATATTCTTATACAAATTGAGTAAAGAAAACATGACTAAAACTAATCCCAAATGAATTGAACTGAAAGCAACACGGGTAGCAGACCTCCACAGATCAATAACTGAAAAATCAAAATTTACTGATTCATTCACAGACTACCAGAAACTCCAGATAATACAGCCAGGCTTTTTGTATCATTCTTCTCTATTTAGGCAAGCAGGAGCAGAAAGATTTGTTTTTCATGTAACCTCATGTTTACTTGGGCATCTGCAGGTTACTTTGGACTGTCATAATCAATTTGACAAACAGATATAGTGCACATATGGGAAGAATTTTATTGGCCTCTAAGAAGCTCAAGATGGCAGAATAGTCCTTGAGAGTTCATTTTTGTTTTCTGCTCTAATATCTACCACCCCAGAGAACAAAACATCACTGCAGAGAACATTAGACCAGGACAAAAGAAAACAGCACTTACTATAAAAATGCAGCAGAAAATTGAGGAAGTGAAAGGTGACTGCTGGAGAGTTTGAGGCAGAAAAACAACCAGATCTCAGCATAACTATGCCAAATAGATCAGACCTGTTGATGCTGCATGATACATTTCGTGCCAAAACTGAAAAGGCATTGACTCCTAAATGGAGGGGTGTAAAAGCACTCCAAACAAAAAGACTCTTTATTCTGAACCAGTTATACAATTAGAAATACTGCTCTCTAACTGGGAGTTTTAATTCCAATGATACAGTCAAAGTGTCATCAGTGAGACTTGGGTCATAATTAAGATATGCTGTGCATAGGCTTTGAGGTTGAAATGCAAAATAATAAAAATATATTTCCACGCAGGCATATTGTTATAGATATAGGAAAAACCTCTATCAAATAAGCAAGAATGAAAAACTGATATTTAGAGAAATCAAAAATGAAAAGTATCAGATTCTCTATTATCTGCCTTTCTAGATATTTAGTATCTCAACATATTTAATGTTACCAACTTTCAGAGCTCTGCAGTGTTTGATACAGAATCTTCTTCATTTCTAAAAGAAAAAAAATTATGCGGTGCTTTTGTAATGATGCACTGCAGACATGCTTTTGTTCAAGGATAAAAGTGTGTATAGTTAGTAAGCTATTTCTGCCCATCCTTGTACTACAATGTACACTGTCAACACTCTTTAATGTTTGCCATTAAAATTGTTTAATTTGATAGCACAATCCTACTGTTTAAATGTGTGCCTAAACGTCTGTAAGAACAAAAAGGGATGTAGAATAGGTAACAAACATTTATCTGAGATAAATAAAAGAAATCAAAATGAATTGTTGCCGCCTAACACAGGTATATGAGGTACCTTATGGTCTCTTCCGAAAAATCAAAGTTGATTCATTATTTAAAATAATATTTTCACATAAAATATGAAAATATATAAAGATGTTAATATGTTGAAGGATGTCTGAGTCTTGAAAGTGATTGGATAGTATGAACTGAATAAACAACAAAAAATAAAAATTTGCGTATTGAAATGTACAGGGAGTGTGAAAGTCTTAGAGAACTCTTCCTAGAATGTGATAAAGTTTTATTAAATGGAGTTATTTAAATAACTACAGATTATACTAAAACTTCTATTGGCTAAAGGATATATATTTCATAAATTCAAAACAAAAGTTTATGTAAATATTTACTTGTATTTATGGGATTTTTTTTTACATTTGGAAATTTACAGTGTCACCCAGGAACATAAGAGATGAAAAATCAAGTTGTAAAATTATGTGATTTGTTTGCCAGAGGTGAATCAGAATATAAATCAAACAACAAAAAAAAAAACTTTATCTCTAGTTTTTAACCTCTTCTTGAGGCAAAAAAATTACCTGCAACGTTTCACTCTTCTGATCAGCGTGACTGGCTGAAGTATTCTCCGTGTCTACCCTTTCTTACATACCACAGCATCCCATAGGTGTTCCTGTAGCAAAGACAGGGTTGGAAAGGCATAGCACAGAAATGCTCAAGAGTCTCTGGAACTGCTCTGAGCAGGAGGACTGTGAGCAGCAGCAGCAGCACAGAGCAGTAGGCAGAGCATATGCCTTCAGACAGCCTTTCCAGAATAACAACAAACCCAAAGAGGTTCAGGCCCATCAGAGCAGAGGAGGAGAACAGAGCAGGATGACAATCTGCCTATGCCTTGGAATAAAATATTGAAGTTGTTTAAGATTGTGTCACATGGTAGGTAACATATAACAGTCTAATTGGACATGCATTAATAGAGGAAGTAAAGCCACAAGGTCCCCATTTCAGGCCAACATTTTACAGTTTTGGGGAAATCATATACAGAATTTTCACATAGGTCTCTCTCTAGTTATAAATAATGTAAGAAATGCAAAATTCCAGCCTTATCCCAAAGTCAAAGAACATCATGAAAAAATAAGAAAACCCAAACACCATGCCCCCTTTTATTTATCTGTATTATTTTTTCTTATTTATTTATGAATGTGTGTGCAGACCACTATGTCAGATTTGAAATTTAAATAATAATATGAAAAAAAATATATATTCTGGAATTCCAAAGATTCTTGACAGGTTAGATAGACACAAAATTCTCACACTTTTCTAAAAACTGAATACATCCCCCTTTACTATGATACAGAAGTTCTCAAGCCATATGTATGTTCAGAAGCTTTTTCTCAGAAAATTATCTCCTCCTGTAGCATTTGACAGAATGATTCCTCAAAATATGAACTGATAATATTGTTCCCCGGAACTACAGTTTTTAAAAAATACTGTAGTATATATTCAATTCTAATAACTTTCCAACTTTTGGTCTGAAGGTGTTATGGACCTCATTTCCTTTAGCAAATACTTCACCCATGTTCAGCTCATGCAAACATAGAACAACTGTTTTTGATTTTTCAAAGCTTTAAAATATAAAGAAAACATCATTCTTGTAAATTTAGTGCAAAGTCTCAGTAAGAAAAACAAACCAAAAATATGAAAAATATAAAGATTTTGAAGTATGGTTCAAAGTGATAATTTTTCAGTGTGGCTATTTCCAATTTATTATAGCATAACACAAATTCACTTTTTTTTTTCCACTTTCCAAATTTTCATGTTATGGGTGAAGCTAAATTTTTACTTTAAAAATGCTGGAATACAGTTTTTGGTTATTTTTTTTTTTTAACTTTATAATGCATGTTTACAAAACATGGCCAGATAAACTTTTTCAAAATTGCTTCACTTTTTTCTAACCAACATCTATTGCCTAAAATAAGAAACATTATCTTCCAAGTAGACAAAATACTTAAGATTTAGTTATAGTTTTATGCATTTAATTTTCAGATAAAAAGTTGACAAAATGTGTTCCAAAGATTTCTTTCTCTTTTCTTGTGTTTTGTGTTTTTCTGTAGGCTTGGTGACAGGTTTTTTTCCTCAAAAAAAAAAAGGAGAAGTTTTTCAAGGGTTAAAAAGGCAGGTTTTTAAGGGTTGTGCTACTAAACTTAGAGTTAATATAATATTCTTATTCACCAACTATGGGCCTCTGTGCCTGACAAATATTGAACATACATAACAGGAAACTTGAAGCCCAGGTAAGGAGGACTTCACTGGTTAACAACTTGGTACGTATTGTCATTTTGTCCTGGGTTTTCTGCTTTTTTCTTTGTAACTATCTATTTATTAGTTTCAGTGCAGTAGCGTCTGAAGGGATAAAAATGAATTATGGAAGAAATAAGAGTGCATGAATTAAACCCCAGAAATCCTATTGCATTTTATGCAGATGGAACTCCTACACTGGCATGATTTTTAGAGTGTCTGCACTTCGTCAGCAGTAGATTTGCCATATCTGTTGATAATAGCTTTTAGTCAGTATGCAGTTGTTATTGTTCTAGAAGTATGTATTACCCATTAGGAATCTTTGAACTGTTAAACTGTTTTTTATCTCAAAGCTTAATTTCAAAATTCTTTGAACATGTTCAGTTATTTATTTTTATCAGCATGGAAGGTATTTCTTACACAAATTAAAATGTTCTTATAAATATCTATTAATTTCCTTGGAGGATCATGATTTCTCACTCACAGATTTCTGTTTCTTTGATTTTCTACTTGCACTATTTAATTTATGCTTTTTTCCTTACTATTAAATGTTATCAGTGAAGGATATCATAAGGATATTTTCTATCTGACAGACTTTTCTTCAGGACTTAAGCTCATTTATTGCATTGCTTAATATTTACAAGGTAGTAGCAGCTCTGAGTTATCATTACAAATCAATTGATAACATTGCACAGGGGGTTTTTGAAGGGTGGAAGTGAACTCCATCACCAAGAAGGGTGATAAATCAATAAAAGCCTATGATTGTTTTATGAATTTTTTTAGAATGTTCCCACTTTAAATAGACAGAATATCAATTTTTAACTACAATGATAAATTCATATAATGTAAATTTATGGGTTTCTCAGTGTCAGATAACAAAGAAAAATAGTGCTGATGGACATCTACAAAGACAATATACAAGTGTAAAACATGTTTACTGTAGCGATATTTTATAATCGTCATCAGTTTCAGAGTGAAATGGAAATGAGTCACATTGTGATGCAAGAACTGCACCATGGATCATCAGGTGGGAAAGAAAGACATGTTTTTTCCACAGAGGATGAAAACATTGAAAAAGAAAAATAAATAATTTTTCTATGATAGCAGAGAACAATTTTGGAACACCACACTTTAGCCAGTCCAGTTAACTTACAGTTGTGGTCATATATTGAGAGGAACAGTAATAGATAAACTGAGGAATAATATCTAAGTCCTGACTTCCCAGCAAAATCCCTTTTCTCCCATTTCTCAGACTAACAGGAATTCCCTTGATAATAGAAGGATATTCCTTTCTAAGCCAGTCAGCATAGACTCCTTCTGTAATTAATAAAAAACTGACTGAAGAGTCACTAAAGCTTTATGCAGCATTGATAAAATTTTTGAATGACCTTTAAAATAAGTCTGACGAATTATGCCTACTTCCACTTTGGCTCTTAAGAACTTAACTTCAGCATACACACCTCAAAAGTTAGATGAATCCATCTACCTTTTTGTCTGGGCTTTCCTCCAAACTCTACCAATAGTCTCTTAGGGAGCACAAATACTAAGCTGCAGAGATTAAAAAAAAAAAAAAAAAGTCACTTACTTTTGAGATATTGTGAACTTACCACAGCTTCTAATCTTAAACCAACCTCAAACTGAAAGCAAAGTTACTCTTTTGTATTACCTATCTCAGTTCAGGTATTAACAACTGTCTTCAGAGAAGGAATTGAGTACAGGTATGCCTGATGAAAATTTTGGTACTGAGAACTTGGGGCCAAGTGTGACCATTAAGAAAATCTTTGGAAAAACAGTAAAGATCAACATTCGCCTTCACAAATTTCATAAAATATATTAACTTTCAGTTATTAATCAAAATAGACAAAATTTGTTTGATTAGCATCATATTGCTAATTATTAAATGTAAATACCTCCATATTTACAGCAAATATGGATTGCCATTCATGTTATAAATGCACAACCTATGACTAGTTTCCATTTGTTTCCTGTTAATATCCATCAACTGAAGTCACATAAAGTCATTATTGCCATTTAACTGAGACAGAAGTTTCAAGTGTTTGTGATGTTGACATAAAAAATAAAGAATTAAAACAGGTCATTGTTGAATTTGAAGAACTTTAAAATTAAAGTATTGTAATATTTTTGCATTTATGCATTTTGACAAATTTACTATTGTCCTGTTATACATACAGAGAGATACATCTGTTAGATACAGGAACAAGAGGTGGACTTTTAATGCAGTTTATTCCACACCATTCACATCACTGTGAGCTTGAAGGGAACAGTTTTTGTCAGGAAAAACCAAGGTACCAGAAGCAGAACTTTTTTCCTGCCCAAGTAGTGGAAGGGAGTGGTTTTGTCCCCTCTAAAAACCATGGGTGGAAACAGTGGGGCTCTCTTCTCACACCCAACTCTCAGGTTGTGTTTATTGCAAGGTCTTCAGTAAATTGTGACTCTCTTTGTAACCTCTCAGTATTTTTACCTCTGCTGGCAAGAATGGGGAGGTTTAAGGGGACTTGGTCTCCCTGCTAAATTTTTAAAAACCAGCACAACACATTACCATGAAAATCTGTTTCCCCTATTACAGACCACTAGAATTTTAATTAAAACAAAAATATTGCTTAACTTTGCTAATTATGTGATTTATTATATATTATAATTTAGCCACAGGTAAACTTTCTGCTTTACAGAAAAGAGATGGTTTATATATTTAAATGTTGAGTAGTGTCTCTCCTTAACTTGCTCAATTAACTAGACTTGAATCTTCAGATATTTTACAGAAAATATGAATAAGTGTCCCATTGTCTCAGGAAATGTTTATTGTTGTTAGGAGATTTCTCTTTTTTTTTTTTTTTCTCTGAATTTCTAAAAGGTTTGTTCAAAGACATTAATGTGTCAATTTTATTTCAGAAAGGCAATAGAAAAAAATATCATATTAAAGAAAGGAATATTTTGTGAAATTAAATACAGATCTTTCACTGATACATTAAAAAATATTTATGATTTTTAGTTATAGACTTTTTGAAAGAAGAAGCACTTTGTGAAATCTTGATGTCCTAGTGTCCTTTATGATAGGTCTGGAAAGAGTTGACTATGAAGCATCCTAGAAATCCTCAAAGCCCTGAATGCCTTTAGAAAGCCTTTAGAACTCAAGTTCTAAAAAATTAGATAACTTTGTTTCATGCTGAACTAAAAATCAAGGCATGAGCAGGTGATTGACCCCAAACAGGAAAAAAAAGCACAACACATAGAGTTAATTTTTTTGTCAAACTGAAAATGACACTTTCATTGTAAATCCTGCCTCTTCTTTATTTTAGATTGAAAGCAAGTAGTGAG
The DNA here is from genome assembly GCF_001522545.3 of Parus major. Taxonomy (NCBI): domain Eukaryota; kingdom Metazoa; phylum Chordata; class Aves; order Passeriformes; family Paridae; genus Parus; species Parus major. Next base: position 123,882,899 of record NC_031769.1, read on the forward strand.
TTATTTTGTTATAATATATAATTTTAATTTTTCTAATTTTTTTAACTGATTCAGCTGGTTTTTACCATGGTTTCTGAGTAGTCTGAATACTCTGAATCCGTGTGTTTCTGGTAAACTTAGTATTTTTCTTAAACAGATCTGCCACCTCTGATATTACTCTCCCTATTTATAGGCAGAGAAACTTGAAATACCTAGAGAAGTGGCTTGCCCTGAATGAGTAAGCATTTCCCAGTAGACCAGGGAAAACAGGAAAATCTCCTGGGGTGTTGTTAGGAGCTGTACCAGTGCTCTGCCTGTACATTGTCTTTCTGCTGCAGCAGATCAGAGAAATGTGGCTTACCAAAACAAAGCAGCTAAATAAATTAAATCCATTCAGGTATCCTGAAGTAATCTTGACAGAAATCTTGAAAATATCCCCAAGTTAAAAAAAACCAGGTTAGCTTTGGTTCTTGGATTTTGATTCACATATTAGTAACCCTCAGGTTTCATGTTTAAAATAAGGAAAGAATAACTTCCACATAACCTAGAAGCTGGTTGTGGAGGAAATATGACTTGTTTTGCTTCCAGTCCTTTTCAAGGGCCTTATTTCCTTTTCTTGTTTCATTTGATTAGATTGTTTGCTTCTGATTTGTACATAATACGCAAAAGCTCTTATCTCAAGCTTTAAGGCTTTAGCCTTGCCATATACTTAACAAGTAATCATGTATTATAAGACCAACAATAAATTTTTACTCTTACAACACAAGATAACAAAATAAGAAAATGCATATAACTTTTCCCATCTTTCAAAGACAATTTCTTCTTACATACTTGCCAAAGACATAGAGGGAAAAAAAATTAATTTACAACAGATTAGTATTCCAAGTTAAGGAGTAGATTCTGAACAAATCAGAGGACTTCACACATACTGCTAAATTTTATTCAATTAAGAGAGATTTGTTCAAAGACTTCTTATGATGACATTATCAATTTTGAAAGACACTCAGAGTCTTATATTAAAAATTGCTCTATGCTAGTCTAGATATGAGCAGAGCCATAAATGCTATGATTTTAACTAAGTAATATCTTCTAGGCCTTAGAACAAGACAAAACAGAGCAGGGGAACAAAGCAGTAGAATGACAGATATAAGTCTGGCAAAGGAGGCAAGAAAAGACCTAGAGACTTCACCAGTGGAGCACTCCAATACACACAGCTTTGTATGAAGGGAGGAGAAAGTAAGAATAAATTTACAGGTAAAAATGCCAGACTAAATTCAACTACTCATGGAATTCTTGGGATGTTGTCAGGTAGTTCCTGTAGCCGAAACAGCTACTACCAAACCTCTCCCTGTAAGTAGTTTTGTGACATGCACTGAAGACTGAAGTAAACTTCAAATTTCCATGGTGCTTATTGGCACCCTGATCAACACCAGTTTCATTTGAAATGTAACATTTGGATGTAATTTGTGCCAAAAATCCTAGGCACCATCTGGTATCTGAAGACTCTATTACAAGGGGTAGTAGACAACACTATTAGAATGATAAGTAAATTTTAAAATGAACATGATGTGGTTATATGTGCAAAAGGCAGCTGAGATATGAAATGTTTTATGAAAGGATGTTAAATGTTACATAAGCTCAAGGCAAGGCCTGACTTTATCATGTATGAGGGCTAATAAACAGACAAAAAGTATATTTAACTCTGGTAGTTCTTGAGATGAAAGTGCTTGGAGGTTAGAAGGGTGCCATGAGAGAAAGCATCATATATTCCTGTCCAGGTCTTATGTTCTGACACTCTCACCTTTACACTTGCTTTTGACAACTTTCAGAAATAATGCAACTCTAGACAGGCTTTTGATCTGCTACAGCATTGTCATTCTAACATTTTATACTTAAAGTCAACCGTAGGAATTAAGGGTAACAAGAAAATTTCAGAATAAAAAACTGTAACTAAAAAGAAGAAAAAAAATAATTCTGTCAGAGGAGTGAAATGGGAAAATCATGACATCAAAGACTTTGTGAAGTTATATTGTCAACCTGAAAATACTGGAATAAGAATTTAATGCTTTGATGTTCTAGGATTTTTTTTAATCAAAGTTAATTCAGAATTCTGAATTCAACTTGTTATTGTCTTCATCATTTTTTGCCCACAAAAAATGCTATAAAAACTAAAGACTGCTATAAAAAGTTGTGATTTGGGGAATTTTCTTCAGAATAATATTGGTTTTAAATTTGTCAATATCACCATGCAAGCCCCCTAAAAAAACAGCAAAGACTCCTATGGGAAGTCACAGAAAGAAATGTATTTTGGTCTACACTTTGTCTGAAGTGTTTTTATAATATTTATGAAACTAGAAATTCATTAATGTAGGCTTAAAAAAAAAAATTATATATATATATAAAAATACAAGGTACCTCCTAAATACAAAGATTTCAGTCAGAATGAGTTGTCTTTTTAAAACACTTTAGTGTTTTAGCAGAAATTGATTTTAAAAATGATCACCTGCATTTCCCAGTTTGATTACAAACAGTGAACACAACTGAAATTTCCTAATATTTTCTATAGAATAATTTCTTAACATGATAATGTTTATTCCTGCTGTCTTTAAAAGTGTCTGATCAAGTGTTCTGAAATGGCTACATTGAAAAATTTCTTACTTTTCTATTCATTATGAAAAGCTCCAGGTATACAAAGAAAATATATTTCTGGTAGGGAAGCCTGAGTGTGCTTGTCAAAGAATATCCAGAGAGATTAAATTAATTATAGCAGAAAAGTATTGTGTGATTGGAGTCCCGCTGAATGTAGGAAAGAGATTTCTGAGAACAACTTTCCCTAAACTAAGAATTTTGAATTTAATTTTAATGTAATGCCTCAAATTAAATTTTGTTTTTCAGGGAAGAAACTTTCTGTAGTATTCCTGCAGCTCCTTATGCTCCCCTCTCTACCTGTGGTTTATCTATATAAACCCCACATCCTATGGCAGGAACTGCAGCACATAAGGATGATCTTCCAGCCACACTCTTAATTCCCTTCCCAGAGTTCAAATTTGAAACCACAAAAATAAATAAATTTATAAGGAATATGAGGAAGGAATGTATGTGGAGAGATTATTCCAGCTTTATACAGAGGAGGACCAAAGTATAATGAAATCTGTCAGAACTTTAGAAAAATATGACTGTTAATCCTTGCATTTGTAAAACAAGATAATTAATAAGTGTACAAAAACCAGCTGACATACCTGGAAAGAGCAATTGTTCTCTTTGTTCTTTGTGAGTGAGATGGGGGAGATTTCTTCTAAGCCTCTTTGCTTCATTAGGCATGTTGAAATTCATTTTCAGCTTTCTTTCTCTCACATTTCCTGACTATATACCAACATCTGTTTAACATGGACTTTTTATATCAAAATAATTTCATTGTTTATTTTGCATTTGCAATTGCTATTTGTATAAAATGCGTCCTCGCATTAAAGGTTCAACTTTGTTCTCTAATTTTTATGCAGTTACTCCCTCTGACTCGATTTTTTAAATCAAATTAAGAGATATCAGAAAGCTTGCTTGAAAAAAAAACAGTGTTAGGGGAGGTCAAGAGATATTCCATTTCTTAATTTAATTTAAATTCCTTATTTTCCTACATTCTGTATTTCATTTATGGAACTGAATAAATAAAAAAGAATAATATTGCACTGACTTGTAGCTGCACTAAAGAAGTTGCTGTTCAGAGGTCACTGAGTACCCCCTTCTACAATGAGCAAGGTGAAACTGCAGCCAGTGCCTGACATGATTTAGTTTTGGGAATCAAGGCCATTAATGTTTCCACATAGTTTGTTTTCAAGGCCAAATGAAGAACTACAGGGATTCATAAGCATTTCTATTGTTAGCAGTTCTAGAAGTTTTTGTTTGAATCTTTTAAGACACTGATACCCCATAGTACAATATCATAAAATATCTTCGTATTGTATCATATTTCTCTGAATGGTGAGGGCTTGGTGAAGCTTTGTGAGCTATGACTGAAGATACAAATCTTTTTATTTTTCTTCAGTGCTAGTCTGTCTGTCAGTAGAACATTCACCTCCTGGTCAAAACTGAAGCACAAAACCAGAATTATTTTCCATTCCCCGCACAACCCACTGAACCTCCTCCTCCTCCATTTATCCCATGGAGAGGAATTAGGCCATCAGTGTTTCAACCGTGTCTGACTGTGTGGTGGGCAGAGGTGCAGTTGGCAAAATTGTATTGATGTGGGGCACTGAGCAGTGAGTTGTCAGAGGAGAGGACTGTGAGAGGGCTTGTGCCACAGAGATGAAGAAAATGGAGGTGGGGAAGGCAGAAGACAGAAAACCTAGCAGACCCAAAACCCCCCAAAACTCCCAAAACCTAGCAGACCAGGACAGTGTCTCTAGCAAGTATAAAATCACCAGAGGTCTTTGTCTAATCCTCTATGGCTTCACACATCCCCAGGACACACATTTGGGAAAAAAAAAAGAGAAACTCCATAATAATTCAGTAGCTGTATAATGTAATTCCCTGAAAGACAATCTCCTCAGTTTGGGTGTATGAATCAGGTAACTTAAACTCTTTGATTTGCCTGAGTATTTCACAATTTTAATCCGCTTGCTATTTTCATGACTTCACATCCTCCAGTGGTAGGAACTTTATAAATGCAAAGTATTCATGATGAAATAAAATGGGACTCTGACTCTGAAAGTGGAACAAAAATGACGAGTTCCTTAGAAAAACTGTATTTGATCATTCTTCCCTTGTCAATAATTCAATACAGTTTCACCTTCTCCCCTCAAAATGAGTGTTCATCACAAACCTTTTTGCCTGGTTGCATTATGGCAGAGTGTTCAGTTATGTTCAGGATTCAACATGGAATAAAATACAAAAGTGACGGATTAAATCTTTATATGGTGCCTGTCATGTGAATGAACTTTATTTCTGCTGTATTTGCTTAAAAACTGCCTTTTAAGATCTTATTTTCTCTCCCACTTTTAACTGTCAAAATCTATTTACATTTAGAAGTCAAAGCAGGAATGTGTCAAGATCTGTCAGGAATAAGGCAATCAAGTCTCTTTCAGAAAAGTATCAACACTGCCAGTCCTCTACAGGGATTTGGCAGGGACTGGCTAGCTGGAAAGTAAATGTGGACTTTTTCCCAACAGAATGAGTGGGTGCAAAAGAGAAAAAGTTGTTCAAGTATTATTCCATAAGTTATTCCTGTCCAAAATAATTTCCTTGTTAATTACATTTTTTGTGATAGGTCTTTCCTTTCTAGATGTATCATTGACTTTATGGAAACATTGTCAAATTCACATCGTTAAGAGCACCATGTAAATTTGGTTCTCTTTTTTAAAGAATCTGCTATAATCATCATCTTCTGATCTATAGTTTTCTTTCAAAAATTCAGAAATCATTCTACTCAAACATGTTCTTTGCAGTCTCTTCTAAGCCACAGCATTTGAAAAATATTGTTTTACTAAATCACTTTATATTAAGAACAGTTTCATGCAGAAATAATATGTAATAAATAGTGATTTTTACTGACAGCTATTTAAAGGTACTTTGTTCTAGGAAAATACTTAAGAGGACCATATTAAATCCTGTCTTGCCTTCAACAATGTGAGCACTTGTGTTTTAAATGCCAGCTCAAAAAAAGACCCCACTTCTAAAGAACCCTCTCTGAGTTCTTTTTATAATGTTCCAGCAACTTGTTCTGTTTTAATCTATTCTCTTTCACTTCTCAAGTGTTTGAGTATTGATGAACTAGACAATCTATCACAGAAGAAGCAGAACCTAAAGAACCTAAATCTGACTCTGATAGCTAAAGACAAAAACCTTAATTGTCTTTGATCACCATCTGTGTGATTTAATAGACATTAACATACCATTAATATTACCATTAACTTACATAAACAAACAAGAGGTACCATTATAAGAAGAGAATGACATGATTCAATAAATCTTCCTCATTCTAGTTAGATTTACTCTATTGTGATTCAGATTTTTAGCAGACACTGAAATGAGTTATTAAAGAAATAATTGCATGAACTAAATCCTAAAATTCTATTCAAGCACATAACCATGTATGTAGGAATCTTAATATATAAAATTTTAAAACATATTGGTATAGCTTTAGTGACACACGTCAGCCCCATATCTTAAAAAAAAAAAAGGAATGGAGAAAAAGAAAATGTTTTTCACAAAATGGAAACCTCATGATTCATCTCCTTCTCTCCTAATAATTTCCTCTCTTGAATACAAAAATGATACAATCAATGACATGATGTAAGAATTAGTTTTGTGTTACAAACTACTAATTTGTGAAAGTGAACTTATAGAAGACAGTAAATAATTTTCATAGATTTAAAAGTTCAGTATAACACTAGAAAATAAACTTTTTATGAAACCACACAGATACTGCTTTGATTTACAAAGGACCAAATACAATTTTAATTATCATGGAAAGATGTTTCTATACTATTTATCAAAATGCAGTATAGAGAAACATTCAAGATCACTTTTTGGAGAAAGATTTTATTGTCATGAGACCACAAGTAGAATATTGTGTCCAACTCTGGAGCCCCCAGCACAGGGAAAGACATGGATCTGCTGGAGCAGGTGCAGAGGTGAGCTGTGGAGAAGATTAGAGGGATGGAGCACCTCTCATATGAGGAAAGATGAGAGAGTTAGGACTGAAGATTCTGGAGAAGAAAAGGCTCCAGGGAGACTTTATTGCAGTCTCTCAGTATGTGAAAGGAACCCACAAGAAAGCTGGAAAGTGACTTTTAAAAAGGGACAGGACAAGGGGCGATGTGTTCAAACTGAAAAAGAGCAGGTTTATATTAGATATTAGGAAAAAAATTTACTGTGAAGGTGGTGAGGCCCTGGAACAAATGGTCCAGAGAAATTGTGAATGTGTCCTCTCTGGAAGTGTCCAAAGGCAGGTTGGATGGAGCTTTGAGCAACCTGGTCCATGGCAGGAGGTTTGGAAGTAGATGACCTTTAAGATCCCTTCCAACACAAACTATTCTATAATTCTATGATAAAACCAAAGATGAGGTTTATACTTGTGGATCAGTTTAATGGTTCAGTGACTATCTCATACAGGCAGCTAAAATAAGAGGAATTGAAAAGCTGGTATAAAGAAGCAAGTGACTGTGTGGAATAACAATAAACAAAATAAATCTTTATTTTTTGGATTTAAGACCTGATCAATAGTTGTAAAGTTTCATAAAATTAAATGTACTGCAAAACAATTCAAGTTATTTATTCACATAGTCTAGTATTTTTATGAAATTTTATTTTTCAAAACATTCCGTTTCAGATGTTTGAGTCCATATGTCATTCATCAATGATTTAGGACATCACAACAAAATCCCAGCAGCAAATTTCCAGCTATCTGAAACATCCCACAAGAAGCAGAAGTTTAATGACACTTTTAAACATCCAGCTTTATTTTCACACTACAAGCTGCCTGAAAAGAGTATCTGTAAAGACCTGATAAACACATTTAGAGAAACTATCCAATTTTGACATTCCATCTTAAAAAGTTTGACAATCAAAGAGCACAAGCTGTTTCTTCTTTTCCAAAAAAAGAAGAAAAAATGTGTATTAAAACTCCTAATAAATTTTAAAGAATAAAGGAATAAAAAGCCCCCTCATTTTCATTAAGACTTTTAGAAACTCAAATGTACATAAATAATCTTGAACTCATTTGTTTTCCTCAACAGTGCTCAGTTTCTCAGAGACTATTCACTATAGCAGGGAATTTAAGCATTGATCTATACATATCTAAGCTGTCTTTGATCATGCTTTCTTGTCACAAGCATATTCTGCACATAGAGCCTAGGCAGTTGCCTCATGAATAACATCATTCAAAAGTCTTATACCAGTCTAATGCATTTAACTGACTTAACAGTTCTTATCATCAGGAAAATATACCCATTCAGTCAGTAACTGTATTTTATATATGTTACTGTGCATTTATAAAGATGACTAACATTGTTAAAAGCTGTGCTCAGATGAAGTATGAAATTTTTGCTTTTGACCACTGAGCTTTCAAATCATTACATAACTTGACTTTTATGAAACATAAATCCTGACCCTAGAGCTCTGAGTTTCAGCAATAATCTCAAAGATTAAATTCCCAGCTTTGACAGCACCTTTGGTTGAGTGAGGAGTCAGATGTGACGCCTTCCTCTCTTCCTTTCTGTAAAAACTCATAATGTTGGCTCAGCTGAACGAGTTTGCAAGAAAGCAAGCCAACAACATCAGTACATGCAGGAAGGGCTCCCAAAGGTAGACAGCACCCCGACCATGGCTCAAATGGAAAGAAAAAAATTTGCTGTAGTTCTATGCACAATTGATGAACTACACAGGTCTACAAAAACTCAACCAAGTAACCAACCAAAAAAAGAAAAAAAAAACAAAACCGTAGCAAGATTTCAGTAAGAATTGCAAGCCTGGTTGGAGAATCTATTCTCTTCATACACTCTTGCAGATGTATAAAGCTTACCAGGGTGTGCTTTCCCATTAATAAGACCGGCATTTCAAGGACATCTGTCTTTAAAGATGTCTATTGCACATGCAGTTTTACCTTTTCTTGACAAAACAAAGTGTCATGGTGGGGTTTCTCAAGCAGCCAAGAGTTCATAAATTTTAATTTCCTCTGCTTTTCAAGGAAGGGGAATACACAGTAGTGCTGCTTTTTTGTCACAGCCTCTTTCTGGAGGGAAGACATGGGATGTGTCCTGGCTTCTCTCAAGCTCGCTTTGTCTCCGGCTTATTCTAACACAAATTCCCATAAAGAGAAAATAGTGCACTGTCAGTGCAGAAAATCCTTTAAGGCATAATATTGATAGTTTCTTTATGTATTTAGTGTCTTCAAGTTCTGTGCATAGTCTATTTATCTATGCACAATCCTAACTAGAGGCTATATTTTCTATAATCATTGAAAGTCCCCAGACAGTGTTCATGACAAAGCAAGGAACATTAGTGTATTTCGTATTATTGTATTATTACCTGTTTCAGAGGATCCATTTACAGATAAAGAGTGTATAGAAGAAGTACTTTCAATATTTCAAAATTAGAAAACACTGTTCCTGTCCATGAGAAAAATCACCACATTATCTGTAGATCTCATATGTAGATATTGAAGAGTATTATTTACAAACTTCTAATCCCATGGTCCTTTGATGATCTCTGAGGAAGTAAACATTTTCCTGAGCTATATATCCACTGTTTTCTGTTAGTGTACCACATGTAATTCCACTCCACTTAACAAAAACCCAAATAGGCAACTATTTCCATTGGGACAAATCTGTGCTAGTCTGAGTAGAAGAAACTGAAGATGTTTTGCATATATTATTTGCAACCCAAGTGTATGTCTCTTACAGAAGAGATTTTGTCTTATTTAAGTAAGGAAATTTGGTATGTGGAAACAGAGCGAAGAACCTGAACATCAGCTCCGTGCTGTGTTCTTCATCCTATTCTAATGACCTAATAATCTTCCAGTCCCTCTAACATTTGTTACAATGCATTGAGAGCTTACAGAAATGTGTTGCATGCTTCTTTGTGCAATGAAGATTTAAACAGCACTAATTACAGTAGACAATCTTAAAGAGTATATAACAATATATACAATTTGCATTAACAAAAAGAAGTTACTGAATTTGTTCACACATACAGGACATGCTCCGCAAACACATGCACTGTAAATTTCTGTTTCTCTGTAAAGATGCATTCATCTATGCATAAATAGCTAAAATTACTTGTGAAGTCAACAGATGTATGAGCCAGAACCCAAGGCTTGCTGAAAAGACAGTTAAAGAGTGTTCCTTTCTCCATGCACACTTATTTTGTATTCAGCCAACTGATTCAGAGGGGATTCTATGAGACTGAAGAAAGCTTTTTACTCTCATTTATGCAGACTCAGACTCTGGGAATTAGAGATACTCCTGAGACATACTTTATGATTGTTGCTTGTCTTTGGAAAAGGGGACACAATAGAGAGCTTCAGTCTTTGAACAGATTACAAAAGCAAATCTAAATATTTTAAGGGATTCAGCTGTCATGGTAAGGAGTTACCAATTCATAAATCAAATAAAATGAAATTCCTTTTACTCTTCCATTTGCCAATTCAGTGACATAGCTACACAACACAGACATTACTGAGGTAACTTGTGTTCTTTACTCCTCTCCTGTAGCCAACTGTTCTGTCTCCTGACCAAGTCTGTTAAGCACTACGCACGCTCTGAGACTGTATAAAACTCAGCAGACACAGATAAATACCTCACAACCTGTAACTTTCTACTTTATCTTTCCAAAAATGCCAATGGGCAATCTCTGGGAAATTATCAAGAATATTACTGCTATAGGACACACTTCATTTTTATTATCAGGTCAATATCCTGTACATCCCTGCTTATCTTAAAACTTTCAACTAGTTTCTGTGATTACAAACTCTTTTTTCATTTCTGCAATTTTGAATTCAAAAATTCCTTTCCATATTCTCTTTATGAGAAATACCTATGGCCTGACCTAAAATATTTCTCTTCTACTTTAAGCAATATCAAATTCAACACTATTTTTTAAACTATTTTTACTTCCTCAAGTGCTTCTTCCATATTCATGACTTCCTGTTGGCTTTAATTCTCTATCCCTTTTCCTCCAATTTTTACAGATTTCACCTGTATCTCCTGCAGCTTCTCCCTAACCTCTATTACCTGGCTTATTTCCTCCCTCTCTCTCAAAAATGTTCAAAGAGATGTGAATAAAATACACTTTACTTATCTTCTAAACCACTCTGCAGGTTATTTGCTGGCTTATTATCCACATTCAAACCTCTTCCTCAACCTTCTCCAAATTTCATTAGAATGTCTTAAGTCAATATCTACCACTGTGGTTTGGGATCTTTTATATCCACCTATGTCTCAGAAGATGAGGAACCTCTGTCAGGAGAAAGATGGGGATGCAGAGATAAATATCCCAGAGGGTGGGTTACACTTTCTAGGCTGCAGTCAGAGTGGAATGCCTGGTAGCCCAATTGTTTAACTCCCAGTCTCACACTCAAAGAAACAAAGCTGAATTAAAAAGGGACAAATAAGCTAAATGTATCATGATAAAGCTTTTTCTCATTTCTTTATCCATCTACGCCATTACTGTTTCCTCCTGTTTCAAACACTCTTTAAAGCAGGGATCTTTTCTTACGTATTGAGGAAGCTACAGGAGTGTTTTCAGCTTTAAAAGGCTAATGATAATCCACATTGTAAGAATTCCTTGTGAAGCCTGCAGCAGCAGGGAGCCAAAAGGGATCTCCACTGAGTTGGAAACCTTTCCTGCAAATTTTTAATAATATAAGTAATGTTTACTCCCAAAAGCATTCACTTCAGATCAATGCTCTACTTGTAAAAAGATCTCTTAAAAGAATGCTTGCAATACAGAGACTCCTGTTATTTTTAAGAACTGTAGTTTCCTACAGACTTACATTATTTGAATGGTACATTATGCTTCTCTGTGTGTATTATGTGCATGCACATTATAAAAAGAAAATGTACATGTAAAAATGTATGTGCTGCTTATATTAAAATTTAAACTGCTTTTATATTGATTTAAGATTTTTATTATTAAAATATTTTAATATCAGACATCAATCACAGAATATGCTTCTTACATGTAGATGGTTATGTTTAGAGGGTGAAAATATTATTTTGTTGTGAAAAATGAACACCACATTTACTGGTCAGAGATTTATTTATTTATTATCATAAATTACATGTATGAATGGTTATATTCTAATTATTATTCTAGAAACCATCAAAAATTAGTATTTCCAACAGACTGCTTACATTATCAATAATATTAACTTTGGAAGATGTGTTAGTATTTTTCATTATTTCCTTCTCTCCTCCCTCTCATTCTCAATCATAAAAATGGTCACCAAAACCCACTGGTTTCTCCTGGGTTTATATTATTCTTTCTGAGCTGTAATGCAACTCACTATCAGCATCAATATAACCAAGAATATATACTTCCTTTTTGAACAGTTAAGTAAGATAGGCTGTAGATGAGAGGAATATATGAATAGAAATGCACTTCATTCCAACTTGCAGTCATGTTGTGGAATACAGAGGAGAAAAATATTAGGCAAGTTTGAGAAAGTTTAGAAGAAAGTATTACTGGGCTACTTACTTATTTTTACCATCCCTTTATATAGCTAATATCACCATTTTCTTGGTACTGATTCAAAGCTCATCCTGGCAGTACTAAATTATTGTTCCTACCTGTTGCCCTGCAGGTTACTTTCTAGGCATTGGCTAAGAGCTAGCATTCCTGTAAATACTTATAATTCTGTCTTGAAAAATTGGTAATTGTTCCTCTTAAAAACCTCTAAAAATATGGCTATCAATAATTATTTTCTCCAAAGTCGCCTTGGTGCTTGTAGTTGTATTCCTCATGCATACCTTTCAGAAGTGAAGAAAATGTTCTCCTAATGAGAAAATCCCAAATTTTCTGCCAGCCATTCCTCTGTACTTGAACAAGGCTGGTACTGAGAAGAAATGTTCCACATTGAGAGTTGCAAAAGTCACAGAAGGAGGATTTTTTTTTAACTTAAGTACTAGTGATAAATGGTATCTTCTCTAGAAATAACCTGTGGTGTTACTCCCTTTGTAATCATCTTGTTTTGTGTTCTAAAATAAATGAAAAGTATCCAAAACTTTCCAATTAAGTTGCAAGGCATTCCCCAATTAGATTAGGAAAATACGGCCTTCAAAATTTACTAGCAGGCAGCATTCACTTGAATACTTGATTCTCTTATTTTGTCATTACTTCTTTGGTGTAATTAGGCATTTTACTTAACATATTTCTGGAATCTGCTTTAGGCTGATGCAGTTCAAAATGTTTTCATTTGATGTGTGAAACTGGGAAAATGGCTTAACCAGTGGGAAGAAAAGAGACAGATACTAAAGTTACTGGGTTGGTGGGGAAAATTGAAATTTTGAGGCAAGTGTGAGCTACTCTAGGGTGGTTTTTTTAACAGTTGTGCTATAGCTTGCATAAGAAATTTTTTTTCTGGCATGGAAATAATGCATATGTCAAAGTAAGCATACTCAAATACAATCAGCAATGATGGGTTTCTTTCTTTGACTGTTGCTACAATAACAAATTTACCCATTACAGAGTAAGCACAAACTTGTCCTTCTTTCAGGAAAAAGTGTATTTTCACAGAAAAGCAGAAGCTTTCTTGCCACCTAAATTGTTAATGCTCTTGAACAGCATGGGCTTGACTGTCAGAAGAGCTGGGAACGTATAAGAAAATTTTGTGATCACTTGGAGTTTCTGAAGATCAGAATATACTAGCTTCTTACATAGACAGTGTTTTCATGGACAATTTATGATTTGTTTTATATTTTTTTAAAAAAAAATTTAACTGCAACACACACTGAAAATTTTCAGACCTCATTCTTTTGAGGAAGAATGTGTTTAGGCAATAGTTGGCAAGCAGAATATAGATTGAATAGAGTATCAGTGGTCTTTGCAGCAATTACCCATCTAAAGGAGCTATCAGATTTGAAGAATCTTGATTTTTTTACAAGATTTATTCATGCTCAAACTGCTGCTTCAATCTCAAAGAAAATAATGGGATTTATTTGGATGGCTTTGTACATCTTGTCTCCATTTTCTTGTAAAATACTCAATTTGCATCCAAGACAATATTTGGGAGTTATTGACAACTGCCAAAAAAAAAAAAAAAAGATTTTAAAAAACTTAAAATTTGGAAACATACATTTCAAAGTCATTTAGCTTTAGAATTGTAAATGGTTCTAGTTATATAATTTCTGTTAAGAGCGATTGCATTTTTATGTTTCATGATGACCGTATTTCAGGCTGCATTGTGCCTTTGGGCGTTACCCTGTAATGGAAGTAATTTGCGATGTAAACCAGAAGGAGGATCATTCCCAGGAAGAGTTTTCCAGGCATTCTCCCTGTTTGCTAGAGGGAAGGGAGTGTGCTCTCCGAGTCATTTACAGGATGCGAGGTGCTCAGAGATCTGCACAAGTACAGAGATTCTGCTGTCTGAGAGAGCCAAGCACAAATCCCCAACAATCTTAGTGCAGCTGCATTAATAAAGGTGGGAAAAAGGAAAACTGTCTAGGTGGTCTCACAAGGTGATTTACCCCAATGGAGAGCAATGGGATGCTGTCCTAGAGTATAAAACTTGACTAGCAGGAGATGGAGAAAATAAACTATGATTGTGAAAAAGAGCTTGTGTAAGGATAAAAATAAGAGAAAATAAAGTAATAAATGCTATTCAGAATGCTAATATATTTTTTTCAAAATGACTGGCCTCAAGATACCTGATGTAATTATAGAGTACTTCTTCTCTTGTCTAGAAATTCTCTGCATTTATGAAGGGCAGATGGGATGGCAGAGGTTAGAGTCAGACATGCTCTATTACAAATTGTGTTTCCGTTAAAAAAAAAAGAAGTTAAAATGTATATAATTTTATTTTTAAGAAGGTTTTCTTACCTGTATTTTGCCTAGAGCCTGACACTGAATGCTTAACACTCTTACATAATGTTTCCAATCCTCTCCAGGACAACACATGAATAAAACAACATACACAAAAATCCTCTAGCCTCCAGCCATACTGCTATGGACTGCAATCACGTCAGATCTCATTAACTAGCTAAAATTAGCTCTTGTTCATAACTAGAATGCAAGGTCAAAAAAAGAAATAGGATATGTGATGCGGGTGTATCTATATGCACATATGGATATATGTGAGATTCATGTATGCAAAATATTGTTTATGAACAGTTGAATGCCAACTGCAATTTCTTTTCTTCAGGAAAATCCTGGATTAAAATTGTGTACGCAACCTTAATTCACCTCTTAGTGAACAACCATTATGATAAAGCCCAGCTGTACGGTCATAAATTTATTTCTTCATCTATCCTTGCCCTATGCAACACACACAAATGTTACTCAGAATGCAAGGACATTGTGTGTAGCTCATGTCTCATTCACATCTCTATAAACTGAAGCAGCTGAAGGCAAGGAGATCAAGAATTGTTATTAAGTCTAGGGAGATGAACGTTTGGGTGGTAAACTGAGTTCTGACTCACACAAAAGTACATTATGGTTGCTGAATCGCTTAAACTAAATTTTAAAAGATTAATACGTCTGTTCATTTTACATGCCCAGTTTGAACACATGGGATCTGATTCACAGAAGACAAAGCTCCTCTCTCCCCTTGCTTCTACCAAAGACAGGTTTCTCAGTTTAGATTAATTTTTAAAAATGCCTCCATTCCTCATATTTCCAGAAATTCTTTACATTCTTTTTTTTTTCTCTTAGTTTTCAATTTTCTGTAGCACATATTCTATTTTTCTTGAGTCACTGTTTGCTCAGGCAAGGGCACATTTTCCAGTATTGTGCCTGATTAACCCTATAAATGGGCTTTCAGCTTTCATCATGTTTTGTAAGTGCCAACCGTCAGCCATTATTTAATTCTGGCTGATACAACACAAAACAAGCAAACAAACAAACAAACAATACCTACATGTTAAAAAAAAAAAAAAGAAGCAAACAAAAAACCACAATCCTCCCCAAGAGTATGTTCTGAATTCTCTTTCAATGGAAAGATTGAAATATTGTCATATAGACAATGAATGAACAAGAAGATGGTACAAACCAGTGGATTTGGTCATAAGCTGCCTCATCTCACACCATTCCCAGACTTCCTTTTTTGCAAAACTCAGAAATAAAGACATTCTTATTATAAGTTTTACTCTTAAAAGAACACATTAAAAGAGCAAAAGTAACCATTTTGAAATTAGGAAAGATGTTTAGGGTACATGAGATTCTCTGCGATTTTTAATGCAGATGTCACTTTTCATTTATGTATATAAAACAGCATGTGAAAATAATAGCTTAAGGACACAAACCTTGTTTGCTCTGTCCTCAGATCAGGATTATTTCAAAAAGCACAGTGTACATGGGCCGAAAGATTGAACTTTACACAGAACAAAGCATTCAGTAGTTAAAACCTCCTCCTTCTTGAAAAGCTCTCTCATCTGACAAAAGCAGGTAAAAAGGGCTTCTTGACAGTGTTCTCTATTTTTCATTTTATTTCCCTACCTAGTGGGTGTGTCATTCAGGTACTTTATCTGCTCTCCTTTAAACAGACCTGCCTTTCTATTATTCCTTCTGTCATTTCTTACTGAACTTTTTAACCCTCATTCTGCTCAGACACTTGGAAATTTCATATGAAAGGGTGGTAAAAGAGGAATTGAGTTACCTTCACTGAATACATAAATAAAGTGTCTTACAAGAACTCTAAGAGAAGGAGAACAAGTGCAGATATTTTGTTAAAATCAACAATACCTCTATGGAAAAAACAAAACAAAACAAGAAAAACAATGATAGCATGCAGCAAAAAACAGGTGAATGAAACTCCTTTCTAAAGTATTGTATCATATTTATCACATGAACTGGAGTGTACTTTAAAAACATGCAGTAATTCAACTTCATATTGTCTAAGGTATAGCAACTTAATCAAAATAAACCCAACATATAAATGGATTTAAATGATGATAGTTAAATTTCTAGTAATTTGAAAGCTTGAGAAATGCACTTTTCTTTCTTTAACCGTTTAAAAATGTAATAGTCAGCTAACTTCAAGTAATTATTTCATTTTGCAGTTATTGCTGGTCAACTAATTTTCCCTTTACTATTTTTGTGGTAGACATAAACAACATGTAGAAACAAACAAACAAACAAAAACACCCACCACAACCTTATAAACCTATAATTACACTGAATGGTCTCAAAGGGATTACATACAAATTAGCCATTAAATCAGGCTCAGGCAGCTGTATCTTCAAAAAAAGGACCACCAATTATTTTATCGTTATTTTTATTATTACTGTTGCTGTTTTTGTGTCTGATATTGTTTTAGCTGACTTCTGCAAGTGCAGTAGGAGATACCAATAGCTGTTTGCACCTGTTTCCAACTTGAGCTCAGGCTTTCAGGCTGCTGAGTCACAGTGATGGATCTTTGCAAAGCCAGTACCTTAGTGCTGGGCTCCAACTATTTGCTTACTACCTTCTTTATTTTAGGAAAGTGTAAGTGCACTGAAAGTGATATAAAAAAAAAAAAACTTAAAAAATGTGTTTCTCCAATACCAGGTCCAGTAGAAAGGGAAGAAAATTTTCTAAGCAACATGTGCATGCAGCAGCAGCACTATGCTGAGAGCACAGAAGTTTAATGCAATCAAGAAAAAGAGATTATAGGCAATTAGGTAATCTCAGAATATATTTATTTCTGCTCCTCGGGGAGATGGAAAGGTGGAAGGGAGTGGTACTGCAATGGTACAGGAAAGGGATATGAAATACTTGGATTGCATGGCATGACTAAAGACCAGCAAGCCCAGCGTAAGTCACAGAGCACTGGCTGTGTAGCACAATATTTCAGGAACTTCAGGAAGCAACTCTATGCTGGTAGCTAAGCAGAAGTGTAGAAGAGCTGGTTCATACACTTTCTGACCAGAATTCTTTGCTACTTTTGAGGGTAACTTAATCATGTTGTAGTGACACTCAGTTGCTGTTCTGCAGAAGAAAAGGTGTAAAAAATGACAGCAGACACCTTATTTGTATGCACTGGTTTGCTCTCAAAATTATCCAAGTGATCCTACTTTTCTTTCTTTTTGAACTGTGTTCTTTCACTGTGTACTTTGTTGAGCACTGTTCATAAGCAAGCAATGTGATGAACTTTCCTTCATTTTAGTCTAGCATCAAGTGTTCAACTGCTCTTGGAGGAAACTTCCAGCAGGAGTGGCCAGAGAGTAGAAAGTAGACACCGATGAACAAACGTTTCCTGGGATTCTGTGAGAACAACATTATAATTCAAACTCTTGCTTGCTTGCTTGCTACCTATTCCAAACATATCCTCCTGCCAAACCCCTTGCACCTCTTAGTGCTTACTTCATCTTAATGGATTGTAAGGGGAAAAGTGATGGAAGCATACTTTGGTGATTCCATAGGTATATCTAAGGTTAAGTTCTTCTGAACCAGTTAATTTTCACAATATTTACAATGCTAGCTATAGGAGGAAGTAATTTATTTACATTTTCTGATCCCCTCAGCATTGTTCGAGACCTGGTCTGGAAGCCACCCCTCAGCCCTGCACTTTTCTGTATTTACATCCAAATTTGCCAAATGTATCACAATGACTTTTTAATTCACTTAGAGAATAACCAGTACCTACACGTTGAGAAGAAGAACATACATATTTGCAAGTTTACCTTATTCCTAGTTCTTGGAATCTACTGAACAAATAATACATAAAATACATTGTCCAAAGTGTACATGTTCTGATCCTTTGTATGTGTCAAAAAATAATTGACAAGTCAGACCTATTGTACAACTTTGGATTATTAAAACACCATCCTTTAACTTTCGTTGTTATTTCATGAAGACATATATGCTCAAAAGTATGCAAACAGTAATGGAAACTGAAAAGCAACAAAATAGGATTGTTATTTAGGCCGTGGCTCTGCAAATATGTTTTGATGTTAAATAAAATTTAAAAAAGCACTGGTCATTCAACTGTATTTATATATGCAGTACTTAGAGCTACATAAAATTGAGGTGCACCATCTGAGGAAATACAACTCCCACACCTGAAATCTCAAGACATGATTGTGATACTATCATGACAATATGATTGAGTTTGTTGTCACATGTATGTGCAACTTAGTTAAGTTGGTTAGTTTTCACACTAAGAATTCAAATTTCTTGTAATTTTTTTTATCTTCAAGGGCTTCCTTTGGTTTGCTTTTTCATTTGTTTTAAACCTTCTCATATGTACGGCTCTACTGCTGGGAGCCAAACATAGCAGGGGGAGAAAATTATGAAATGACAAATCAAGTCCAGTGCCAGAATAAAAAGCAAGCAAGAAACCATAATTGGTTGTATATATTTTTAAACTTTGGCCGGTGTTCTTTTTATAATTTATAAAAGAAGTTGAGAGCAAAGAAGAAAGGGAGAATTTCTTTTCATTCTCTGGAAATACTGGGGAAGAGATACAGGAGAGGAAAGAGAGAAAGAAATGGTCAGGGCAAGAGAAAAATCTTTGTGTGAGGATGTGAAGAAGGCAGGCTGGTGCCCTCACCAGTCTTTTATATAGCAGGGCATCCACTGACTGGTCAGAGTAATTTTTGTAGAGTAATAACCTGACTGTATCTCCTGCCTCCTGACCTGGATGAAAAGAGACAGGTTCTTAAAAAAACAAAAAAAAACACAAGGTGCCTGAAGAAGGGGGGAGGAGGGAGTAGTGTAATATTGGAAAATATTGGCTGGACTGCTCCATCACAGTGCTTAGTTCACAGATCCACACTTTATTCCCCTGTTAATTTATCTCTTGTGGCTCTTCCTTCTACTGCTGAAGCAGTAAATAAGTGAGTTTGTGGGTGATTGTTAGCTGTGAACATTTTGGGGGGCAGTGAAGTGAGGACACAGCCGAGGTGGCAGGCTGTGGCCTGGCAGTGCTGAGCAGGTTTTGCTTCAGCCGGAGCCGGAGCAAAGCTGCTCTCAGCCCCAGCCGCCGCTCCCTGCGACTGCTGCGTTTGTTAATCAGGAGACAAGCGAGGAGAGCTAAAAAGGGAAAAGCAAGCGTCTTGAGGGAACTCTCAGCAACAGTAGCACACTGTCTCCTCCAGTGTATTTTTTGTACGTTAAAGGAAAAGGGAGAGAGAGCTGCCATCCGGCCAGCCACGGAGCTGCTTCAGGGCCGCACCTGAGTGCGGCGGGGCTCGACCCTAAAGCCTTTCACCACTGCGGGCAGCTGCGGGCTGAGGGGCCGCGGGAGCCTGCTCACCCGGGGCCATCCCCGGAGCCCCCTGCCCTGCCCACGCTGCCTGCGCCTGCGGGCTGCTCTCGGGAGCGGACCCAGCGGTGAACGGCCCCCTCCGAGAACACTTAATTCCCACCTCGGCCAGTAACTTTGTGATGGGAAGCATCAGCCCTGCGGCTGGAAGGAAGGAGAAGCGGTGCAGTTGGGCAGAGGCCCGGAAACAGCAGCAGTAGCGGATGGGACCCACGGTACCTGTCCTCTCCCCCGCTGCACATGGGAACCGCTCTCCGGAGGAAGCCGGAGCAGCGCTGCCCAGACATGACTGGGCGCACGGTGACTGCAGCCCCGGCGCTCGGCACCCCGAGCTGCGCGCACACCGGAGCAGGAGTGGCACAGGGGAACCCCCCCCGCCCCCCGCTGCACCGGCGGTGCCCTGGAGCTGGCGTGACAACAGGGGATGCCCCTGCCTGCCTTGTCTGCCTGCCGGGGTACTCCGCGCACCCACGCCGAGCCGAAGCTCCGGGAGGGGCACTCCCGCACACACGGAGGAATCAGGGCTGGCATCCCGCGCAGAGGGCGAGCCGGGCTGCGGGCTACCCCTGCCGTGTGCGCACACGCGGTACCCCCGGAGCAGTCCCCCATCCCCCGCCGGATCGGTAGCCGGGAGGGGTAACCCGGGCGCACACGCCTCGGAGCCCGGTGCCGCACCGGGGCCGCCGCCGGGGCCACCTCACCCCTCACCCGGGCAAACCCCGGCGCTCCGCTCCGCCCGCAGCCGGCCCCACTCCCAGGGGCGAGCGGCGCTGCAG
>NC_031769.1:123904108-123983594 GCF_001522545.3 Parus major
TTTTTTTTTTTTTTTTTTTTTTTTTTTTTTTTTTTTTTTTTTTTTTTCTTCCTCTTTGATTATTGTTTAAATGGATTTGATCTTTTGCTGATGACAAGTTTTTTTTCCTAGCATGCGAT
This sequence comes from Parus major, assembly GCF_001522545.3. Classification (NCBI taxonomy): domain Eukaryota; kingdom Metazoa; phylum Chordata; class Aves; order Passeriformes; family Paridae; genus Parus; species Parus major. The sequence continues at coordinate 123,904,228 of NC_031769.1, forward strand.
GGTTACTAAACTGTGAGCAAAAGGTGCTGCTGGGGCCGGGAGTCACTGGGAATGAAAAACGATAATATTAATAACACAGACTTGCCAGTCCAGCAACAACTGATATACATTTAGTAGCTATATATCTATATATGCAACTGGTTTTGTTGTGGCACGGAAAAGCGATGTGAAATATGATGCTTATTTTTTAAGGATAAGAGAAAAGGCATGTTTCTAACTCTTTTTGCAGAGGATTTTTTTTTTTCTGGTGTTGTTTTATTTTTATTTTTGGGTGTTTTTTAAGGGCTTTTTTTTCCATAAAGAGATGGGAATTGCAAATGCATTTTACAGCAATGTTTACACAGAGTTTGTAATCTTGCAATACTGGTGGAAGCCACAGAGCAAGATGTTAATTTTATTATTTTTGTTACTGTTCCTTTTTTTTTCTTTTTTCTTTTTTTTTTTTAACAGTGCAATCAGCAGGGTTTTTTTTTGTTTTTCCTCTTCTTCAGTTTTTGATGCCTGTTTATAATGTGAAACTTTTCTTGCAGCATGTTGCAGTCATCATTTTTAAATACTTTTTTTTCCTCTCTAAAGATAACAAAGCAAAACAGAAAGCCAAAGAGATGATCCTTACTTTTGCACATTTTGCACCTTCACTTTTTATTCTTTTGCCAGCAGTGTTTTATGATGGTTATTGTTATCATGATGATGATGATGATATATATATACATATATACAAATAAATACATTTTCAAATGATGGCAGTGGAAGGTTTTCCTGGAGAATGAAGTGCGGTTTGGTTTCCTTGTCAACGGAAGATGAAGTGAACAACTGAACATCTCCCCAGTGCAGGTACTTCATCTCCTTGTAGGCGTTTCCACACTGTGTAAATTACATTGTGAGAATTTTTTTTTTTTTTTTTTCCCCAAACAAATCTCCTTCCACCCCTTTCTAAAGGTGTCTGTGCAATACACACGAGGACTGGACTAAATATCTCTGCCTTGTGATTGCTTGGATGTGTGCAGAGTGTTGCACTAATTGATCCTAGGTCGGTTAAAGCTGAAGAGAGGTGTTTTACGTGCTGTGCTGTATAGAGGGGAAGTCAGCTGGGGGAAAAAAAAATCCAGACACCCCTCCTCTCCTCCTCGCGTTTAAAAAACAAACAAACAAACAAACGAAACAACCAAAAGTAAAGCCCAAACCGAAACTGGATGGAACCTTGAGATCCTCAGTATGAGTACAGATGCTTACAGGACTTTAGACAAAAACAATAGCTCCGGCCCTGTATTGTGGTGACTCGTGTGTTTGTGTGTGTCTGTTTAAATTTATCCATTAGAGAATAGCTGTGAAACAGCAAAGGAGGCTCCCTCGGAGAGCTGGCTCCCTGCCACACGAGGCATATTTTGTAGCCCTAAGGGCAGAAAACCCTTATATCCAACTTCTGCTCCTCATATTAAAAAGGCGTAAACAAGGCAGCAGGTTGCCTCTTATGACTCTAATTCATTGGGATGGAGATTAATCAGAAGCTGATATTTGCTTGAAGGTGTTTCGTTTTGTTTTGATGATTAATAGTGCCACTGGCTGACGGGGAATGGGAAACTGTTACTTTCTGAGATGGTTACTGAGAGTTCAGGATTGGAGGAGAAACTGTTACTTTTCACTGAGAGCACTTAAATGCTTAACAGAGGCTGCCCCTGATGTACAGACAGGATATTGGTTCTGTAAAACACAATTTGGAAAGATTTTTCCAGATGACAGGGTGGGTTGGTTGGGGGGTTGTTTTTTGGTTTTTTTTGTAATTTTTTTTTTTATATTTGGTGGGTTTTTTTTTTCCTCCAGAAAGAAATATGGTGTAATATTATGCTAAAGTTCAAGTACTGAATGTTCTGCAGTGTTTTCTGTTGTTTACTTTGTTGTGATGGGATTGCTTACTGTATTTTATATAAAGAACATTAAAGGATCTATAACTGATTATAGGAATATTCCTAAGTTACAGGGTATATGTTTATTTTGTCACTGTCATGTAAGCAAATATAATTCATAGAATTACAAGTGCATTTGGAAATTTGAGGCTTCTAATGCTTATGTTTAAATTATTGCAATGTAACAGCTTTCTTTAAAGTAGAAAGTGTAAGAAGTGTATATACAATGCAATTAGTCATGCTGAAAAATAAATAAATTCGTTTATCTTTGTAGAAACATAACTATTATGAATTTATACTGATTTTTTCCAGTTTAACTGTAATAAAAATATTTCCCACATATTTATGCATGACTTCTGCTCTGACATGTTAAAATACTTTTGGCAGCATAACAGGGTCAATAATTCATGTGTCTAAAAACCAGTGGAGATATTTGCATCATAGATTATGATGACTTTTCCAAAATAGTTATGATCTGTTGGGTCATTACTCCACATTTTAAAAAGACTCAGCCTGCTTATTTTTTCATGATTTAATTTGAAAGCCATTAAAAAACAAGAGAGATTGAAACTTTATTCTACACCCCTCTATTTATTTCCATTCCTCCTTATGTTTAAATGAAGTGTTTTCTTTACGTTGCGTGAAACTCACAGTAAGCAAAATATTTTGATACTGCTAAAGCACTGAAATCAAGTAACTAGGCTAGCAGTTTCCAGAATGATCCTTTTGTCCTTTCTTTTAATATTGCAGGTGTGTTGTGTGAGTAATTTTGTACAGATAGTTGCTGACTGAAGAACTAATCCTGCTCACCTAGTCTTATCTTGAAGTCTGAGGAAATGCATTCCTAAAACTTTTTATTTAGCACCCAGATTTCATCCACAAAGCACCTGTTGTCTGAGTAGTATGGTAATTAATATACATACATTTGATTTGCAGCATCCTGAGGTGGTAGGAGTTCATATATATCAAACAACCTTAGGACCTTAAAATAGGAATAAAGGAGCCAATTTTGAAAGAGCATCCTTCTACCTCTGTGCAGTATGTGGGCAGAGTAGGATTTGGGTTGGTGGAGTTGGTTTCAGCTTGGTGCTTCTACTGTTATGCTATGACTAATGTTCAAAGCGTGTTTTAGAAAGCCATAGTTAGTGTCAAAGACAATTGTCCTTTTGTGCTTTTGAGATGAATAAAAATTTTGTCTACAAATTGCAGCTTTGTATCTACAAGTGATGATATCATTATACTGCTTATATAGTATGAGATATAGTCATACTGCCCTAGCTCCTGAAAGTGGTGAGTGTCCCGACTGAAATGACGTCTTCTATTTCTCTCTACATCTGTTTTGGTATTCAGGGCAGCATAGGAATTTAAGATACCTTTATAAAGGGTTGTAAACAGAAATCTTTGGAAAGCAGTTTTTCTTTTCTTCCTCCATAACTACTATTATCAGTGCTTACTTGCAAATGGAAAAGGACAAGTGAACAGAAAAGAAAAGCTGTATAGTGTTCAGTCTGCTGACTCATGAATACATGGTTTTATCTGCTGTAGTGGCCTGAACTGGCAAAAGAAGAATATCTTCTTACATTTTTCAACATGGGAGATAGAACTAGAGCGGCCTGTGGAGTCATGAAGTCTGATTGCTCTGATACTAGGCTGGTCTTCTGATTTTGTTCAGATTCAAAAATCTCTGGTTTAAATTTAGCTGGGGTATCACTCTCACTGCACCTCTTGAGGGCAGGGAAGAGGCTCACTTTTCATGGTTTTAGAAACACAATTTCTGTCCTAAATTTATTTTCAGAGAGTTTATTCTCCTTTATTTTTTGTGCCACTGCTGACATTAAACAATAAGGCTCCTTCTCCCTGTCTTTGCTCTTCTGAATAGTATATTTTTTAGGGAGCAATTGCAGCTCCTTTTCCTTCATGATTTCTGGGCTTAACTGGGAGAGGTTCCCAAAAGTGTGCCTGGTGTTGGGAGGGGATGTTGAGACTAGCTCTGCCCAAAATCATGCTAGCAGAAACAGGGAAGCTGCATTTGAATCCTCTTCTACCCAAACCGGTCTGTTCTGCTTTCAGCTGCAAATATGGCAGTCTGATTTCTGGCTCTCACATCAGCCCAAATATTTCCACCTGAAGCCACACATGCCTTCTGGTGAAACGGGGTTTGCACCACATGGACCTTCCCTTCACTCTGCCTAACCAACCTGAATTTCTTTGGTTATACTGCAACAGGAAAGAACTCTTGGGAATTTCTTCTGCAGCACTGGTTTTTGAACTCTCGAGAGTTTTCTACATACTGTCTTAGTATTTTGTACTCCTATCAGGGAAGGGAATGTGAACAGGTTTGAGGTGATGCTGTATCACAGACTATCTGTTATCAGTTGGCTACAGTGTTCTTTAAAATTTTTATCTTATTAGAGTTTTTGTAGGTTGCTTATATCTTAGCTCTCTAGTCTTCTAAGATATTGTTCTATGGCAGTTTTTTTTCCTTTACAGTGTATTTTTGTCTTATTTTCTTCCTTCCCTGCATTTTGGGTTTTAAAAGATAAAAAGATAAAAAAGCTGAATAGTATTTAAAGTGTAGGATTACACAGACTGATAGGTCTGCCCTCAGATGAACGTTTTAACTTCCCTTGGTCTTAGAGGATGTGGTGCTCTGTCAAATTCTGAAGCCAAATCCTGTACGTTTTAAGTACTTGCAGAGTATCTGAACAGAAGGCTAAAGTTAAGTATTTCCTGATGAAAAATTATGTAATCTGTGACACTGTCTACATAGTTATCCAGTTTGTAGCTACCTTGAACTCAAATCCAGACTGACAGAAGAAAACAAAATTCTACTTCTAAGTGGTATGAAGATTAAAATACAACATTTTGACCTTTGTGAAGGTACCAGTCTTATTTTATGATCTTTAAGCAATTACAGGAGTAAAATGGCTTGAAGATTATTGTTTTGCACATACACACATTAGAATAATTTGTACGTTTTTCCCCTTGATTTTTCTATTTCAAAATGACACTGTAATCTCTATAATGTACTTAATCTTTCAAAAGCATTTATACTGCAGCTTTGGCAGTATTTTCTGAGAAAGTTTATTTTTGAACAATGAAGTGTGATTTTTTCATCTCAATGAATCATCTGCCAACAATTTAAAAAAAAAAAAATCAAGTAGACCTTACTTAGTAAATTACTTAGTAAATTTCAGGTTACTTAGTGTGAATAAAATTAATATGTTTTTATTCTTGTGGTATTCTGGAATAAAAATATAGATATGGAGATGAATAGACAGAAACATAGAGAGATTTTTAAAGATTTTTTTAATGGGATAGAAAATAAACAAAAATCTTCTGTTGCTAATCCTTTGGGGCTTAACCAATACTCTTGTTTAATAAGTAAGAGTTTAACTTTCATGGTTTTGGATTTATACAGGTGTATATTATCTGCTGCCTCTTGACAAAAGCTACAGAGTAAATAAGTTACCCCTTGGTACTTCTCTGTGTGTCTCCTGGCTCTTTATGTCCTGGCTGGCCTGCCAGGATGTCGGGGCTCAGCCATTATGCAGTTGCATTTCCATTTCAGGAACAGAGTTGTTTGGGTTTCTTTTTTCTCTGATGCAGTTCTTTCATTGTTATGGTAGTAAGCAGAATAATTTCTATTCTAGCTTGACTGGCAGAGGTTTGAAGAAGCAGAGGTGGATTTCTTACGAGTGATGACCAACAGTGGGTATAAATGTGGTAGAATATCAATGACACTCCCCAGACTCTTTATTTTTATTTTGCACACGCACAAGTCTGTCACTTAAAATACTCAAAGGTTTGATTAAACTTGGTTTATACCAGTGGTCCTTCCCAGGTGGTATTGTCCTGATGTCAGTGATTATTGCCTGTACTTGTGTGCAGTCTCTGGGCAACCAAGTCAGTGTGGAGCTCTGGAAAGAGCTCATGTGTTCTATAGTTAATTTTATATTCATCTGAGAACTGCTTGCAGTCCTTTGGACATGTAATAGCTTATAAAAGGCAGTAAAATCCATTATTATTATTATTATTTTATTATTATTCTTATTTAAAGAGACCATAAATGATACAATGATAACCCTTGGACCTCGGTGATTATTGAATAACCTGGTGAAAGACAGGTCCCTATCTTCCCACTGTGCCCCATACCAACAACCTTTATTTCAGTCTGTTCAGTCACGTTGGTTGCCTTCTTCAAGGTCCTCCCTTGAGTCAGTCATGTTCTTTGTGGTGCTCAGGGTCAACAAAAAGGGGATATCTGCCACAAATCAAATATCAATGAGATTCTTAATCTGACTGAAATGAGGCTGAATTTGCTCTGTAGGCAAGCATCTCCTTAGCACAGTTCATTCAGTAAAAAGGTGTCTCTGTTTCTGCTCAGAGTTTTGTGTAGAAGGAAAACAGGACCTATTATCAAAGAGCTATGACACATCTTGTTAAACTGGGGTAACTTTACGATTTGTAGGAGGCACTACACATGTATACCTTGCATGCAGTATTTTTAGACTGACTGAAGAACTGGAGTTCCTGTCTCAAAGAATTATATTTGCGTGGTGTTGACAATGCTAGTTTTCCTTTCTGTTTTGTGTTATAATGGAGTGCAAAAGCACTAAAATTTTTGCACTATTCCAGATATGTTCTTTTTTAGAAGAATACAAATGCAAGCAACAAATAAACCCTTGTGAATTTTTGCACACCGGGCCTGCACTCTAGGCTTACTGCATGCTATCAGCTCTTCTTGTGGGTACAGGGAGTTACAGTAATAACTCACTGACTTTTTACAATGAAACACTGTGCTTTTAGTAATTGCAGCAACATGCTTCTGAGCTTGATCTGTAATGCAAGTTACTGTTTATAAAAGAAAAGTGATTTCTATCTAGTTGCATTATTTTGTCAAATAATCTTTCACACAATAAATATTAGGATAGAAGTAATATAAGATTTAAAAATGTGCTGTGCAAACTGTCATGCAGTGTTATGAAACACTGAAGGTATAATTAAAACAAAACTTCCTCTTTGGGTACCTTTAAAAGGGATTAATGCTACTGTTTTCTGAGTAGGACACACACACAGTGCTACCCATTTCTCATCTTGTACTTGCCACTGATTTCACAGAATAAAACTCAACACTTGAAACATTGCACAATAGGTCAGTTTTTGAATGTGCTTTCTACTGCATAAATTCACATCCACTTTGTTTTCCCAAACTGAAGAAGGAGGATGCAATTAACTTTTCCTCCTGCCTATACATCTTCCAGTTAAATGGGAGTTTTTTAAATGATACAGTTACAAGATTGGCTCTGGAGAGGTTACCATCTTCTGCTTGGGATTTTGTAAGTTGTAGACAATTTATACAAATTATGAATAATGAAAAGAGAAACTGCATTTATGCCACTTTTGCTTTACATGGGAATTTAATAAGGACATTGATGCTATTTTTATTATTTATTATTTTATGAGAAAAGCATGCTGGATTAACGTTTGTCAGCATGTGCCCTGCTCCAGTAGGTGCTGTAGAAATAGAAAGGTGCAGAATTAGGCCCTGTTGCTATTAAAATCAGTGATACATATGCTGGTCAAAATTTCATGTCAAAACATTTTTTTTTTTCCTGTGGATTTTTGATAAAGTGGTTCACACAAAAGGCTCTATTCATCTCACTTAACCTTGCTGTTTAAAAAATAGGTTTTTAGAGCTAAGCTAGTCATCATTTTAGCCATCTAAAAGTTAGTCATTGAAGTCTAACACAGTTGCTCAAGGCTTTGTAGTCAACGGAGATAAATATTCTCTTCCTGCAGAGAATTACAGATTACATCCCAACAGAGGCATCATGGACAGCTGAGATGAACAACCTCCCTAAAACACCTCTCTTTTTGCGCTGATGAGAGAGAACCTAGATGGCCTATTTAAAATAGATTCCTAACTTTTTGATGGATGAAGTTAAAGGAGATGAACTGCATGCTCCCCAATCCGCCACTTCTTCAAATCCTAATTTTGCAATGAAATATTTCGTTAAAAGTTAAATTTTGGCCACTAGAATCTTCATGGCTTTAACTTGTAACTTGAATTTATATTCAACTGCTCCAGCAATTCTTTTCACAGAAGTACAAATGTGTTTCTCAATATTTTAAATCAGTTCCAGACTATAACAAAATTCCTAGGGATGTCTGATGGGGCTAAGATTTCACACCTTTTTTGTACCACTTCACCCAGTTTTCTGTCTTTTTATAATGTGATCCAACACCAATTGGGCTTCAATGAGTTCTCCTCACAGTGTCCTAGTCTAAAACCCAGGGACTTAAGCTGTTGTGTACAATCATGGACCTCATTTCAAAACCTTTGAAAATTACTGAAATGGAAGAATTATGTGGGTAGCAATGGAATCAGCTAATTGTGCTGTACATATGAATCATTGTACAATATATATGTATATAGTTGCAGTTAAAACAATCATTAGTTAAAGTTATAGTTATAGTTGCAGTTAAAACATCAACATCAGAGATCTGAATTTGAAAGTTCTAGGTATCTCTGAAATTGGATTTTGAAACTATGAAAGGCTTTTTAAGTTTGTGAGCTGAGATCATTCAGGCAATGTAAGGGAAATATTTTGCTATCGATAGCATGCTGCTGATATCTTTGTGTGCGTGCTTGTTTTTAAATATTCCAGTAAAACCTGTACTTTTGAATACCTGATAGACTTTAGTTTTCCCTGTCTCAGGTAATTTTTTAGTGAAGACTGAAACTTTGTAAGACTATTAATGTCTGTAAAATCAGCTCTTTGATGCAATTTACTTCAGCTCCTTGCTTCTGACCTGTCCCAAGTCATTGTGTGTAGCAGGATGCCGAGAAATGGCCAGTTCATGACACTGCACAGTATGTTGTGATATCATCCCCTCTTTTTCCATAAATTATGAATTCTGTTATTTCAGAGTGTTATTTGAATAGATGTTTGGGCTTTCTGTAAGATTTTCTACAGGTACTGAAATATATGAAAATAGTGTACGTGTTTCCAGCAGGGGTTTTGTCTTATTCTTGGCCTGGCATTAGCTGGGTGCCTGTGCAGACATCATTAAACTGCTCACGCAGGCCATGCTTTTCACTGACAGCATAGTATGAAACCAGGCTAAAGCTGAATCCAAATTAGAAATGAACCATTTGGTATTATAGGAGTAAGCACAAAACTCAGCGTAGTGAGAGTTAATTGCCCAAATACCACAGTATTACTACCATGATAAAGTGAGCTGTAGCTGTAAGCCCTAACAGCTATAATATAATGATTTGTACAGACTCAGAAATCTTATGGACTTGTCAGAATAGAGAAGGGAAGTTAAAAAGTTGGAGTTCTCAGCACTTTGAAATAACTGCTTCAAATAAGCACAGTAATATTATCTGAGGACTATAAACTGTTAGTTGCAGCTACCATGTCACATTACACACTTCATCACCTCTTGGTCTTTCTTCTTCACATTCTATTTATATTTTGAACCTAGTTTTTTGTACTGTCCCTCAAAATTGCATTGTCTGAGCAGTGTTCACATAAAACAGATTTACAAGGATAAAACCCTTTGCTGACCTCATGGAGTTTTCACCTCTTTTCCTGCTTTCATTTATGCACCATAACATTTCCTTTTTCACTCTTGCGTCTCTGCTCAGAGTTAGGAGCACAGTGTTGTCACAGGAATATGAAGGTCTCATGACCATAAATTGTCAGAACACAGGCCCAACTGAATTTCTCAGTGAGAGTAGGGCATATAAGCCAAACACAAGTTCAGTGTCCCTGGTCTCTCTGCCCACTGCTCGGGGTGAGTAGGTGGTCTAGGCATCTTGACTGAGGATCACTCATTTGGAGACAGGCCTGTGAAAGGCAAGATTGCAAGAAAAATAATTGCAGTTCAGTTTAATTAAACAAACTACTTTAGGGATGCAAAATTTATTTACATTTAATTTGATGTACACGTTCAGGTCATATATAATGTGACATTTCATCCCATAAATTTAAAAATGGGTTCAGAAATCCGTAATACTTGGTCACAATTATTAACAAATGTTGTAAATACTCATCATAAGCAGAATAGGACTGGTCAACCCTGCTATAGGGACCTGTGTCACATTGATCTGCATTGGTAGAGGAAAGCGTATTTTCAAATGTTGGGTGTGTTCATTTGAATTTCTGGATCTTTTTTATCTTTTATTTGTATTTTTTTTTTTATTTCAGACTTGTTGGACCTTCCCTCCTGCTCTGGACCTTTCTCCTGGCATCAGCTCAGAAGGATGAATGAAAAGGAAGCAATAGGAGAGGGATGGAAAAAGGGAGAGTAGAAAAAGGAGGGGGCACAGAAATAAAAATGGAGAAAAAAATCCTTGTGATTCTGCTAAGGCTCCAGACAATGGGGATGTTTTCAATCCCCATTTTCCTTACCTTCCCCTGTAGCTCAGGCTCCTCTCTCTCTCTACTTCAGTGTTCATCACCACTAGAGATATTTCATTTTTTTCTAAAATTAAAGAATGAAACCACAACAATTAAAGTGTTGCAAACAAGAAAGTATACTCACCTTTTCACAAAGTATAGCATGACACAGTTCATGTAAGTGGTTCTTGAAGTAGCATTATTTTCCTCCTGGTAGTCTTACATCTTTGACTATGAAAGAATGAAATGTTTTCATAGTTCAGGAGCAAGACAAAACTTAGATTTCTTGTTGCTTTTGCACCACACTTCAACCCTTTAAATCAGTTTGCACATGACTGTGTTTCATTTTTATTCATCTGAATCCAAAACCAGACTTTCCACTGGTCTTTATTTACTAATTTTTTACCTCCCCTTCCTTCAAAGCTTTACTTCCAGGGGTCCTTCTTACTCTTTATCCTCTTAGGAGAGTATAGATTAAAAACTATTCCTATTCTTCCATTTAGTTTGAATTTTGAAGTGTATTATTCAGCTTTGTTGTTCAAATAGTCCCACCAGAATAAAGAATTCTATCTGATATGTTCCTGTGCAGTGTGATGCAGAGTCAGAAAAGGCGCAGGGTACCCATGACTCAGTGCTGCTCTGGCTCTTGGCTTGCTCCCAGTGGTGTGTCTTTCTTCCCAGCTGGAAGGTAGGCCACTGTGAAGGTGGAGGACTAAAAGGACACTTTGGCTCAGCCTCTTTTCAGTCCTTACAGGTGCTTGCTTCCTCTCAGCTGTTCCCACCAGGAATCCCTTACCTCTCACAAGGTGACTTTGGGAGCATTAATAGAAAGGGTAGGTTCAGTAATTGGTCTTCCTAAGAAAGTATTTCCTAAATCCAGAGCTTAAATTGGTCATGTGGCTCCCCTATACCAATCTGCCTGATACAAAAAAGGCAATGATTAGCTACTGAGTTGATACAAAACAAGACCCAGCAGTAAATTGAAGACTTAACTCTTTAAATAGAAAATACTAAGAATTCCCGAGTGCTTTTTAGATACTATAATCAATTCCAGAAACTGAGTGGAGAAAGGTGTTAGATTTCAAATTATTGTGGATGGAATAGTATTTATTACAGATGCTGGTGGAACAGGTCCAGAGCAGAACAATTGGGTCCAAAAGGCTGAAATAAATTGTATATCCTAAAAAGTCTTAGAAAAAAATCTAAATACTCTAGGTCAAATGAAAACATGATATTTAATAAATGAATAAATAAAAAAAGGTATAAACCTGCAAGAAAACAATTGCTTCTTTCAGGGATTCTATGTTTAAGGACACGTTAAATTTTATTAATATTTAGGAGAACTTGATTTTAAATTTTCTTAAAAGATGCACTGCAAATTGATGCAACTGACTGTTGCCTCATTACTTGACAGGAAACTTTGCATTTTGTTACTATTGAAGTCCTCCTGATGTATTGTTTTTATGTGTTTAGAATTTGATTATTTGTGCTCAATTTACTTGAGTGGCACATTTGACTAACAAGTTTCTTATGGCAATGGGGTGGTCAGAGCCTTTGAACTTGGTATTTCCAGTCTCTGGGCAGTCTCTATTAAAAGTGGGAGCCCTTTGGAACAGCTTGGTTAGATGCTCAGATCCCCCAGAGAGCTGTACTGAGAGCTGTGACTGTCCCACAGGACAAACAGGAGCTCCCCCATGCACCAGGACCACGTCCATCTCCCTGCTACAACCAGGGAACTGCTTCCAGCACTTCTGTTTCCTGGGATTTTTTAAAGCAAGAGGGTTTGTAGAAGAACTTCCTGGGCCTTCAAAAGTTACAGTGTGAGGTGCAGACTATTTGTTTATGGTGCAGGAAATCTGCATACCTCTTGGAGATACAGGCCATGTTTTTCAGCCGTAAATGTTATTTAAAGTCAGTTAGGGGAAGCTTACCTTAACTTTAGGTAACTTCACTGGCAGTACAGGAGAAGTTATGCAATTTGAAACTTGTCTTTGACTGCTGTTGAAATGTGATGCAATGTATCCCATGCTTCAGGATTTAGTTATTCACAAATGGGAGAAAATTGACAGATCTGAAGCAAGTGTTTTGCAAAATACGGGTGAACTGATGATGTCTTTCTCAGACTCAAATCTTTTGCCTGTTTTCAATCCTACCATTCTATCATCTCTGCCACAAATATTAGATATTTTAACTTTCCTGGTTTGCTTTGCAACACTTGTGTACTTCAGTGTAAAAAAAAAAAAATTCGTATTGCAGTAATCATTTCACTTCACAATGTATACTAATGTATAATCCATAATCATCAATTTCTTTTATGAACAGCTCTTTACTACTATATTTTACAGCCTTTCAGTGCCTCAGTAAAGTATCTTTATAGAAGTACAGTAATAGAGTTGGCACCTTTAATTCTAGGAACTTCCTAATGAAAACTTTAAAAGCTTTGATCCTTTCCTGAAAGGGTAATGCTACTTATATATGTTTATAAACTGCCTCTTTCAAATCAAATTCTTTGTGACCTCTGAAAAGTGATCTAAAATGTATCTATTGGTATTGGTTGCTTCATGCAACATGTATGTTTTGAGATAAATTGCTTTATTCTCCTGATATTAGACTTCACCACGGAAATTCAAAGAAAGATTTCCAAATTATGGTACTTGCCTCTCAGCTGCTGCTCACACAGAACAACAAGCAGTTCTGCCAACTTTAGAAAACTGGGAAAATAGTGAAAAATATGAAATTTGAGAGAGAATTTTGGACATCTGTAGTAAATACAGAGTTAAAGACCTAAGTTCAGCACCTTTGTGGAAGTTTTATTGTGTGTGGAATGTAGATTACTGCACATGATGGCTTAGACAGTCATCTATGTATCTATCGTAATTAATGTCTATGTTGGCAATCTCTATTTAGCCTGGAAAAGAGAATTACAGTGAAAAAAGGCTGAATGAAGGTTGCCATCATCACCAAGAAGATATTTCACATACAAAAGATCCTTTAAGTAAATATACTAAGGACAAAGCATGCCAGGTACTATTTGAACATGTAAAGTGTGGCTTTCTATGTGCAGTCTGTAGCAACTCAGACAACCTGGGAGTCAGATGTTGCTCTCACTGGCAATTGTGCAAAACTTTGAATATTATTCCACTTGGGTCGTGACATGACAGAGTTTTTCATATGAGAATGTAATTTCTTAAAGATGAGATATTGTGCACAATATTTTCTCATGAAAGTATCTTCCTTGTTTTCCTGTGTATTTTGTGTAGTACAGCACATACCATGATATGCAGAAAGTTCTCCCATGTAGCTACATCCATGGATACTCCAGATCTTTTAATTAAGCCTATAACAACTTTGTTATTGAATTCATTGGAAGCAAGATCAGCCTTCTGTTTTCAATACAGTAGGGATACAGTAGGATTTGTTTCTTAAATGTGGAACAGGGTATTGGTGCAATAGAGTAGACACTCTGGTACCTGTTGAATCAGGGGTTTTGATGACATTAGAAGACTTTGATTTAATATAAAAAGTTCAATGCTGTTTTTCCTATTAAATGAGTTGGTACATGGTTTTTCTGGTACACTAAAATTGTAAAAGGGCTGATATAGTGGTTTAACACCAAAATAGTTCATTCTGTTTCTGCTGGTAGTAAAGAAAAAGAAAAGGTTATTTTCAGAAGAAGCTAGTTGTTATTAGAATACGTAGTATACTAGAATAATAATGCAAGAAGAAATTAGACTGAAGTGATTAAAGTTAATTTTATAGTTTATTTTATAGTTTATCAATATTAATAAGTTGATGCAGGAATTGATGCCTTGTACAATTAGACAGATATCAGGACAGATCACATTGTCATACCAATCTAGTAATGATCATATCAGCTAAGACCAACTCTTTATTCTATAGAAAAACAAAACCTTAATATAAGCTGTAAAAGATATGCTTAAAGCAAGAACACATTTTTTAAAATAAAAATAAAAAAATGCAATATACTTGAAAGCAGGTGAAGTAGAAATACATTATTAGATCAATAGTGCAGCTCATATCAAACTCCTGGAATAATTTGAAACGATAGGAGGTTATAAGTTCCTAAATTCTGACATTTCCTATCCTAAGTTTGTATTCCTTGATTTTGCCAACTTACTTATCTTTTTCCAATATAGTGTTTTTTGAATGTGTATGTGTACAGTCTATATTTACTCTGCTGAGGAAGATTACATGTCTAGACAAAGATAGTTGAAGTTTCATTATGAAATATGCAATAATGGCAGCATAAAAATACAACTATTTATGAGAATTGCTTTTGGAGCATTGCCTTGTAACTTCTTATTGAAGTTATAAATTTGAACCATATTTTCTATTTGCACCAATGGATGAGGAAGTATCAGAATAAGATTTTGAATTAGAAACATGCTTTAATGAACAAAACACACCACTCAAGCTTGGTCCTATCTGTATACCAGCAGAAGCTCTGGAAGGAAATCCTCTGGTTTTTGTGACATTCAGCTTCCCATATTGTTATGGTGTGAAATATGTTCACATATTTAATTTACAACAGTAACTTTTCTATAAGGACTTATTATATTAGGCAAATTTCATCCAAGATTTTTAAAACCTTACAAATGCTTGTCATTTAAGCAATGACAGGAATGGAAAATGTTATTGGTTTGTGTAGCCAAAGTGCAGAGGACTCCAGCAATGGAAATGAGATTAACAGCTTATTAAAACCATACAGGATGAGCTCCAACCTCAAACATGATTTAAATGCAGGTTTCAACCCACTGTTAGTGTTCAAGATTCTGCAGTAGAGTATGTATTCATTAATAACAATTATTCTTTTTTCAAAGCAATACACACAATGTAAATATTTAAATACTTTTCAATGTGAAATCATCTAAAGTATTTGCATGCATTACCCCATGAACTTATTCAGTCAGATCCTATCACCAGCAGTATATTGAAAATATAAGCAGTGAAAAGATCCTTATGCATTTTAAAATATTATTTCTATTAACATTTTTTTGTCTCATTCTCATAATGTGGTATATAAAACTTCTGTTATTCTTGAGGTATGATATCATTGTTCTTGTATTCTTTTTGTAAGGCCCCAGGAAGGTTTTTATCTTGGAGGGTTCTTTTATGTATCTATCTTCTTCCACACCTTTTAACAGATCTCAACTTAAAAAGAAGGAGGAAAATAAAAGTCTTTATTAATAGAAAAATAAGAGCGTGTTTCATAGCAGGTGTAGTAAAAAGAGACATCAAAACCAAGTTAACAAATAGTGAACTTATATCATAGTGAAGTCTTTGGGTAACTCTATTTTGTAGGCAAAAATTTAAAAAGACATGCAGCTAATTTTGATTTTTAAATAAGCTGACTTTCATGGAAGTAGTTATGTTTCAAGAGTTAAAGAGAACCTATGAGAAGCTGTGCTGAAGTAATTCCTTCATATACCACATTTTATATATATATACACACACACACACACATATATATGGAAGCCTATATATTGCATGACCTTATCTTTTATGATATATGGTGTCAGGTAAAATATAAATTTCTGCTTAAGACAGAGAAAAACTATTTTTTTTTTGGTAACAAACCCCATATATTAGACTACAATTAAATCAGTAAAAGTGAAGATGGTTGTTTTCACAAGCCAGAGTAAAAAAATAATTTTCTTTCAATGAAACCTAACGCTAGTTGATATAAATTAATGGAAAAATACTTCTTGAGCTAGTGTGGCTTACTTAAATTGTTTCATTTGCATATTTAGTCTCAACCTAGTAGATACAAAGCTTGCAAGGTCTGGGGTGTGGTGAGGAGTGATATAGCTTTTGGTTTTGGTTAAGATCACCCTTGGTTGTGCAGGTAAGGACCTGTCGACCTCCAAAATGCGCATCTTTTCAAGGTCTCTAATTGTAAGTTTATACCTTCTACGATCATATAATTAAATTAAGTCAAATCTTACAATTCTCTTGTCTGTCTCGGAATAATAAATATTTTGTGGGAAAAAAATTACTGTGGAGTTGAAATGCAGGTGTCTCATCTCTTACTTTGCTCTGCAGTATTATATTGAAAAATGCCATAGTACCAGATAAGATAAGGTGAATATCTTGAAAATCAATATTGAGGTTTTCTATAGTCATATTCCCAACCAATTACTGAAGTCAAACTTAACTAGTTAATAATGTATTTTGAGAGTCTTAATTCAACTGTCTGCTATAGAAGGACATCTGCAATTGACATTTTTTATCATCCATAGTTATATGACAAGCATAGCAAAAATTTTATCACATTTAGGGGATGCAGTTAAGAAAACCAACTTATTGCAACATAAATTAAGCCAGAATTATTTAAATTTCTTTTCCATAAACACTTAAAAGAATCTTGCCATCGTCTAATTTTTTATTAATTTGCCCACTTGGGCTTGGCCAAATCCCAACACAAGGCATTTTCCCTATCTTAAAACTGCTTATCAATTATAGTTTTGTGGATTATGGTGATATTGTGCATCTAGTGTGATAAAAAGAGTCCTTCTAATCCAAAACTGTACTTTTCAAAAACATTACCAACAAACAAATTAATTTGAATATTTGGGGATACACTGGTTCTTTTTTATTTTAGATAATAATCTTAATGGATTTATTTTAATTTTTATTTTCATATTTACTTGGAAAAATTAATGATAAGAAGTTTCCTTGTACACAACAGATGGCAGGAAATGGGAGAGAACTTTGTCATTCAGTTTCTAGGTACTATTTAGGCAACATTTTCCCCCAAAATCTTTTTCTCAACCTTCCTTTTTATGAGGAAACATCGACAGTGTCAACACATGCAAACCCTCTGTGTCCTCCAGCTTCAATGTCTCTAGTGACTTGTAGATTTTATATGACTTTCAGAAGTCTCTGGGTATCCTTGATTACATTAAACTCAGTGCTGGGCTAGTGTGGTCGCAAAGACTGAAACTACTCTTTCCTGTGTAGACCTCTGTAAAATCTTCTGTTTAAACAAGTGGTCCCTAAACCCCTTTTAGATGATCAGCCTTTTGGGCTGTGGGCACAATTTCTTCAGTGGGAAATTGCAGCACAAAGGAAGAATATCCTGTTGCCTTGAACTGGAATGAAGAACATTTGTTAGAAAAGAGGAGACTGGTCCAGCAACAGCTATATCTCTTATTAAACATATATTAATTAATTCATCTGGTGGGGACTTTCCTATTAGTGTCTCTCCCATGACCATTAGAGAATGGGATACTGATTGCACTTTGGAAATAAGCACAAGCATTACTTACTTTCATATTTGTTTTGAAGCACAAAGTTTAAAAGAACCCCAAACACCAAAGTGCAGATAAGTATTATCATATTTCCTTCGGAGAAAGCTGAGAATATGAAAATAATTTTCCTGTTGATGTAAATTATTCTGACTTATTTCTTCTACATACGTGCCATACATTTAACCTTCTTTTAGTTAAATGAAAAAATCTAGTTAATTTCACTCACGGATTTCAACCTTTGACTGCTGATGAGAGTATAGTCACATCTTATGGAGTATATTGAAGAGTCTTCCCTCCTGCAAGTATGTAGAAGAATGGTGTGACATAGGAAAAAACCCTCACAGAAACTGCAAAGGTACTGGGCAGTGAAAGGAGCATAGTACCTACTGGCAGGATGTGTATTCCCAACAGAGACCATTGATGCCTAGACCTTCACTAAAATTCCCTTCTGCTCTTTATTTCCCTCTTTAAGATTTCAGTTTCACATGCAAACCTCTTTCTGTCCCTCTATATAGCTACTAACATATCTGAAATTTTTTCACTGATCCTTTATAATTTTATAATTGTTCAGGCTGAAAAAGACCTATGGGTGACAGTAGTGTGGTATAAACATTCCCTGTTGTTCTTTTGCATTTTTATGAAATGGTGCACTAGAGACCCTTGTCATGTGCTTCCAACCCTTTCAACCCTTCAAGTCCAGCTCTTAACCCAGCACTGCTGTGTTTACTGCTAAACGGTATCGCCAAGTGCCTCATCCATGTTTTTGAACACATAAATAAAATACAAATAATTCCATAAGAAAATAATAAAAAGCAAGGAGTCTACCCAAAGCTAATGTTTATTTGAAGTTAAGGTAAAATTTAAAAAAAACACAGTGGTCTGGACATTTGTGGACAGGGTGACCAATATTTGCAGCTGAAATAAATTGGTAGGATGTCTCCACTAAATCAGTGGAGAATTGTTTACCTGGTTCCACCCTCTTAACTTTTTCACAGCAAATGTGATCCCCAAAAATGGGATTTACTCCCTTTCAGTGGTAAATTGTGCAAAAAAAGATGGTTAGTTCTGTACTGGGAAGGTCATTTCAGTCTTATTTCAGAATAACTAATGGAGCTTTGAAAATTTTAAAGTAATGCATGTGTGTGGTGTATGCAGACGGTGAGAGAAAATGCTATGCACATGAAACCCAAGCACAGAAATTATGAACTTGAAACTATCTTCTCAGTGAAAGCTATTTAGCTCTAGAGCCTCTCCTTTGCATTTTGAGAGGATTTAGAAGAATACATTATTCATAGCGAAACAACAGTTAGAAAGCCACTTGTTTCTGATGGAAGGTGGTGGACACGAGCTCGAGTATTTTTTAGTCTTTCATGCTGTAGAAAAATCTGTTTTGTGCCTTGAATGCTGTATTGATTATAATCAATCAGACATTTTAAATAAAATAAGGTATGCCCTACTTAGCAAAAGCTGCATTGACAAGAGAGTGTATTAATGAATCCTAGAAATTTTGGCATTAGTTAGGGCTGCTGAGGTCTTAAATATAAGGATAAATGTGGTATTAATTCAATAACCCAATTTTTAGACTGATTATTAGAGATAAAATGGAGCATGTTATTATGTTAAATCTTGACAAGGGTTAAATAACAGAAGGATTTAAGTGATACAGTCATCAGATGTTCAGCTGTCAAAACACTGTTTTTCTGACTGTTTTGCTTTGGATCAAGAATTGCAATTCATTCTGGGAAGTATGCTTTGGAGACCTCATGTCTGAGAGGGGTTAAAGGGTCACGCCATGAGAGACACAATTTTAACTCTAGGATCAGATCTTTTGAGAAAAAAATATGGGGTCTTTCTCTGTTGATAAAGAGAAAAATATCCATAGGTTAAAAAGTCATTATTGTTACACTTCTTTTTCTTTTTTGTGTTTTAGAACCAATATTAGTTTTTCCCATTGGAATGTGTAATGAGCCATAGCTAATATATGGTACTGAGTTAATATCTCTGATTCTCAGTTTTTCAGTATGAAAGAAAGGGAGCAGGTGAAGAATTAACATATATTTCCAGATTTTACCCCTTGTGTATATTTAAGGTACCTGAGCCTCAACTGTTACCTCATGGATGGAGTAAAAGATGATAAAGTAGGCAGATATTATTTTGCCTTTGACCTTGTGGTGTGGGTATACCCCAGAGTGTTTCTACCTCTTTATTCTAGTTATTCTATTTATTTGGCTAGTTGGAATTATTTGTTGATATAAGGTATCATAATAAAACTGCAATTATAAAAGAGGAGCTGTGCAGCAGGAAATGGGAATAAAGCAGTTTCCTTATACTTTGTTAGGGAGTGCCTGCACTGCTGGCAGCTCTTTCAAGACTGATAAATACGGATCTTTGAGATGATACTGTAATATCTCTGAAAACAATAGTACAAAGGAAAAATTTGAATTTGAATAACCATAGTGCAGAAGCTTTGTGAACGTGGATAGGAAAATATAATGGATAAATATTTTCACACCAAGTTTCATTCAGCTTCATCTGAATGCATTTCTGAGTCCTGAGGAAGTTGCCCTTACTGAAGGACCTAAAAGACCTCGGAGAGCTGAATCAGAGACATCTGTCAACTTGCTTCTCACTCTTGTGATTCCTCAGATTAGAGGCTGTTTTGATTTGCATTAGTGGCTCCCAAAAAGAATTTTTTAGGCAGGAATTCTCAAAGTACAGGACATTCTGATTGTAATTTTTAGGGTCCTGGCAAGTACCATTAGGTAGAGGATTAAGATAGCTGCTGGTAGTTGCTGTTAATTCTCCCATATTGGCAGGATCCTTAAATGTCTTAAAAGACAGCTTTTCCTGAATTCTCTTCAATGCTAGAAAAAGGTATGTTTGTTGCCAGAATTTGGCTGTTAGTCAGTCTTTGAAAAACTTTGAGCTTTTAATATCAAAATATTACACTGAAAGAATCTGCCTGTATGTGGTGATTAAAAAATAAATGGTGTACAGAATAATGTTAGTATGGGATTAATAAAACCTATGGGTGACAGTAGTGTGGTATAAACATTCCCTGTTCTTTTGCATTTTTATGAAAAGGTGCACTAGAGATCCTTGTCATGTGCTTCCAATGACTACACCATAGCTGCCTCACCAGTGAAGAGACACCTAGCAGAGGATCCAAGATTTGGATTCACTGATTTTATCATGAGACTTTTTGTAAACAGTGGCTTTAAAGAAGATTTGCTGGGGTTATCAATCTACCAAAATCTTGAATCCAAACCCCACTCTGTGTTTACTAAATACCCTTAGTTTTAACTGGGGACAGAGCTGGATCTGCAACTCAGACTGCATCTATTGACTCTCCTGGTTGTTCTAATGCTTTTGAACTGTGCCTTTCTCTGCGTTGTTGTTTTTTTTTTTTCCATATCTGAAATGGGAACAAACCTCCAGTAAAGCCCTGCATCATCAAAATTCTGGCTTGTGATTCATAGAATGTTACCCATCATTCTAAGATTTAAAAGAAAATGTTTTAATATCTGTGCTTTTAACCACTGCCATAAAGATTTCTACAGATATGCTGAAAATGTAACCTCCAATATTAGTAAACCTATAATCTATTCTGGATGTTGTGCTCAACCAAAGGTCACTCAGACTGGTAGGAAGAGAAAATAAAGTGCTGGAACATGTGGAATAACTGATTTCTCCACTCTGTATTTCATTTTTGGCAAAGCACTTGTAGACTTTTACATTGGTGAACACATGTTCTGAAGGAGGGAAAAGAAACTTTTTCTTCTGGATTAACACATTAAGTGGTTGAGACCTGGGGGAGATGAGTGGTTTAAATAAATAGGTAGTGGTCTCTGTAAGGATGATATTCTCTTATGTACAGCTAAGAGCTTTTTGTTGGTAGAATGTGACAAAAGAGAGGCTTGGAAATGAATCAAAGGTAGGTTCTGCTCATGCTGAGCCTGTGTCTGAAGTTGCCTCAGATCAGCCAAAAGGGAGACTGCTCTCCCTGTGTAAGGATGGTTGGATTGGTCTAGTTAGGAAAAAACACAATGACAAGCAACCAAAATTTTCATACATCCATATTTAACCAAAAATACTAAGCAATAAGCTTCTTTTTGTCACTGGAAATATTTTGTTATGAGATGATGGTTCCTCATTGATCTTCACTCTCTGCTGATGGAACAGCTCTCTTGGGAAGCAAATATAATCAATATCTATCTTATCTGTTTGACAAGCCAAAAAAAGGAAAAAAATCGAGAAACAGACTTCAGCTTTTGTTTCAATGATTTAAAGCACATTTTCTAACTTTTTATTTGAAAAATCTGTTTACAAATCTAGTCTAGAAAAATGCTGTTTTTATAAGCTTCAGGAGCATGTTTCATTTGGAATGAATGAATTATTCCTTGCCAGCAGACAGGTGTAAATACATAAAATGTTCAAGCTTTTTTGAGGCTTGGCTCAAATGCCAGCACAAAATCAATGACAAAAATCAATGTCTTATATGTGCAATACTTTACTTAATCATTTGGAAAAATTATTTCAAGAGCTAGATCCAGAGCAAGTTTTCAGAAATAGCTTAGCTCTCATAGAGTTCTATTGATTTACTCCCATGCTAGATCTGACCCACTGTAGAAATTAAATTTAATATAACTGTATCTTTTAATGTATTTATTTATTAGTGCTGAACATCATTGCATTTTACACCATCAAAAAAGTGGATTATGTTTGTGGCAAATTCTTTACATACTCAGAATCTGTAGTTGTGTCTGACATGGAACAAAATTGCACTTGATATTTATAAGCTCAGGATTGAGTTTTCCATTTCATTTTGTGTAATTTATGAAAGGAGTTCATTGCTTGATTTACACTGGTGATTATAACTAGTAATTTGCATGAATGATTAGGATATCCTTTGTGAATTAGGGTTTTCCAATGAAATTTACAGCAAGTACGAACTTTCAGAAATTTTCTTTCTGTGTTGATTTGATATAGATTGTTTAGATTTATCAAAGTAGCATAAACCCCTTGGTATCACGGTTTAAAGATTTTTGTAAGGCTATATTAGGAAATACAGAACTACTAGTAGACATCACTACCTCTCTTTGCCATTGAAGTACAGCAATAAATAGGGTAGACTGTTTAGAAACAGTTTCTTAAACTTAATTTGGTGTGTCTTGTGATTACCCATCCATGCTATTGCAGTACTGGGATTATTAGCTGGTGCAAATGCTGTGCATTGCAGTGCAGGGTGTGGAATGAACCCAAGAGTAAATTTGCTGGTATAGG
This sequence comes from Parus major, assembly GCF_001522545.3. Lineage (NCBI taxonomy): Eukaryota > Metazoa > Chordata > Aves > Passeriformes > Paridae > Parus > Parus major. The sequence goes on from NC_031769.1 coordinate 123,927,097, forward strand.
TGAAGAGTAGGACTTTGAGAAATTATAACTGTGATGCTATTGACTTGACTTGCTGCTGATTGTGCTCATCATCTCTAAAAAAATCAGGAAATAACTCAAGTGGAAGTTAAAATATGTTACTGTATAAAACCAATTGTGTTTGTGTTATTTTGTTAGTATTATTGTGCTTTCTCAGTTCCTGACATCATGTATTTGAAAGTCTTAATACTTTATAAAGATAATTCCTCTCATTTAATATCAGTCAGCTCAGTCCTAATGAAAAATATCCATTTAGTAGTAAGTACTATTAGTAGTAATTTTCAGCCAACTAAAAAAATGCAGACTGAATCGTGTATGTCTTTTTGGAGAACTGTACATTTTTAAGGTAAGTAACTTGACTTTTGCAATCTCTGTAATTGTGATACTGTTTCCTCTGGTTAATAACTAATACTTCCTTTCATTTGCTTTCTATCTGTGATACCTCATTTTTTACACATTGCTATAGCCTGTATTTAATAATTAGATCTATTATTGTACAGAATATATTAATTAGATCATACAGCAGTTAATAACATTGGGTGAAAAAGCTGAAGCAAGGTAATTTATCCTGCATAAAAAGGAGTCATGAATCATGGCTGGCCGCTGTCTGTGCACAAGTAGTTAATGTGGATTTCCATACTTAAAATATTAAGTTGTCTTATGGTGGTTTTTGTCATATTTTTGAGAAAAAAATATTGTTAGTAATAGAAGTAAGATTGTGTCTATTCTTCCATTTACAAAGCTCATTGATTATGTAATGAGACTAATTCCAGGATCACACATCACATGTTAAAGCACAGTCTTTTTGAGGTCTCTTCTGATTTACATTCATAATTCTGTAATTAAATTGAGGTAATGAATAATACAATGCATTTTCAGGTTTATGAAATATTATAGGCAGCCCCTTTAAAATTCAACATTATATAACTAGATTATATTTTATCTGTTATATATTTGTCTGTGCTGTTCATTACTCCTTTCTGTTCTTTTGGGATCTCACACTTTTGTAAATGATTGGAAATACAGAATATTATCAATGTTAGTTGTTTCACTTCATAACAGCAATAATACCAGCCAGTACCTCATTCAGGAATATAAGACAACATTTATTAAATTCTGCCATGAAAAAAAATGAGTATTTCTCAGCAAGGAAAAATTAATTTGTGATTAATAAGTGGCAAAATTCTGTTATTCATAAGTTTAGCATTCATGGTAATGTCTAATTCTGTTGTGCCTTTGAACAGCATTACCATGTTACTCAATAAATAAATAAATGTCATGGACATTTATTTATTTATAATAGGCATTTTGTTGTTATTTCTATTTAAACCTTGGTGTATAGTTATAGGGTTTTTTGTTCCACTTGAAGTACTGGAACTTCATTCATTAATGTTATACTTGAATTCATTGTAGGGGAAATAGTTTCTTTATGGTTATCTAATGAAGATTATACAGTGACTTGAAATTACCCTTAAAAATGGTGAATATACAGGGACCACTTTGAAAATTGAGGAAGAAATGTAACACCAGTGATAAGAAAACATTTGCTTCATACCTGGCATTCATTCACAACAGTTGTGTGTGACATTTGTGTAAAAGGGCGCATGGTTATCTTCACACTCCTTGAAGTGTTTCTCTGTGCCAGAGGGCTGTTCAAAAATTCCTTTTGCTGCCAGTAGCCAAGGAGTTATTACCACATTCAGAAACTGCCAGGAAAGCTGGGTCCTGTCCTATTTCCCCTGGCTATTCTTTGTACTACTTGTGAGGAAGGGAAATTGTGTCCCCCACTGCACCAGCTCAGCATCACTGCGGGATCTCTCCACGCTGTGCTCATCACCCCCACATCCTGCTTTCTGCTCTTGGCATGCTGTGAAGCAACCACAGTGCTCCAGAGCCTGTCTGCTGGATGTAGGTGAACATTTATTCACAGCTGTAAAATAAGCCTTGTAGAGACAAGTGTTAGACATGACAGAGAGAGAGAGAGAGAGTGAGAGTGAATTCTCGTTCTGGGTTAGTTAAAGGAAAGCTTTTAGGTAACATCTGAGAGCCCATGGTTTTGTCTTGGCTACATTTCAATGACCATCCTGCCTGAAGCTGCTTCACTTCTAGACAGATTTATACCAGGATCAGTATATGTAGCAAGAGATCCACTGGCTAAATTAATTTTGCTTATGCCAAACTAAAGTGAACAAGAATGGCCATAACACTTCCAAACTAGAATTTTGGGGATGGCATCATGTCTCAAGATGAATTGCTACAGCTGTCTCAAAATACATGGCTTTGTAAAGAAGGAACATTTTTCACATTAGCTGTACTGAGCTAATCACCATTCTCTTTACAGCTATAAAGATTTGCATTGTCTTGCTCACATCTGTATTTTCTGAAGCACAGCATTCTTATGTCTTCTAAGAACTGGTGCAGTAATACATCATTACATTTCAGCAGTTGAGAAAGACAAGTCTCAAACCTTACTAAAGTGAAATTCCTTAACTTTTACACGGAGATTTGAGTGACACATGGAATAACCTGCTCTTCAAGAGAGAGTGGGACAGACTGCACAGTGGATTTTTTGGCCCTAAAGTTAGCTTGATAAAAAGAAAGTAAGGTGACAGTTGAATGACACAGCCAAATCCATTATGACTATTGCTTTTTCTGGTTCAGAATACAAGTCCAGTAAAGACAACAAATGATTTAACTGAATAGTAGATTAGAGTAGATCTGCCAAAATCCCTTTTTTAAGAGGTAAGGGGAAGTGATTTTCCTTCTCCCCAGGAGGTAAGAAGTCCATGTCTGCTAAGGCTGGGTGCAAAAGAGGGAATGTCATCTCTGAGAAAGTAGGCAGGAGTCAAGTATTTGCCAAATATGCTCAAATTAGAGCTGTCATTTGTCTTTGATGGAACAGATGGAAATAGAGAATGAAGACCATAGCCTTCAAATGTCATTGGGAAAAAATTCAGCTAGAAACAGCAAGCCCATCTAGGAAAAGAAACAGCATAATAACCCTAAGCCTCATGTTTTTTAACATTGGAGGACTGATCAGGCAACAATTTCAGGTAGATCTTGTACATGTGTATGTTACTAATGAAAAGTAATTTTCACAGTACAAGTATCTCATGACTAAGAAAAAATTGCCAGTATTTTTCATAAGTGACTAAGCTGTGATCTAGGAAAAGCAACCGTGACAGCAGTAGAATATTCCTGTACATCATATTTCATTTTAATGGAATTAAAATGATGAATTAAAATAACTAATACCATAATTTCTTTCATTGTTTTGGATTTTTTGACACATTTTCTTCCTGTGAGACTGCACACAAGTTTTGAATTGAGTTCACAAGTAATTAGGTGCCTCAGGTTTTACACATACTCACTTTGAAACATTTGAACTCAGATTTTCATCTTAATATTTTCATTGCAATCAAATCAGGATAGTATCCAGACATGTAGATTGTCCAAAAATAATGCATATTTTAAATATTAAATTAATATATTAATTAAGTTAATTAAATTAAGTCAATATTAGTTAAATATTGAACCTAATATGTACATCAAGTACAAGGCTGGAAAAAACATGGGGCATAGTAAAAAGAACAAGAAAGAGGAAAAGGAATTTGCAAATGAACATGACAGGTGTGTCAAATTGGGAAGTATTGCACTGCAGTGAGTTTAAATCTGAAGCTTTTGTGGAAATGGTCCTGAGATTTTTTTATGTGATATTACTGTTGATATTGGTAAATATTGTGAGTGTGCTCATGAAATTTGCTTGTATTGGTAGAACGACATCAGTGATATGGAGAAGGAGTGGGGCATCGTGCAGGAGATGGTGAATAATGGGTGTGGTAATTGAAAGGCAGTTAAATATTAGGTGGAGTCTCTTATTAACATCAGTGTTCTGCTACAAGATCTCTTCCATTTCCGTATATTTTTTGCTTTTATTAATATTGGATAATCTATATTTTGTTTTACCAGTGGTTAATTTTTAACTATTTTTCACAGTACATCCATTAGACAAACTGTTTTTTTAACACAACTGGAAAATGATGAAATTATTTTTTCATTAAAAATAACTTCAAAACAGAATTACCTTTAACATGAGAAAAGCATTACTCACAGAATTGTAAATCCCAAACACAAAAATTTATAATGTAAGCTGAAAAATATTTCCTCTTTTATAACACCAGCAGGCAACCTAAAAGGAGTTGAATAATCTAGAACAGATGCTGCCTTGTGATGGAAGATAGATTGGCCTGTGAGCCTGAATAAACTTTGTCTCTAATTAGTATGCAAATCTCACCTGCTCCAGGGCTCTTCCTCTTTCAAAAACTATGATCTATTTCGTTTTTCTGTGTTTTCTGGTGAATAATCTCACCCAGGAGGTTTCTTCTGCATTCCAATTTTCTTTATACCTGTAATTTTTAAAGCATGCTCTACTCTTTTAGGTCAATATTTTCTTCAAAGCATAAAGATGAGAAATGTTAGCATTTCAGAAATTGAAAGAAAAAAAGCTGAAACAAATGCAGATATTAAATAATAAAAATATTTTTGCTTAATCCTATAGGGCAAAATTTTGCAATGCATATTGCATATATATCAAAATCCATGCAAAAATTACAGAGGACTGTCAATGTTGCATATAAATTTCATTCATCTGGTATGCATTTGACTTGATTAGCAGAATATTTAATACCAGATTGTTAAACAAAATATAAAAATTACTCTAAAATTCAATATTAGACTATAAAAAATAGTGATAGTTTTCAACAGAAGTGGGATCCCACTTAGTCAATGTCACTGACATAAGCCATGTCAGCGTGTTATGAAGTATAGACTTCTAAATACCTGTAAATTTCTGAGACTCAAACCCAATTCCTCTTTGCTTTCCTTCTTTTTTTCCTGATGCAAGTCCCTGTGTCAGCATGAAGTACAAATGGAGAGTCTAAATAGCTGGATTTGGTTCAGGATGCAGATCTTTTGAGGAATATATTCATATCATCCATCTTCAGACAACTCCTTCCAGGACTCTGCCTTCTAAATAAGCAACCCCTTTTCTGCTCTCTGGATTGGAAAGTTAGTTTTCTAGGTTTTAATGGTCAAAATCTTCATAAACATTTCATATTTTTCATCATCTGACACTCTTCCACGATGCAGTAAGTCTCTGGGTTGAATGCATGTGCACGTACACATTTGTCTGCACACAGACATGGGATCAGGACCAATGATGGCAATTCCTGCATGTCCAGAGGGCTCTCCAAGTGCAATGAAAAACCAGACTGTACATTACACTGTATATATTTAATGGTGTAAGATCTCTTCTATGAAATGCATGAAGTCTTTTAGCTACTCTTGTTCCATGCATGTACATCCTCTTTTGTGACCTTGAAATAATGAAAAAGGAGTTAAGTACACCTGTATTTTATTTTCCAGCCATGTGCAGGGGGTTGTCTTTGGACAAGTCACATAGATGTAGACCCTGAAAAGTTTTCAAAGGCTCCAGTTAATTCCAAAGGCATCTTTAAAGGTTTGGGCTTTAATCTTCCTAGCCTTTGATTTCCTTAGCTCTAAGATGAAAATGTTACTATGCACATATCTCTGCAGCCCTTTGGAGACTCTTGGATGAAAGGTCCTGTACAACTGTAAACCATGTTTTTATTATTTTCTTATTGGCCACTAAAGGGAATTTTGCATGGAATATATAAGCATTTTGCACTACAGGGGTTTGAAAAGTTTATCGAGATGAAGAAATTTGCCCTACATATTTATGTAACTATTATGAAATAAAAGCACCAAACATAAATAATGCATGAAAATATTTAAACTTTTTCCCTACAATTTTTTTATTATTTGATTGGATGAGCAGCACTATTGAAGCTCTTCTTAGAAAAATCTTATTCTCCCAGGAATGGTGCTTCTCTGTAAAAGGTAACTGCAGGAAAATGTTTTAGCTTTAGGGAGTCACCTGACTCTAGTTCAGCACCCAGAGGTGGGACCAGTAATTTTGTTTGCTAAAGACAATTAACAGAAGTATATTGCAGGTGCCAAACTATAAAATTGTTTTAGGGGGGGAAAAGTAATAGACCAAAAAGAAGCTATGAGCCCAGCTAATCAAGAATGAGAAAGTTCTGCATCACCATTTCCAGAGCAATCACTATGATTTTGATTTGGGGCATAAGAATGCACAGAAATTGGTGGAAGATTTGTTTTTAAGCAATATATAAGTGTGAAGAAATCAGTCTGTGCTCTTCAGTGGCAGCCAGGTAGATGGCAGGTCCTTGGCAGCTGTAATACACTGGCCTGGGGGAGCACATCCAGAGCAGTGTGTGCTACCTTGGGAGTTCCTCCTGCTTCTGGTTGCACAAGTCCCTGCTGTGGAAGAGATTTATTTCTCCCATCTCACTATCTTGCTTGCAGGTTAACTCTGTGCAGCCTATTTACAGGGCCATTTTCCTGCTGTGCTCACCAGAAGACAAAGCCAAATTTGAATCAGAAAGTTCTAGTTCATCAAGTCTTACTTTAAATACTTAGGTCTCTACCTTCATTTCAAAGCCCTTCTCAGGCACGTTCAAAAGCTCTTCAGAGAAAACAAGGTTTTCTCAAGTTCACATTTCAGCTAAGCTAAGATAAATTTCTCATCCAACGAATGCTAAAACTAGCATGAATCCCACCCATCTCAGAAACAGTGCACAACCCAGGCTGAGTACTGGGAATGGAAAAAGCCAGCCTGCAGGCAAACCTATGTGAGCTCAACTGAGCTGTCTAAAATGTTTTGCAAGCTCTTATTTTACCACTGGGGGTGAAACTGAAATATTTCACATGAGACAGTGTCAATTTTAGCAGATACATTGAAATTTGTGTGAGAATTAAGGACTAAATGTGATGACTATAAGGAGAAATACGTCTTTAGGTAAAATAGAAAAGATGCCCCTGATGTGTACAAAGAGGTGGAGCTCCCAGTGTCTGAACAGTTTGGTACTTTTCTTAATTTTTTTTCCTGGTTTAGTCCTGTGTTCCTGTTTGTCAAATTCTTTGCATTATGGTAGTCTTTAATACAAAAAAAACCCCTTATAATATCAGTTTAGGGCAATGTGGATTTGAGGAAAATCAACAAGAACATTTCTCTGAAGCTCTAGGAATAATTTGCACTAATGCAGTAAAAGTTTCAATGTGTAACTTAGGACTAAAAAAAAGAGGTTCAAGTAAATTCACTTTTCAAGTTAATGATGAAAAGAAACATTCAAGAGAATGCAATAAATTACCTTTTCAGTTCATTATTAAAAATATATCTAAGGACTTAACATTATTGGTTATAATTTTGACTCAGCAGATTAAGGTGAGTATATTACCTTCAAAACCTTGCTAACAGAAGTGAAGTTCTCTGGACTTCTCCCATTCCAGATTTCTTTTTTGCCTATTCCTCGCCAAAGGGTCAAGCTCAGAAGGAAGGATGAAGTGACCACACATCCTGGCAGATTTCTGTTTCCTTCCCGTTCTGTCTCACTGAGATAACTGAGAGACAGCTGCTCTTGAGGCAGGTTTCTCAGGCAGATGTGAGACTGGAGCAGTTGTTAGCAGACCAGACAGTGCAGCATGTACATCTTTTTGTTATTATTCCTTTCTTTTAAATAAGTTTTTTATTGTGAAACCAGCTTCTTTGTCTTCAGGTGACAACTAATATCTTCTATCTAGCAAGCTGAACCCTTATCATATTTAATGGTGTGCAGTAGGTAGGGCAAGTTTAATCCACACTTCATACCCTTTTAATTTTAATCTTCATTAATTTTCTATAGAGAAGGAAGAAAGAATGAAATCCCCTTTTAAAACGGAAATTTCTGAATTTGCCAGTCATTTTTATGAAGGAAATAAACAAAAAGAAGAATTAAATTGCTTATAGAGAGTGTTTATTAGAGTTATTTATATTCAGGAAGAAATCAAAGCTAAGGATATTATTTGATGCAAAAGGAATGAGACAAAGTAACAGTCTTTGGTACTTGAAGCAACTGTTCAATTCACTTAATAAAAATCAGAATAAAATGATTGTTGCCAAAGAGGGTTTATAGAACTTCTTTGAAAATGGCATTGAAAAATTGTCACTTTTTCAAAGTTTCAAAGTGCAACATCCTTTCTGCTGCAACTCACACCTGTAAACTGTTTGTTCCTTCCAAATCCATGAGACCTGAACATCACATGAATCTCATTTCTGTCAGCTAAAGGTACCATGTGAAAATACAGAAGCAATTTCATACAAAGGATACCGTAATTTCTGCTCTAAAGAAAACATTTGCCAAAAGCCTTGCAAGCCCTATAATTTTCCAGTTTCTGTTTCGGATGTTGACTTGAATATTAAAATTTAAACTTTCTCAAACAAATTCTCTTTAAAAAATCTACTTATATTTTTGTAAGCAATGTCCTGATCTAATTTGCTTGGAATGTTTTCCCTGTGTATTCCTTGTTTTCGATTAACAACTAAAAGACCTGGCACATATTTTTAGCTTCATTCTTTTTAATTCTAGCCAAGTTCATCTCTATGACACAAAAGTGTTGAACAAAGAAGCATCATTTTCAAATATTCACAGGGGAAGGAAATGTTGTTTTCCTTGTGTGGGCCTCCTTTTTCATTTTGTTTTTGGATTTTTTAATGTTCTAGTTTGCTGTACAGTTATAATCTCTCCTGCTTTGTAGGGTGTGTAATAAATGGGGTTTGAAATTCCTTAAACACTTTAGCTCCGCTCCAGCTATTAATCTCAGCAGCCATTTATTGGTTTGTATTCTGCAAAGCAATGGAGATTATCCTTTAATTAATTCCATTGAGGGGTTCAGCTGCCATCATCAACCACAATATGGTTTCATAAATTAATCTTGTTGGGTAAGTATAATGCAATCTATTATAACATTTATATTAAAATGCAAGTAATAATACTAGAAATCCTGTGCAAGGAACAGATATATATATATAGATATATATATATATATATATGTACACACACATATGTGTGTGTGTATATCTCCCAAATGCATTAATTAGTATTATATTAATATAATAATATTAATGATTAGCATAATACGGTTTCATATTTTCAAAACATTTTACATGTATTTCAGAATTCATCAGAAATTAAAAAGATAATGTTTTCTTAAGTCCTACATAGGGAGACATCTTAAAAATTATCAAATTACATCTTGATATATTAAGAATATATCATGGATCTTTGCAACTCTGCTTGAGATCTAATTTTCCCACCAATTTTTTTGTACTATTGTAGCTTAATCAATTATAATAATGCATATTTATATATGTGAACATTTTGATATCATGAGTACATGAGGGGAAACATAAAATACTGCCTAAAGCAGCATTTCATAATGTTTTGATCTCAGGAAGTTGAAAGTGCTTGGCATGGGCACCTTTTCTGCAGCAGGACTGATTATGTTAGAAGAACAGTTAAGGGGGGCATTTTCTCTAGCATGACTCTAAGCTGAGCTTAGCTGTTGCTTTGGTTCAAAACTAATTTGTGTGCTGATAATATTGGTTCTGGCACAACATGTTTGACTTCCAAGACAATGCTGGAAAATTTACTTTCTTTGATCCTATTAGGTGTTAAGATTTCAAGCAAACCTAAATTTGAATGAAGGTAGCAGAAACAAGCCAGGAGGTAAGATGGCTCTTTTATGCTCACACAGACTGAAGTCAGGCAATGGGCAGATCTCAAACTTCAGATCAGTTCAAGCTGGCAAAATAAGGTATCATTGTCAATGCCAATCTTTTCCAATAACTGCTTTCAGTAGGATTTCTTGCAGATTGGCAACTTTATGCAAAGAAATTAACCAGAGTGTGTGTTCTCTCTAAAAGTCTTCATCTAAAAATCTTCATTATTATTTAAGTTAATTAATTAATTAGAATCCTCCAGAGAGTCTGCAGAAATAGCTTTATTAAATCCCTGAGCACTGTAAGATACTGCAAAACCTCTTTTTGGAGCTGATGTAAATCCTAATATTTCCTTGATCTGGGCAAAGAAATGCAGAGTTTAAAATAGAGAAGTCTTCTATACTAATTTTAACTTTTTGGTTATACAAATCAGAGATGGTGAGCTGTTTTTCAGTTTTTCATCTTGATAGATAGACGTTGCTGTTATTAACTAATCAGTAATTTGCGGTATGTTTCCAATATATATCTTTACTTTTGGCATTGTAGGTCCAGTGTATTGATTAAGTAGTTCAAGGACAGAAGCAGAGTTCTGTGTTTGCTGAAATTTTATTAAATGTGCTGCTTTGAGAATTTCTGGTGAGAGCAACAGAAACTGCAACTGCTCTGTGTCCAATAGAAGCTTGTGTAACAATGTATGGCCTAGAGTCTTCAATCATCACTCAGGGCTGCCACAAAAGCAGACTCACACCAGCTACTCAGTCTCTCCTTGGCGCTCTGTGAGTGTTCAATGCTGTGAACAGCGTTGTACTATGGCAGCAAAATCCTGTTCCAGTGAGAGTGGCCCTGGGAAGGCACATAGTGCCTAAGCAGGCAGCAGCAGACAGGGTGCTGCCAGGACAGGCTGTTTTAACACAAACCAGGCAGCAAGAGCTGCCACTCAGGTTGGCTCAGGAAATGATGCTACAGCAGTCACCACCCAGGCTGCATGTGCTCGCTTAACAGGAGATCCAGGGAATGAGGTTGTTCCCATGGGCACATCTGTGGTTCCACTCCTTCACAGAATCAATTAGGTTGTAAAAGACCTCTGAGATCCTTGAGTCCAACCTATGACTGAACACCACAATATCAACTAGACCACGGCCCTCAGCGCCACAGCAGTCTTTCCTTAAACACCTCCAGAGATGGTGACTCCACCACCTCCCTGGGCAGCCCATTCCAATGTCTAATCACCCTTTCTGCAAAGAAATTCTTCCTAATTTTAAGTTTAAACCTCCCCAGGCTTAAGACTATATCCTCCTGTCCTGTCACTAGTTGTCTTCCTCTGGTGTTTGGCATAATTAACTCCAGAAAATAGCATGTAGGGTGGAAACATATCCATCAGGACCTGTTAAATGCTTGTAGATGAAATGACCATCTTAATTTTTTTAATAGACAAAATACAGTTTGTAATCTGTGGATTTAAACATGGGACTTATTTTTGTGGTTTGTTGTTTTTGTTTTGTTTTGGGTTATTTTTAATTGGTTTTTTTTCAGTATCATTACTTCCTCTTAGACCTCTCGGTTCATGAAAAGCAGCTAGGCTCTGCAGGATGTATCATAGAAAAATTATAATAACTACTTTAGAAATCAAAAATTGCTCTCAAAGCATTGACTTTGTGATCATATTTCCATAATTTCTGTTTCACTCTGTGCAAAAGCTGTTATAATTTTTTGACTCAGACCGCTCATATATTTTCAGTTAACATAATATGGTGATATGTTGAACTAAAAAAACACTGGATCTACTGATAAATGTGATTTCTATTGAACTTTTAATGCTAATACTTGGAGCAGGTCAGAAGTGTTGCCAGATTATCGTAATGAACAATAGCTGTGGAGTCATAATAACATATATGTGTAAGTAGTTTATCATCTGCGCTGACTATTAATATTAATTCATCTGATAACTGGACGGGAAGCAAACCCAGTGCATTGAGTATAAGAAATTGGAAACATGGTTCAAAGCCTCTACAGTCAAATTGTCCAGGAAGAGACACGATACACCCAATTTATTAACACTGAGTTTGTTACATTCTTTAATTATTTAATAGGAAAACTTTGACGGTTTAATTACAGTGTATAGTTAGACTTTAGTGAACCTGTGTATTAGGGATTCTAGCCAGTAAGAAATAATAATTTCTTGTCTTGTTTTTACCTGTAGAAATTTTTACATCTGAACAAAAAACAGTCTTTTAAAAACAAAGGCTATTGCCTTAGAGGTCCATATCCTTACCTGTGATGGACTCTATAGTAGCTTGTTACCATTATCCTGTTATAATATTGAGTGACTAATCAAATGAAAAATTTGATTGCTACCTGTAAGTCCCCATATAACATTCTATAATATAGAATTCTGTATAACAACATTTGACTTTAATCTTTAAAACAGAGTACAAGTCAGCTTAATTTTTAATTTAGGAATTTAAAAGGAAAAGAAGCTTTTTCTTTGAGAACTGTTCAGTGATAAATTATGATAACTGGTAACATCATTACTGTGTGTATATCCTTTTAGGTAGGTTCTTCACATGCAGTGGGGATAGGAAACCAGTTCCATTTTGCCTGTGAGCCTGTTTGCCAGACTTGTTCTTTTAACATCTGTCTTGGACAGGTTCTTTGATATCAGAAATTGCCACTTGTGACCATTCTCCCAGGATTAAGCAGGGGAGCTCTGGCAAGCACCCAGGAGTATCACTCACCATGTGATTCCTGGCCTTTAACATTGTGATGATGGCACTAACCCAGTGAAGCACTGCAGACAGCTATGTCTTCCTCTGCTGTATTCCATGAACATGAGCAGAAGCATTGGGAATCTGGGTTGAGAGGCTGAAGCAAATTTTCACCCCACCGCATCCCTCTCCCCCAGTTCTCGGTAAAAGGGCATGCTTACATGAAGGCAGAGACAGTTAAGAAATATTGTAGTATAGTCAGAATTATGCCTTGAAATTTATGCTTGTGGAAAACATAGGTAAAAGTGTCAATAGTAAGATTACTTGTAAAAAATAGATATCAGATTAAGATGACTACAAGCTGAGAACTTCATCAGGATGGAGTACTTTTCGAAACACACCAAACTGTAGGACAAGATGTGTAAACATGGATTTCAGAGTGTAAAAGCAGCTAGTCTTAAAGACCAGAAGACAACTCAGGATAAACTTGGATATTTTACTATCCAAGTGTTGTTTTTAAAATAAACCTTGAACTGGGATGAAGTAAATTCTCGTAAGTGCTCCCCTTTTGTCAGAAGGCAACTAGTGGTAAGTTTTAATATCAGTCCTGTTACTATTTCCTTTTTCAGAGTTTGACACAGGACAAAGAGCTCTCTCTGAGTAGGGCATGTACAGCCCTGCAGTTGCAAGGTGGGGGTGGGAGATCAGCCTGACAGCTTTGGAAGCATGATACGCTTAACATCTAGAATAACTTACCTTTGTAATGCAGTGGGAATGCTCTCTGTGTTGGATCAGGCAATGAAGTCCTGGTGCAGGGCAAAATTCAGGAGAGATGTTTATTCACTGCATTTTTCCTGGTCTAAAAGCCAATATAGAAGATGCAATCAATAAAAGGGCTGATTAATTATGCCTGACAGGAGCGCCATAAGGAAGGCCTGAGTACAGCACAGTTGTACACAGGACTGATTGCCAGCATTACATCTGGGGACGAATGAGGAAATGGGGACTAATGAGACCTCTGCTAATGCCTCCTCCTGCCACCTCCATTGCACTGCCCAGCCCTGGTGGAAATGGAATGCTAATTAGACAACTCAGGAGCTGATTGTGATCAAGGATTTTGGAACATTTTATCAGACATTTACTGCAACGTTTCTCAGCATCATGGAAGATCAAGAGATATGAGAGCATGATGGACAGAGAGTAATAAAATCAAGGTGTTCAAGGTGTTATATCCACATAGACAAATTGTACAGTAAACATAAAATTAAAGCATCCAGATTTCCTAGATAATGGGGTTAACTATGGATTTTTTTTTTGTTTTCAGAAAGGTTTATGTTTTCAAACAGGGTAATTACTGAAGTTCTGTTGAAATCAGTATAATTATGCTGATTTACACAAGCAAAAATCAGACCTAAATAGAAAAACAGGAAAAGAAAAGCACTTCCTCCCTTCTCCTCCAACATTTAATCTTCTTTGAAATGTGAAAGGGTCCTCATGCAAAATGAAAACAGATTTAGAAATAGGAAGAATATCTGAAAAGATAGACTACTCCATGGATTTGTAATGATTTCTCCTGACTATTGCATCGTCCTAGATAAAACTGAAGAAAATTTCTACCTCCACAGAAAAGACTCAATAGTTCTCTAGACTTTAATTTTTAACAGAGAGCAAGAATTCTGAAGCAAGTAAAACAAAGAGCTCTGCAAAATATGTTTCTGACAGCATGATGTTCTGTTTGGTGAACTGCACCATTTATCTTTATTTCTTTGCAGGTGATGCTCTCTGTGAATACTTCTGGTTTGGGCCATAAGAGTAAAAGCAGATGCAGGAACTCTGTATGATATAAATAATGATTCTGCTTGACAAAATACTTTTGACATTTTAAGAGGGGTACTGTTGAGCAATTTGCTCTGGTTTGTTGCTCTCCCATGAAAGAGCTAATTTAATCCGGTTAAAAGCCAACTTTCTCATTGGCTCTGAAAAAAATTAGTACTTTGTATGCAGTCCATATCCACAGCTTCCCTGGGAGCTGGCATTATTAACCAAACACTCGTCCACTCCTTTTCAGGCATAGAAAAGTGTTAGCAGAATATTTACTATCACCTGTATCTCCTCCTGTAGAAGCACACTCTAAATCCACTTGCAGAGTTAATAAACCACTGATATAAAAATCTGCATGTCAAATACTAAAAATAATACTGGTGATTACATTTTTGTTTGCTGTTGAGTTTATCTGCTATATTTTTCAAGTCGCTACAGGGAAAAAACAAACAAACAAACAAACAAAACCCATGCCAGCAGATCCATGGAAGGTATCCTGCTATAGGCTAGGATAGATTAATTTTCTTCTTAGTAAACAGTAAGTACAGTGCTGTATTTTGGATTTAGGTTGGGAATAATGTTGATAATACACTGATGTTTTGGTTGTTGCTGTGAAGTGCTTACACTAAGTCAAAGACTTTCTGGTGTCTCATTGTCTATCAGTGAGGGAGAGTACCCAAAGCTCAAAGGGGGAACAACCAAGACAGCTGACCTGAGGTGGCCAAAGGAATATTTCATACTGTAGAACATCAGGCTTGGTATATAAACCATGGATTGGGAGGAAGGAGATTATTCTCTGCTTGGACAGTGAGCATTGGTCAGCAGGTGGTGAGGAATTGTATTGTGCAACACTTGTTTTTCTTGTGTTTTATCTCACTCATTCTCCTTTTAATTATTATTATTAATAACAATAATTATCATCATAATCTTATATTACTTTGTTCCAATTATTAAGCTATCCTTATTGTAACCCATGAGTTTTATTTATTTTTTGGAGATTCTCCTCCCCATTCCACCAGGGATGGGGGGAGTGAGCAAACAGCTACATGCAAAGTATAGTTGTCAGCTGGGCTCAAATCATGACAGAAGGAAAACAAGGAAGTTTAGATATCAACTATTTTAGCTAAGCTGATAAAGGGAAACTTGCCAGCTTCATTACCCTTCTCTGGACACCCTCCAGCACCTCAATGTTTTTTTGTAGTGAGGGCCCTGGAACTGGACAAAATACTCAAGGTGTGGCCTCACCAGTAAATGGGGACAATCGTTGCCCTGGTCCTGCTGGCCACACTGTTGCTGATGCAGGCCAGGATGCCACTGGCCTTCTCGGCCACCTGGGCACATGCTGACTTATTAGGTTCAGCTGCTGTTGACCAGCATCCCCAGGTCCTTTTTCTCCAGGCAGCTTTCTGGAAAGTCTTCCCTAAGGCTGTAGCACTGCATGGAGTCATTGTGCTCCAAGTGCAGGACCTGGAACTTTGGCCTGTTGGACTTGGTACGACTGATTGGTCTCAGCTCATTGATCCAGCCTATCCAGATCCCTCTGCTGAGCTTTGTGATCCTCCAGCAGCACAAGATTTCCACTCAATCTGTAAGCTGACAGAGGGTGATCTCAATCCCCACACCCAGGTCATCAATAAAGATATTAAATAAAATTGATGCTGAGACTGAGCCTTGGGAACACCACTTGTAACTGGCAGCCAGCTGGGTGTAATTCCCTTCACTACCAGGACTGGCCACTCAGCCAGTTTCTTACCCAGGACAGAGTGCACCTGTCCAAGCAGAATTTAGCACAGCACAGTTCAGGTCTTCAAGAGAGATTTTATCTGACAGAAATGATAATTATTTATATAATCATATACATGTTGTATTATAACAATCATTCCCCCAATTATTGTGTTTTATAGTCTATCTTCATCTCTTCTTAGAATATGCCTTTTCATTCAAATCATTAATTTATTATTTTAGTTTGGTTTTATTTGATTCTTCAGAAAATAACATTTCCATCCTCTGTTGATATATCTGTAAGACTTAGTCTACTTTACATCTTTCATCCTTATACTCTGATTATCAGGTTTCATTGCTGCTTTGCCAATAAACTATTTGTGCTCTCTGAGCATCCAGTCTCACTATCTACTAAGGTCATAGGGCTTATATAATAAAAAGACTGTTAGCTGAGGTGATTATTTTGAGAGATTTTTTTGCCTCACTGGCTGTTGTTAAGGTAGCCTAAAGCCTATCCATTAAAATACAATTTTTACCTCTTTATTAGTGCAGCTTAGTGCCATATCTTTAATAATTTGTGGGTGAGAAAGCAAAGTGGAGTGTGATATTTTCATGTATCCCAACCATTTCATGTTTGCTTCTGAAAAAAAAATAAAAAAGGATATTCTTGTGGGTGTTAGGAAAAATGGCTGTACAAACAAATGAGAAAGAATTTATTTGGATTTTGTTCTCTTGTTTTTTTGCAAATCTCATTTCCCTAGACTGTATTGCATCTCTGGCTGGTATTGGATATTTTATCGTTACTTATTATGCTAATTTACAAAAAGGGAAATTGTTTCATGTCTAAAGCCATCTTTTTGTAATAAGTATATATATTTGACTAGAGTTCTGTTTTATTTTCTTCAACCAGAAAAATTCTCTTAAAATCAAATTTGACTGCAAGTTTATTGGGATTTTATTTTCCTTTAACTATTTTCAACCAATGTGTTATTTAAACTATGACATATGCTAAAAATACTTAAGTTTCCAATTTATTTACAAAATGTCTGTGGGTTACAAGCGTCTCCCAACACATCTGCTGTTTGGGAAACAGCACACAGAGGATAGATTTGGCCTAATCTGAAGTCAGCTCTTGACTGTTGGATGAGTGTCTCAGAAGAGTAAGCTGTGTAGGGTGCCTGAGATGCAGATGCATGTCACTTAGTATCTGACAGTGCCATCAAATTAAGTAAGTTTAAGTTTTCATTAGCTATTATGATTTCAGTTAAAGGATGCTTGATTTTAATCAAGTGATTGATCATGTATTGTGAGGAAATACTTGCCTTTTTTTTTTCTTTTTTTAATAGAAAAAAAACCCCCAGAATGTTAAAAAAGACTGTATTTGGCAATGTGACTGGACAGAGTGAAATATGCTATAAATCACAAGTTTCAGTGAACTACATGGGAGACTATGACATTCCAAGTAAAAATGCACAAGGAAAATGATAGGTAAGGCAGGATGTCTGTAAGTGAGCTCATTTGCCTCTTCTCTTGAGGATTTTCAGTACTGTCTTTGGTTCAGCTGAATGGGGTTTTATTATTTTAATTAGCTTAATGTCTTTGGCAGAGAACTACTTTTGGAACAATACAGGAATAAGATGGGGATAAAATATAAAAAATAGCACCTCAGCATCAACAAATTAGCCCATCTGTAGAAATAATTGCTGATGTTAGGTATGCTTAACAGAAAGCTTGCAGCAGCACTGCTGTGTTCATTATCAGCCTAGATATATATTCAATGCATCTCTAGCATGATAAATAATTCCTTTTGAAAAAGAAAAGGCTGGATTTTTTTTTAGAAAATCAGTTATAAGCAATGGAAGTATCAAGCAGGATAATTGCAAGAAAGATTTAAAATGAGCATAAAACTACTGTGGCAAGTTGCTTTCATTTTCCTGGTAATGCCTTACTTAAAAATGGAGAATAATTTTATTCTTTGTAATGTACTTAAAGAACTTTTTCTCTGATGTATTAGACATATTATCTCTAATTATTAGTCTTATCTGGATAGAGATTCTCTGTATGTCTTCCTGAAAAGCTCATGTAGAGCCATTTAACACTTCAAATAAATCTAGTCTTTCCTGTAGTGCAGGAGTCAAGGGTTTATCATGGGATAGAGCAAACCCTAAATCAATCTCCCCTGTGTATCAACTGGAGTAATGCCTCTTTTTTGGCATTTATGCAGACTTACAAAGAAAACCCTCTAATTTCTCCTGGAAAAATGAGCAGAGCCCGTGGCAGGGCATAGGGGCTTTGCTTAGTTTGGGACTCCTGGCTGGTACTGGGCTGATGTTGCTCTTAGCCTAAAGCTCTCTGCTTGCATGCAGATGGAAGTAAATGCCTGATGTGATCTTCCATAAAGCTTGAATTGGTCATCTTGGTGGGAAGAAGGAACAAAAGTAGAAGATATATTGCACCGTTAGGAAACAATTTTTAAACACACACTGACCTGCAGCCTATTGTTTTTCACCCTCAAGTTAATTCAATTCCAAGCATCATGACTTTTTGGTCAGTGGAAGAACATTTACTAAAAAACATGTTTTGGAAAGTTGCTCTCATTTACCTCTTTTTCATTTTCCAGCATTTAATTTGATTTGTAATCTTTGTTTAAAGAACAATACACATGAGAGTCTTTATGTATTGAAAAACTCATAAATTTGAGGTGAAAATCATTCTAAGATAAAGAATCTATACAGTGAGCTATTATTTTCAGTTGGATTCAGCCTGTGAAACCTTCACATTTACACAAAAAACATTGTTTGCAGTGTAAAGAAAAGGCATTTCATACTGGGCTATGTTATGCACCCAAGAAAAAACCCCTACAAATATTTGGAAATTTATTAAAAGGTTGTATAATTAACCTTGAAAATATTTCTGTACATACATATGTGCCATTTTTCAACCTTCACTGAAATCTCAATTATTATATTAAGTATTTTACCCTTCTAATTTTAAAGTCCTTAAACATTGTTAATTTTCATTACTAACTTATGGTGGGATATTTCCTATAAGAACCAGGGCACTGTCCTAAAGATCATCTTTCTTTTTCTATGCTGTTCATTTACATTTCTGGGGGTCTAATTTTAGTTTTACTTCTGTTTATTTCCACTTATTTAATTGAGATCACTATTTCTTCTACATGGAGAGTGTAAGATTTAAATATGATAAATAGCAGTAGAATCAGGCTAAGTTAAAACCTATATTAAAATATTTGTACAAATAAAGGTACTATTCTCCTCTTTTTCATTATCATTCTCCATAAATTGTGGAGTTCCTCAGTACTTTCTAAAACTTCACATATTAAATGTGGTTTGATTTCTCATTTTACCAATTCCTCCTTGTCTTTTTCTCTAACATGATAGATTCAACATGGGCTAATCTGTAAGAGGTTAATTATACTCATGAAAATGCAGCAGCATTGCCTCCTTATACTAGAATTTATGTGCAAGAATTAAAAGAAACATTTGGAGGGCTATTTAAAATAGATATAAATATATCTGCCTTGATTAAAGTCAAGTAATTTAATTTAACAGAAACTGTTAAATAAACAGCATGTTGTATTAGGTGGCAGAGTTCTGATGCCAATGAGTGAGGTTGCCAGAAGCTTTCAATCACAAGTCTCTGTTTTCAGTTGCTGATTTCACTGCCAAATATAAACCATTGTGGCTCTAATATTCTGTGCTGAATATACCCCTCAGATATTTTGTTAAAATTCTTCAAAAAATAAACTCTTCCACAAGATAGCTTAAGAGTGCAAACTTCTGCTTTCCCCACCATTCTCCCAGCACCTAATTCCCTGCATTGCATCCTCCTGCCATGTAGGAGGGATGCAGGGTAGAAAGGGGAGAAAGGAAATGGCTGGACAGAACAGGAGCAAGAGGAACTGTGATAAATAAAACATAAAGGGGAAGAAAATAGATAGAAATTAAATAAATATTCCCAATGAAGATACAAGAGATTGAATATCAGCAGGAGAGGAATAGAGGCAGTTATGTTAGGGGGATGAATATGGGTTTGTGTGGGATAAGACAGAGAGGTAAAGGTATGGGTAGGAAACAGCAGACAGGAATCAGCAGAATTGACAGGAATTTGGGAGCTACAGTGGGAGAGGAACTACATAGGAGCCAGGCTAGAGGAAAGACTGACAGGGAACTTGGTGCAGAATGTTTAAAAAACACAGAATATGTTATTTATCCTTAAGAGATCAAAATTAATTACATCACTCATGTGTATCTACTTTTCCTTATTTATAAAATAGTTGAGAAATTTAAGTATTCAGGGCTTCATTCCCTGAAGGATAGGACCAGCTGGAGACTAGCAGAGTTTCTAGTGTTGTCACTGGTTTAGCATGAATATCCTTGCAGAGTACAAAAAAGGGATCATCTTCTTTTGCCTGTGCTATATGGTAATTGTTTTTGTAAAGCCTTATTATTGCACTGCCTCTGAACTGTGCCAAAAGAATCCTAAGGCTGCAACTAAAGGACACAGAAATAATGTAACACCTGAAAATTAAGGTTACTCAGGCAACCTGAATTATCACTCCAGGCATGTATTTATTTTGCTCCAGTCTCTCACTCTACGACAATCACCGTCACCAAATGCTATTTTCTATCCCTCATCTCCATTCACCCCAGATCTTTATAGAGGAGAAGGTCTCCTCTGCCCTTGCCACAATCTTTGTTGGGACTGGAAGCTCAGGTCTGCTTTGTGGTGGTGGAGATAAAAGACTTCCAACTGGTTCACAGTAACTGGTTTTCACAGGGAGCCTTTTTCTTGCGTGCATCTGAATATCTGTGTGTGGAAATACAATTATATGCCTACCTTGTTGCTTAATGAGTTTTGATAAATGTCATTGCTCAAGTACAGAACTATGCTTTGCTTCCTGCCTCAGATTATTTTTTTTTAATATTACTATATAAGGCAGTAGCAGAGAAATTTAATGACAAATAATTCTGTATCTCTATTACTGTGTTACTAAGATGCTACAAAAAAGGCTTATGTTCATCTGTATAAGTGGTGTAAACGGAACACTGCCCAGATTATGAGCATTTCACTGACTTCATCAAAGACATTAAAATTACCAAATCACTGAAAATACATTTTTTGAGCTCTGTTAGAGATGCATGTCATCCATAGTGGGAGATGGTGGTTGTTGATTATTTAACTGCACCTGCTGGTCCATTTCTGTTGGTAAGAAGAGAAGGAAGAGCCATGTAGTGGAAAGCATAATGTGTGTGATGCTATGCCTGACTTGCTTTTGCAGGGGAAATCTTTGTGAAGATCATTCTGAAATCATCCTTCATGTGTTAGGTTACTTGTAGCTGAATCAGTCTCAAGCCCTTTTCTAGAAGGCATCAACACACAGGCACAGGAATATGTCCTTGAGTGCTCCATTGCACTTTGGTGGAAAAGTTATTTTGCAAAAATCTCTTCTCCCAGTAAGTTAAACAATTGCAGTTTTAGCAGGGATTGTAATGCTGCCTGTTCCCACCTGTGGCCAGTATGTCATTGAAAATCATTTACTATATGATGATAAAACCATCATGGTGCAAAGAAATCCTTTATAGAAATCAAAGTCTTTGCTATAAGTCAAGTAAATCAATATTTTTAGCAAAATCAGCATATAGATTACAGTCATCCACATTAGTAAAATTAAGGTTATATGAGTTTATAGTAAAGTAACCCTTCTGAAAGCTTGTCATATAGTAAAATTGTTGTGGCTGTGACAGTGAAAGAATACAAAAGTGACAACACTTCTTCCTACAAGCATCTTTAAATAGTTGCATTCTGTCTTCTTGGTATCATCTTGTGACATTCCTAGTTTTAATATGCATGCAAAAATAGCGTATTTTTCCTACCTCACAAGCACAACTGTCCAAAACTCTGAAAATGAAAGTGACACTAATATTATTTTTAAAAAGGTAAATTAAAATGAAGGACATTAAAATGTGTGAATTTAATATATCTCATATGCCTGAGAATATGCTAAAATAACATAAAGTCATGTCAAATACCTTCAAACTGGAGCCAGATCAGAACTAATTCCCATTTATTATATTAGTAACTGAAATTTTTAACCTTTTATTGAAGGGCAGAATTTTTGAATAGTAGTAGCTTCCAAATTCTTTCTGTTGCAATGTTTAATTCATTTGAATTTGCTTTTTTATTATGTGAGATTCATATTGTATAAAGAATAAGTTTATGGAATGCCTGCAGAAATACCTGGAGAGAGACACAAGAGAGTTCATTGAATTCTTGAATAGCTCAGAAAGATGATATATTTATTATTTATATTTTATTTCTTAAATCTTTGGTATCAATATGATTGCAAGTGCAAGTGAGTTGCAGATGTCTTTCCCCCTTAGAGATGATCACACAGGGCAAATTGACTCACCTCAAAAAGGGTACTTTTCACCACAGTGAAATCTGTAGTGACCCTCTCCAAACTGAGGCTGCATTTGGAGTCTTCTTGCACCCACTGGACAGTGAGACAGATTTATTTTTCCATGTGAGGATGAAGCTCAGGTTACACCTGCTCAAAGACAGCAGGCTCCTGGGCATACTGATACATTTAATCTCGTTTGGCCCATTATAAAGACAAATCACAAGACGTTAACTCTGAAGGTGTAGAACTAGAGAAAGCCCTGAAGCTTATCCTGAGTTGGATATCCTGTGTTAATGCACAATGACAGATCTAAATGGTATTTTTACTGAAATAATCCACAGGCCTTTGGCCCCAAAACCTTCCCATTGCTTGTGAGGTTTAACAGATGTATTTTGCATGTTCACACAAAAAAAACCATCTCACATTTCAAGAGAAAGAAAAATCTGTTTTGCCAAGTGAGACCCGTTTAACAAAATATTAGATAAAGAATTTGCAAAGCTACTGGTGAGGTGAAGAGTGACTCATTGAAGTGATAAAGAAATGACAAAATTAACAGGAAAAACTTGTCAATGTTAAATAAAGTCCCCCCCATGTTATTTCTCTGGAAGAAGAGACTATCAGTTCTGAGAGCTTCATGAATTATAGAACTTAATAAAATTCTATAGCATATTTTGGGATGGAACTATCATGCCATCTTTCATGAAGTAATCTGTAATTCATGAAGGAATTGTGTGATTATGTCAGATGCTGTTTTCCTGTGGTTCTTAGACAGACACATAGGTAGAGTATCTGAAAACAACTCACCCACTCTAGCTCAACAACAAACTGTGCTGCCTTAGGACTCCTTTTCTGCTATCTATCAGGGCTAAGGAGGAAAATCACAATGGATTTTTAATTTAAAAGACTTAATAAATGCTGATTTTTTTTTAAAAAGGCCCAATGATGACCCTTATTCTGTGCTAAAAGTTCCTGGAGCTACCTTCTATAAGAGTGATTTCAAATGTCCAGACATTCAGGACATTAAGTAGCCTCTCTTCTGTTCCAGCATCTCATTTTTTCAGCACATGAATATGCATGCAGATAGAAGCAAAATTAACTGTGTCATAAAAACAATTAATTGAGACTACATGCCAAAAAAAGAAAGTAACTCCATAGTGGTTACAGGGAAAAATAGGTCACTTTGGCCAGCAGGTTCAGTTTTCATTTCTGACCTAATTAAAAAATACTTTGTTGGGAATAACTGTTACCCGCAGATTTGCAATCCAGTATCATATGTTATTCAATTGATTATTTATGAAGGATACTTTCATTCCAGGTCATACAACATAGGATAAATCTCAGCTTCAGAGATATGTTAATGAGAAATGCCAGAACATGTATTGATTCATTACTTTAATTTAATGACTTGGAAATGTTTAATACTCCTAAAATATTAGGAATCTTCCACCATTCCTTCATACTCAAATTTCTAATATGTTTTAAGGAAAGGAGCTTGAAACTAGGGATCAATATTTTTCTGAGCTTTAATAAGAAGCTGAGCAAATTTTCAAGATTATATATGGCCGACTAGATTATACAATGGAGAATTTTCTTTTTAATTTTATATTTACTTTACAAGAAATTACTTACACTGTATGGGTTGGGTTACAGCAAGAACATTATAGAATTAAAACTGGCAGGTATAAAGTAGTGCTATTGTACAGATACTTTTCCATTTGTTGAATGTCTTGAGGGAATGTTTTCTAACAGGATAACTGGAAAATGCTGATATTGGAAATAAAATAATTTACAGTAACTGTATTTTCACTCACACTGTATATAATTTTAGTGAGGGTGCTTAGTTATTAACATGTTAATAACATTTTTCCCATATACCTTTAGATATGCATTGTCTCCTCTTAAAATTATTCTATAATAATTTATATTATGTTGGCATAAAGCACCAATACCTAATAGAATTGTCTATTGACTTCTTACAGCAATGAACAATGACAGAATTTTATGTTTCTAATAAAGATGAAGGAACAGTTTAATGTAAGTCTGTTTTTCATCATCTTCTTAATTTCACTATTGAAGTGAATGGGAAAAAAACCTTATTTTATAAAAGTGGATTGGTGGTACAAAGTTTCAAGTGAATATTTTCTAGAAGACCAGCAAAAAATAGCAAATAAAACACCATAAATGAATGTACCTATATAATAGAATTTCTTGGACATATTTAATAGAGCAAAAATAAATTTGTAACATTTTTACAGCTTTTTCTGTTGACTGCATAAAAAGTTTATCTTCTAATGGGTGTCTTTTGATTGTTGTTCTAGTTACTCTTACAAGTTTTTTTTCTTTTCATTGTTTCTTGTGCCGAAATTCACAAGATCAGTTTTGGCCTTGCTGGAACATTTTTACAAACCTTCTTGGGTTTTTGTGTTCTGTAGGACCTGTGGAGTTTTATAGATTTTATTTTTAATCAAAAGAATGAATCAGGCTAATCTCTGCTCTAAATTTGTGAAACCTAGATGTGCAGAAGGTGAGGGAATAAGTCAAGAGCCAGGTGGAATCACCTACCCCTAGCAGCCACTTTTCCCTCAAGAGTGAGGCTGTCACAGGAATCTAGCCCCAAAATACTGTTTGATATTGCCACATTAATTTCACCAGAAATATTTTAAAAGGCACGTGCCACAATCAAGAATGATTTCACCAGTCATAGATGCGCACCTAAATCTCAAGTATCTCCAAACAGTTTGAGTCAACTCTGAACAGAAAGTAACAGGAAGAAAAGATTGAATGTCCAGATATAACTGCTGCAAAAGTCACTGCAGGCCAAGTACCATGACTGCAATTTGCACAGGAAAACTTGGTTTAAAATGGTAAAACCTTTGCAATCAATTAAGCAGTATTTATTTCTTTAGTACTGACAATCTTGTTAAAAGTTAATCAAGATGTTGCTCCTAGCTCTGGTAAATCTACTTTCCTGAAGCTTAGGTTTTAAAAGATCATTGTATTTGTAATTTTCTTATAACCAGCATTATATATCTATATATCATCTATACATCTATATATCTATCCATTTGTATGTACAATTTAAAATTAATCTGTTTATAACAAAATTTGTTCTCATAGTTACATCCATGGCTAAACCCTCTTTTATATAGTTTTAAGGTTTTTTTAATAAATCAGCTATTTTTAATTTAATTGCATACAAAACCAGAATAAAATCAAGATGTTCTCTATTTTCATAGCTTACAACAGCAAAACTCTTCAGGACTCACATTTTTTTTCTCATAATTCTAATGTATTTATTTGGTGAATTTTTTCTTTTTTTAACTGGTTCGCATTTTTTTAGTAAATAACATAAAATGTTTTTCATTTACACATTCATTTGAAACTGAAGGACAAATAGAAGGAAAAAGTACAGGAAGGTTTGGGGAGTATTATGATACATACTTTTTAAGACAAAAAACAATTTCGATAAATAAACAAACAAAAAGCTAAAACCCCCAAACAAACCATGGTGGAAGAGAATGGAAGCAATTTGCACCCATTTGGTCTCTATTTGTAGAGACCAAGAAAAGAGCTCAAAGAAAGAGTTAATCACTTCGTCCAAACTGGTTTTGGCTTAGGCTGCCCAGGGCTGTTCCGGGTTGCAGCTTGGAAACCTCAGGGGATGGAGCTGGCAGAGCCTCCCTGGGAAGCTGCAGCCCTGCCCTGCTGTGAGAAAGCCTTGGCTCCTGTCTCTGCTGTGAGTGAGGAGCACCTGGAAGAGGGGAATGCCAGTGCCTTTTTACAGAACTAAGGTGTGTTGAAGGCCACAGGTACGAGCCCTGAGTGCCATCTCAGCCTGGCTCCTCACACATCCTAGGGACAGATCCTGAAAGTGGTGCACAGTCAAAATGCAGGAGCCAGTGGAAACAATTTTGTCTGAGGAAAATGCTGACTTAAGGATTATACTACCACCTATAGTAGTGGCAAACAGCTGTTTTCAAGAGCAGGCTCTCCTGGTGTTCTCTAATAGAACTAATATAATAACATGTAAAAGAATTATGTTCCAAATGTTAAGATGACACCTGCAAGACTTAATATGCTAGATTGACTAGCTAATCAAGATGAAGTTTATGACCTGGTGACTATTTCATTAGTGATTTATAAAGCACCTTCCATTATAGCTGCAATGCACAGATCAAAATTCTATTCCAAATATAATATTTGTAGAGGGTTGATTTACCAAAATATCTAAAGGTGATCAACTTTAGGAAGCAAGAGAAAACTTACCAGGTTTGTTATCATTCAAAAGGACAAGCTCAGTTATGAAATCTTAATTCATTCTAGAAGTAAACAAACTCCCTAGGTTTTGCCCTTTTAATGTTATTTTAGCCATGCTACTTAAATTCCCATGCAATTATAAGCCACATTTTGTCAATAACAGATAGATTCAGGTCATTAAGTTTTAATTAATAGCATAGACTTATTTGCAATGGTTGAATACCATCAAAGTGACTTCTTATATCTACTGAACATGTATCAGACTCTCTAATTATTATTTTTGTGTAAAGAAATTTAGCACAGTTAGGCAATACAACTTCACCATTATGAAATCTTTACAATATTATTTTAAAAATATGAGTGGTCATTAATTAACAAGTATTTGTTTATTGATAATTTTCATAGAAGTAGTGATGATAGATAACAGTGCAATTTCAAAATAACACAGCAATGAAGACCATTTACTTCAACAGAATCTAATTAACAAAAATAAGTATGCAAGACAGGATCGAAGTAAGAATGCTTACCTGAAAGACAAGGAAAAGTTCCTGTGAATTTGCATAGAGTTATACTAAATTATACTATATTCACAGAGCTATGAATCTGTGAGAAAGATTGACTCTAAACCTACAATTTTTTTTTTATTATTTTGCAAGAGTTTTATGCACAAAACTGTATTCGGGTACTGGACTTTGCACACATTTTACAGATCAATGCAATTGGTTTTGTGCTTAATTCTCAAGAGCACTCTTGTAGCTTTTTTGAAGTTAGATACATGAATAAATATATTAAGAATTCAGCTAAAAAATTACACAAACACAGGCTAGACTTTAATGTAGTGTAGGTTTTCAATCTTTACTACTTAATATTTTTATGCATGAGATTAAAATGTTAGTTAAAAATAAATCCATTACTTCTATTGTGTTGCTCTATTCTTCGACATTGTGTTGGTAATGGCTGTAGCATAAAATGTTTGTTCTCACTTAGAACACTAGTGGAAGCTGTTTACTGCCCTGTGTAGAGAGGTAATGTCATTTTACAGCTAGCTAAAAACCCAGTAAAAGTCACCTTTCTTTTGCCACTCTTTTCCTTCTCTAGTGTGACCTTGTGTTGATAATTAAGTAGGCCGTTAAATTTATTAGAAATCTATTTATAACCTGTTTATAAGAAAACGAAACTTTATAAAATACTTGACTTAATTTGGTAGCAATTAATATATTTTAGCTTTATGTAGGATAAATCCTACATTTGATAACTGTATATTTTAATGTTTTATTCTGGAGTTTAAGGTACAGAAAGGAAAACATCTATCATGTTTTTGTTGAAGTAATTTATTAAAATTCAGACCCAAAGTGTACTTGTCCTTTTATAATTGTGTTCCCAGCATCGCAGCATACAGCCTCCATTATGATCCGAGCTCTCATTAGGGTTATGGTTGAAAAATATCGGATTCAATGAATATGAATTCAAAACTTGAAACTGTTTGAGATTTCTTGGATATTGAAATGCACTCTGCAGGAAAAAAAAAACAACAAACCACCTTTTCTGAAAATAAATTTCTTTCCATTTAACTGATGCTGTAAAATAGAATAGGAAAAATACCTGAAATAACTTTCTAAGGTTTAGGATAGTTAGGTTCCTTTCTTATATTTTAGAAACAGCAGAAGTGTAATTTTTTTATTATTGGTTGTTTATGGTTCCAATTCCTCAGGTGCCAGGCTCTGCTACCATAACTTTCAGGAATATTTGACTAAGAGAGTTAGCATAAGATAAAATTCATTGTTACCCAAGAATAAGTAAATGAATGGTAATAAAACAAAGAAAAGGACATGAAATGGATCCTGATGGCTATTGTTTTATAAATCCCTAAGGCTGGATCTAAGTATGAAATGTAGAACAGCTCGGGGCCCCTGTGGGGCTTGGCTCTGTTCAGGCACCCTCTGGTGCACCCCTGTGTCAAAAGAAATCTGCACTTTGGGCTACATGCACCGAGCCATTGCACAGCCTGTCGGCTCTGGGAGCAGAGCATTTGCAATTCAGCCAAGTGCTGAAGGTGCACAGCTTACCAGGCAGACATGGACTAAGTGACTGAGGTGAGGTCTTGTTGCACAAAACTGTAATGTGCTGAATAAATGTTCCCTAGGCGGTGTTTGGGAAGAGTTAAACAGGGCTAAGTACAGCCAAAGAGGTCATTAAGAGCAGCAGATTCTAGCCAGTAAAGGACACTAGCTGTTCATGATGGAGAGCTGCAGGTTTCACAGCCTCCCCTGGTTAGGTGTCTCACAGAAAGGCATGAGAGAAATCACCCAAGAAAAACCTGACACCTGTTTCATGGGGCTTTCATGGGACAGATGCCAACCTAGAAGAATATGTCTTACGATTCATTTCTCTCCTAAGCCTCATTCAGAACTTTTGGTAGGCACTTTCTGAATTCAGGAACTGCAGCTGAGAAAAAGTACAGATATTGCATTTTACTAAATAACTTTTGACAGAAAGTAATGAACTATAATTACAGAATAGAATAAAACATAATTAAATGAAATAGCATAGCGTACCATAGCTCAAGTTGGAAGGACATCAAAAGAACTTCTGATCCAAACCTTCACAGGAATGGTGGCCTAAATATTTGCCTAGTACTGGCAGGGGATTCATACTTACCTCATCCTATCTAAGGACACTGGCCATATGTGCTTGGGAAAAATAATTGTTATGCCCATATTGCTATCGCTGGGGATTTTTGTTGTTGAGGATTTTCATTCCCCTGTCTTTTAAAACACACAATTTGCTTTTGATGCAGTTTCTGGGAGCCAGGGGAAGTGTGCTTTTTGGCTTCATGTATGTGGGATTGTCAAAGCTGTAGGCATTTATGATGGTTTCCATGTTGAAACCAGATCTAATTATGGTTCTTGTGTAACTGAGAAACAACACTTAAGTTTTGATGACTGCTTTGAGTACAGATTCCTATATTCACTTGCACTCATATTTAGATTACAGGTGTTCAAGGACTTAATTTTTGAAAGTACTTAGACAAAAGTGAGAGCAATAGGTAAATATTTAAAACTATCTGATTACGTGACATTTGTAATTCCTGCTTGTGTCCAATCCATTTCAGTTGTCCCTTATGTCCCAGTATGTATCTGATTTCATCTGTGGATGCTTGGATAACTGTGGTCTGACTGTACATCTGCCTTGTTTTTCTTAAGTGTATTACCTCAGTTTAAGAAATTGTTCTGATGTGGGGGTCAAGAAAGTTTGTAGAGCCAGGCTGCACGCAAGGAGAGCTGCTTTCAAAACCCTACCACAGCTGGAAGTTCAGTTTCATTTT
Source organism: Parus major (assembly GCF_001522545.3). Classification (NCBI taxonomy): domain Eukaryota; kingdom Metazoa; phylum Chordata; class Aves; order Passeriformes; family Paridae; genus Parus; species Parus major. Next base: position 123,957,009 of record NC_031769.1, read on the forward strand.
GAATTGTGAAATTCTGGTTTTCTTTATAATTGTGCTAGGCATTTGCTGTCGATATTATCTTGTGATGTCTGTCCCACAAGTGCCTTATTTGTTAGCCTAGTATTCTGTAACTGGAAAATATGTGTGCTGTAATAACTCTCTCCATAAGCATGGGAGACTCAGACCTGCAGATATTACCGTGCATATGCAAAAAAACACAAAAATGCCTGCTGATCTTTCAAGTAACATGATAACATGTTCCAGATACAGAAGGCAAGATTAACACTTAGAAAGAAATTCAACAGTGCCTTAGAAATAAAAAAATTCAATATGTAATGCATAACAACATTCTCCTTTGGTAATACAGCAGTGATAATAAACTGCAATAACAAATATATAATTTTTTTCCCTCTACTAATAAACCTTTACAAGAAAGGTTGCAATCTCTTTCTGGCTCTTATTTGCTTTTGCTTTTGTAGCATGTCATGTAGTATGTATAAACTATTTAGAGAGATAGTTTGCCACAAAATTTTTCACAATGTAAAAGGTTGCTTATTCACACAGTGTCAAGCATTAAGACAGAAAATGCCTGTTTGAATGAGATTTTTTTTTCTGTATAATGTGTTCTCTGCAGTACAGGAGGAAGTAAATGGTGTTGCAAGCAGTAAAACTCATTTCTTATTATTGCTGTAGTACTGACCTTGGCATTTTGTGAAACAGCCCCACATTTAAAATGAAATGAAAAAAGAAAAAAGAAGAAAGTGAATATACTATTCAAATGAGGAAACAAGTTTTTAAGAGATACTTAGCTACTAGTAAAGAGAACTCTAATTTTCCTGTGTTTTTCTGTCCTCTAAATGGAGTCCTGAAGTATAATACCATACACAGCCCCTGGGAATTTCAAACCCATAGAACTCTCTACCTTGTTTCAGGCAGTAGAAATAAATGTTTGTGATACTACAGCAAAAATGTTAAAAATACAAACTCTTCTATTAAATACACAAACCATTTTGTGTATCAATACGTATGTATCATACATATCAATATGTATGTTGTCTTATGTATGCAAGACAACGAGTAAAATAGAAAATAATTTAATAATAAACCCCATACAGTACCCTAAATACAACATTGCACAGGAAAATATGCCCAAAACTGAAACTCACTCATCATCCAAGGAGGTACGCTGTGTTTTCCTACTACTTGTAACTCTTTGAAGGGCCTGGATGAATTCCCATGTGGTCAGTTGTGCTAATGTCATGGGTTTATCTTAAATGACTCAGAGGATTGAGGTCAAAAAGCAAAAAAAACAAGTGCAAGAATGCAGAAGGGTATAGTATCTCTCTCTCTCTATCCCCAGGAAAAGTTGCAGAGATGAAAACACCAAATGCAAACAAATGTGTAAGTCTGATGGATATCAGAAGGTTAGTGCTTTTTTATAATCACATTTTCAGGCTGAGGGAAAGAACCTTATTTCACCACTAGTCTAGCTGAGAAAATTATTAGCAGCTATATATTTCATATGTTTTATGTCAACCTTCAGCACTTAACCAGCCTATTAAAGTAGAGAAATCTTTCAAGGAAGAAACCTGCAGGAAAACAGCATATGGAGTGCAATTCTTGGAGTAGAAATTTAGCCTAAATAAAGATGAGTTTCACTGCATAGATTAAAATACTCATAATGTCTGCATATAGGATTTAGCGTATTTCCTGGAACTTAGACATCACGCTGCCAGCAGGTTTGGAGCTCTGAGGGAGCTGCACCTTTCTGGAACTGGACTGGTATGCCAGAGGGATGCTCCAGGATGTCTCTGATGGTACTGTATACCTATGTTTATCCAAACTAATCTTCTAGAAGTTGTCAACATAAAAAGCATTTGTCTAAACCATCATTTTACCTGATGCTGGTCTGTCTTTGACAAAATGTACATCTGCTGTACTTTTATGTGAATAAATGTGTAGGCTTTGCTGTCTGTTTAATGGGTACTTAGACACATAGATATAAACAAGAACCTATATGTAGACACCTAAATTAAGTGTCTTCATTCTTGAGCTGAATCCTACCCCTTTATCTATGGAGATTTATATAAATTACTGCTTGTATCAGAATGTGAAATTCAAGATTTCAATGACACAGATTAAAAAGTACTTAAGATAGTCCTGAATTAAGAAATCTCCACATCTAAAAGAGATATTCTTCAACTTAATAGAGGCCTAGTGACTTGATTTTAATTCTTTTAATTGAATGTAAAACAGATAATGTTTGTGGACTTCATTTGGATTAAAAAAATTAAACAGGAAATAATTATTCAAGTTCAACATAGTATTTCAAAAATAACTGTGAGCTCTAATCTAATGTTAAGTGACCTCTGATTTTTTTGTGAGGAAAATACATATGCCATTGTTCTTATTTACAGTGGTAGATTTTTATGAATGACCCATTTAAACAAAAGGTTCTTGCAAGTCAAAAAAAAATGGGAGAATATAATGATGCCTATAAAAAATTTTGTCATGACTTTTCTGGTGCTTAGGAAATTTACAAGAGACCCCAAACAATTGCTTGGGAAGTTTAATTTCACATGAAATGCAGAAGAATTAAGTGAATGTTTCAGAGCTGCTCATTTCAGACTCTCATTTTCCATTCCAGATATCTTGAAAACAGTCACAGTTCTGGGCCATCTCACCCAGATCAATGCTTGAACCCTCAGGTTAAAGGTTGAAATGACTGAGTCTTACTTAGGTCTCAACTATGCCACATATTTTTTCTCTAATCAGTATGAAGGATAAAGCATGATCTAGCATGAATACACCTGTACAAGAAAATAAAACAACAGAATTGCACCAAAAACTTTTACTTTTTTATTTTTTTTAATTGAAAAGCAAAATAAAATTGATAAAAAATGCAGTCAATAAGAGTAATGTGCCATTGTAGCATAATTTTGCATTAATAAAATACATTCATTTTGACTATAATTTTCCTTTTCCCTATGTTATACTTCATGAAACTACTTCAATTTTCACTGAATGAAAAGGAGAGGGGCTGACATTAGCCACAAGGCAAATGGAGTAGCAGCTTTGAGTATCACCAATCAATATTTATGCCTGTGGCTACCATAAAATGCTGGGGTAAAAACAGACAAGTTTGGGTTTCCCACTGTGCAACAGGAGAGTGCCTGTTCTGAGGTGCTTCAGCTCATCCAGTTTTCCAGTTTCCTGGCTTTGTGCTGGAAAACTAGACCTGAAAGCAGGGTTCCACTGAAATGGGACAAAGTGGTAAAAAGTGTCCTAAGTGACAAAGTGGTAAAAAATTTCTGGACTCTTCCTGTTTCCACTGCTCTGGCAAACCTCTAAATCATACCCAAAGGGCAGCATTTGCAGCAGCAGAGCTGCTTTGTTCCGCGGACTTAATCATTACTCATTAGCCTTATCCTTATTAACAATTATCATTTCTCATGCTGTGCAGGCCCAGTGAATCTTAGCTAGCATGGCTTCAGGCTGGGTACAGGACTTATGCACACACCCTGTGGTAGATTTATTAAGTACAAGAGGATGAATCTCAAGGGCAACTGACAGAAACCTGAGCAAGTCTCTTTTACAGATTCCTTTTTAATGTTATCATTTGAATGGATCATTTTGCATATTGAATCATAGATTTCCAAAAGATTATTTAACTCAAAAAATAAGAACTAGATAACAGATGGTATTTTGGTGCCCACTTATGCAATATACATCAGTCATATTTTCTCATGTCAGTTATAAAATTCATAAATTTGCAGGACATGGACATGGAAAAGCAGGGTGAGGCATTTTCATCCATGGATGTACCAGGGCTACCAACTGTTATATAACTGCTTTTGCTTTGAATACAACAGTGCCTCTTGGTGCTGTATAAAAATTACCAAGATTTTTCACTTGACAATTCATTTTGATTAGGTATTTTGATTTGAAATAACTTTTATTATTGAATTTAACAGGCTGTTTTTATTACTACCGTTCACAACCAATCCCATTCTTTCCCTCTCCTGTTCTTAATTTTATTTTTTTTTAGACCTACACCAGAGCAAAAGAAGTTAAACACTATATAAATTTTAATAAGTTTTCATTTAAAAACATAAAATAGAAAGTTCAAAAAATATTTGTAAAAAAGATAAGCAATCTCTTTCTAATAAATTCCCAGACTGGAACAGTGGCACCATGTTGGCCAACATTTATGGATTTATGCAGCAACTTTTCTTTCCAATATGTTGCAGCTGTTTAAATGGCACCAGTTTTCTGCCTAGCATTGTTAATATTGATTTTCATAGGTAACAAATATACAAAATTTTTTTGAAAATCCTCAGAATCCTTTAAAACAGACTAATTTATATGGCAGAATAAATACTGCTACTGAACTTTTGATAGTTTATTATATTTTAGTGTTGAATTTTTGTGTTATCTGGAAAAGAAAAAGCAGAAGCCTGTGTACAAAATATGACTTGGCTCTTAGATGCTGAGGATGAAAGAAAAAGTAATTCTACTTATATGATTTTTTTCTATTCTGCTAAATATATGAATTTGTGATGGAGAATGTGTTCAGCCTAATTCAAAATAAAGGTGGGTTGATACAAAGATTAATGAGAAGAGTAGAAATTTAATTGTTGGCTTTTTATTCAACACTGAATTGGTCCTGAATGCAATTGCATGGATAAAGAAAATTTGCCTTTTAGAATAAGTGATGGATTTAAATATTTTTTTTAATGACCATGATTGGCACTTTTTGGAAATTTCATTCCTGAAGTAGTTCTCTTCAATGAATAAAGAGAGACCTATTTTAAGATGGAGAATTACCACCAGGTTATTTGAAGCAATGGGAATTGTTTGTAGTTCTGTTATGAAATGAAAACAGTTCTGAAACTATCACCTTGAAAAGGTGTAGACACTAACTTATTAATAACCATTTTCAAGAACTGGTCAAAGTGGACAAGAAGCTTGCATTAGAACAGGAGAAATCCCCAAAGAAAATTTTAGCCAACTCTGGCTTTTTACTCCTAGAATCATCTCAGGACAGTAACAGAACTGTGTGAATTGCAGCCCAGTGGCCCTCAGGTGCAGCGGAGTGCAGCAGAAGAATTTATTCTGCTCCTCATCTTGACATTGCTTTTAGTATGACAGTCAGGCAAAATACATTAATCATTATTTTAATATATAAACGAGTAAAGAAAATTAGTCTTAGATATGCACAGGGGTTCTAGTTGGGATACTCAAGTAGCATGAGACTTGTGTTGATAAAAGTCAGAAGTCATAATATTCCTCGGCCTCTGTTTCTCTATTTTTTTTGCAATGAAAGACATGAATTTCATTTATTCCTTCTAGAAACTATTACAATGATGACTTGACCAGATGTCTACATCACAGTAGTACATCACAGGTGACTACAAAGAGCTAAAGGATTATATAACTACGATTTTTTTTTTTCCTTGTGAAGTCTAATACGTTGTTCTCTCATGGTCCCTGCCATTAAACTGCCATCAAATACAGTTTGTACATTAAATGCATTATGGCCTTAATCCATGCTCTTATAACTATAAAAGCACATAATAATGTGCCTTACTGGGTATATATATACCTGGGTAGCTAAATTCAAACTCTTTGTCTAATTAAAGTGAAGAGGGCCATAGTTTCCCTTAAGCTTTCTGGTTATTTATCAGCACAGAGCTTTCATGGGGTTAACTCATAGAGTAAAGTTTTTCTTAACACTGACTTGGGAGCAGCATTAGCTCCCAAGTAAGATCATTTTCTCTATTAAACCCCTAGACCTCCCTTTATGCTCGAGATTAAGCAGAATCTCCTTTCTACTGGGGCTAATAATTCCTTTTTATCTAGAGGTAAATGAGACTCATACACGATAAATTCCACAGGCAAAACAATGCAGTGCCAGCTTATTTGTATGTTTATAGCCCCATACAAATGGATAGGTCTGCTCAGTTTTTAATTACTTCTGTTATAAAACCTCATAATAGAAGCAAAAACAGTTTTTGAAGAAAAAAACAATGTTTAGCATTTCATAGCAAAAATAACCTTCATCAATCACCTGAACTTTCTCAGCTTGCCTTGAGGTTTCTTCAAAGAAAAAAGTCAGCAGGCAAAACTTGGAAATCTCAGATGTCTCCTAATTTTATTCCTAATTCAAGATTTAAGATACCTAGAAATGTTTCTGAATTCATCTGACCATTTTCTGTGCAAGCAAAGAGAAAACAGGGGGGAAAAAATGTTAAAACCATCACAATAAATCTGCAAGAATTTCTCACCTTTTATTTTTAAGTTTCTTTGCTTTGTGGGAGGACAGGGCTTTAAGTTTCCTTCCTCTCTGTGAAAGGTAAAAAACTGCATTTGATGGCAGCCAGGGAAGCCCCAAAAGGGCTTGGCATGCCACACTCTTGTGCTATGATAGCTGAAATCCCTCCTCTGATTCAGAAAAGACCTTCAGTTATCTTCACAACTTGCAGATAGCTAATGAAAGGAAGGGAGATCACAACGGTGGTGAGCAGAGACAATAATCTTACTAAAAAGTTGTGTAGAAAAAGACAGACCTTCCAACTAATATCAAAACTGTTATTAGATGTGTAGTACTGCATTAAGGAGTATCACTAATTTAACCTATAGACCATATTCCACCAAGCAACCCTTCATACAGTTCTCTATGTATATATTAGTCAGCAGAAATCAGGTGCCTCAGATTATTCACTGCACCAGGTTAGTTTAGGACTTCATATTTAAAGTAAAAGATTTATATAGATTCTTTAAAATTTAATTAGAATTTCATTCTTCAGTGATTTCAAAACTGTCAATCCAAAAAAAGAAATGTTCAATTTTATTTCTGCACATATTTGTAGGACACATGTTGGGGTTTTTTGGTATGCAAGGTGATACTATTGCTATTTAAATTGTGTATCTGTTGACATGCAGGTAATAACTAATCAGCAGCTAATATTTGTTAAGAAGGACTGTTCCTCCTTTCTTTGACCCAATGGAATTCTCTCAGTGAATGCTTTAACTTAAGGAGCTTTTAACTGAAAAAAAAATCCATTAGAGCAGTCTGTAGTTAAGTATACTTTTGGCAGCTAAGATGGTGCACTTGATGGTTAGGAGAATCTGCAACACAGATCCCTACAGATTTATCTACAAAACTGCTGAAACAATGGAAATTCTGCCATTATGTAGCAATTTGGGCTCTGCTCCAAATGAGAGAATTCCTTTCAAAGTTCGCATACTGCAATTGTATTAAGTTGATTATATTTTAAGTAATTTAGGTGCTTGCTTAAAGTTGCTTGCTCAAAGTTAGCAGTGTCACATGAAAAGTGAGAAGATTGGTGAGAGAAGAGGGGGACTAGGACTTCAAAGGTAAAATGAGCAGCACAGTGGTAAGACAGGGAAAGAAAACTGCTGTGCCAGGGAGAGGCCCACAGGGAGTTCTCCAGAATCAGCTTTAATTAATGTTCCAGTCCACAACCCTTGTACAAAAGCTGAGATCTGATAGAGATTGCTAATAGCATAATGCTATCCTTTATCATTTTAACTCAAAGGAATTCATCATGAATGAAATGAATGACATAGAAGACTGAAGTAATAGAAATGGCCCAAAGTATCATAGCATAAAAAGGCAAGGCCAGGAATGTATGTACGGTTACTTAATATAACCTTTAATCATAAAGTAGGTGATAGATTACTGAGCAAGAGAGGGAGCTTGGGGCAATCCCAGAAATAATATCAGACATGAATATTTTGCAACTATGGAAAAACGAGTATATAACCAGAATTTATCAGATGTGTTTTCAACAGAGCGAGGGTATAACTACACAGAGCAGCAAAGCCTCCTCTTAAAGACAATAGCTTTGCTTAGGAAATGTGATTTCAAATGGGAATAAGGGCAGAGAAGGGCTGAAAAACTGATGATAGGGAGACAGAACCTTTGATACACAGTGAGTGTGAAAGGCATTGTTTCATTCAGCCAAACAGGCTGTGAAGGGAGAGAAGTGCTCTGTGTAGTTAGAAGGTTATATGTAAACTCTACATATGTAAAATCTAAGGAAAGGAAAAAAAAAATCCAAAACAAAACCATATATACTGTCTGGGCAGTGCAACAAATACATTTAAAATGGCACAGAATAATTTCTGATGGGAATTTAGATACCAGCTCATTAAAGCATTGGGCTTCAGGAAATATTCACAGAAGAAATGGAAATAAAAAAATAAATCTAACTCCTCCCACAGTGCTACAGCTGACACCTGCAAGGGATGGCTCTTGTTTTCTCTTGTGGCCAGCAGGAAGTTGGATGAACTATATGGGGAAGACACTTTCATTTTGATGTGAGAACAAGTAGGTGGGAACAGGACATGATCAACAGTTGATAAAATTAATTATTATAATATGTATCACTTCTGTTAGTTTTGTGAATGTTTAATAGGGATTGTGCCGAAATTTCTGTGAAAATCAATCAGGTTAAGACTTAAGCTTCCTATTTGCTTTCCTCCTAATATCAAACATGGGATATTTTCATTAAGTTTTGCAAGCTGGAGATACTGCACTGTATGCACTGTAGCAAAAGTGAAAGATAGTCACAGGCCTATTAGCGAAATACAGCAAGATGATGCTGGCATGGCCAGACTAATATCTGGAAATGTCTGGAAATTTAAGGCAGTCTACAAAAAAAAAGTCCATTAAGGCTTCAGTGACTATTACAGAAAAATAAGTCTCTAAAGCTGTTCCTTTCTACACATTTTTAGCTGGTGAATTTACTTCTCAGTGACAGTTTATTTCCTCAGACATAAAAGTCAATGTCAAAAAATGCCATTTCAAATTTTTGAGAGTCCATTTTACTGCCTTTTAAGTTTCCTTGATTAGCACAGAAAATATGGAACTGCTATTAAACTGCTGTTCCCCTAATAAACATTAATTATAAGACAGCAGGTGATTAATCACTGATAATGAGCTATAGATGACTTTTAATGGTCAGCTAATAGTGTCATGGGCCTTTAATGCTGAAAATAATTAAAATTAATATCAGATTGTATGGTGAATACACATGCTAAAATGTGCTTACAGTTCAAAAAGCAGGCACACAAATATAGAAGGAATATCTGTCCCTATGACCATGACATTTTCTAGTTAAGTGCTCTAGACATGTGCAGGAGGGGAAATATAAATTATTGGTTTAAGGAGTGTTTGAGACAGAGCTTGGATTTGGATTATAATTTACGGCTGCTTTTTTTCCCGCTGTGGGTGAAAGTCCTAATCAGCATTTTGCAATTGTTCTCCACAAAAAAACCTTGAATTATAGCGTGGAGAAATGCTATATTTTCCATAATGGGAAAGAAATCTTTTCCATCACTTTTCCACTTCTGAAACAACCTATAGATTATTACTAAGGCACTTCCATAAAAATAGAGATGTGACTTACAGTCTCTCCCCGGTTACAAAGAAAATGTAATCCTGGCCTTTCCTTCCTAGACGGCTACAAGTGATGCTGCTCTGTAAAGTTCAGTTTTTAGGGGAGGAAGAGCAGTTCTTTAACTGAGAGTTACAGCCCTGAAAGGAGATCCAAAACCATCAACATTTTGAACCAATATTGTTCAGAATGAAACAATGTGCTTGTTTTCACTTCTGTGTTTGGCATTGTTGGGAAAGTGTTAATTTGCCATGTCAGAAAGTGTGTGAATGATCATATAAACAGACAAATGTAGGTTGGCTCTTGAGCCCATGCCCTGCCTCTCTTTTTTTTCTGTTGTTGGTAAAGTCTTTGGTTATGTTATTGCAAATTCTGGAATTGGGATGTATTAGGGTTTACCAAAATGGTGTCAAAATACTTTTTGTTTTAAGGATCCTCTTCCATTTTTGTGGTCAAGTTAAGAATTCTAATGTTACAGCCATATAGAAAATCTGATTCTTATAAAACTAAAGAGAGTTTGAGGAATAAAGTTTTATAAATTTTTTTGTTGTTTTTTGTTGGGGTTTGTTTGTTGGTTTGGTTTGGTTTGGTTTGGTTTGTTTTCTTGATATGTAAAAGCCACCAACGATTACTGGGTTTCCATGTCAAAAGCAAAAGAATCTGTTCAGCAAGGTGGGAACAGATGTGAATTCAATGTTTAAATAGTCTTGGTTTTGCAATAATTTTTGTACTTTACGGTCTCTTTTTTCATTTTTTTTCAGTACCTGTCTATATGCCATGTTGTCTTGCCATGTATTAGTTCCTGATTGGTCAAACATTTACACAGGTGAACAGCTTTACAAATGTCACCAGACAAAATTAAGCAAATTTATCTGCCTTTATTTGCAAGTTTTCTGGGAGCTCATGTGAGATTGTAAGGTCTTGTCACCTGATACAGCTACAGCAATTGTGAAACTTTGATTTCTATTCTAAATTCACACCAGGGTTATTCCATTCACATCACTGGTGAAGTTCATCTCTTTTTGCTATTTGAATTAGCAAAATATTCTTAGTAATTGTAAATGTGCAACTTGAAAAGGTCATAGAAATTAATTAAGGAAGGGGAAGGGAAAGAGGAAAAAAGAAAATCTGGGAACAGAGACACAGGGAAGAAGAAGCAGTAGTAAAGAAAAAGAAAAATATTAAGAAAACCAAGAAGTGTAAGAGAGAGGAAACAGCAGAACATAAAATCAGGAAAAAACAGATGTAGAAAGATATCATCAATAGAAACCACCTTTCACATTGTTGATTTCATTCCTCTGCTTTGTTTTTTTGTTTTTGTTTTATGGTTTTTTAAGAATTTTGGATTTTCAATGGATTTTTTATATTTCACAAGATTAAAATAAAAAATAAGAGGTAAATGAAGTATTTTTTTCACCATTCAGCTGACAGTGTTCACAGTTTCAGCTGATGTCCTGAAAGTCATGTTATAAAGCTGTAATCTTGCCTTGACAGCGGTGGAGGGTAATACTCTAGCAATAAGAAGGAATTTTTGTAAATCATAGTTATACATAAATGATATAAAATCAACCATGACCTTTCTTCAGCAAAAGTAACATTTTTAAGGCTGAATATTTGACAATAACTATTATTGCTATTAATGATTTATGGGATTGGTTTTTTAATTAGAAAAATTTCCTCACAAGGACATATGGGAAATTTGAAATTTTATGGAAAATTTATTACCATTCATATGAACTTACTGCCAGATTTTCGATAAGACATAAACCCAGCTTTCTAACTGCTTGTAGTCATTAAAGAGCAAAGACAGTTTTTGGAAGAGTTGCACTGTAAAGCACCCATTGGGCTGGCCAAATTCCAGTGCAGAAAATTACATTCTGCTTACTGACAATTGTCTCTTCTATTTCAAACATCAAAGCCTGTTTTTTACCTGCTGTCCTAGTTATTAGACTTGTGGTTAACCTGGAACATGTTGCTAAATCCATCACATGCTTATCTGCCTTGCTGAATTGTCACCCTGATCATTTATTAACTCTGTTAAAGAAGTGTCCTGGTTTTAATCAGTGTAATGGCAATTTGACTTCTGAACAAAATACAAGAAAGTATTACACATAAGATCCAGACCAGAATTTCAAAAGCTAATCATTCAGGAAAATGACACTCTAGGTTTCTTGAGTTAATTAGTCCTCTGTCTCAATGCACATTCCTTGTGTGCTGTGAAACACATTTAAACAAAATCAGAGGACACTTCCATTGAACAATTGAGTACTTGCATAGTTTTAGGCACATGCAAAACCTAACCAGCTGCAGATATACGAATTTCATTTTTTATTAATAAAGGGAAAGGAAGCTCAAATTACTTGATTGGTCTTCTGCCAACCCTGAAGCTGGAGAAGATTTAAAATAATGTTGAATCCTTTCACAAATACCTTAATTGCAAATGTGAGTGATTAGAGCATCCTTAACTCATTTTAAAGACAGTCATGTTATGTTGAAACAGAACCTAAGTCTTATCAAGTAATAAGGTGAATGTCAGTGGAAAAGATAATGTGTATGTGCAAGAAGATACTGTAATCAGCAATCCCAGAGCTCAAGGAGCTGCTACAGTGGCTCATGAAAGCACTGTGGGATCCTGCAGGAGAAATGGCAAAGTACAGCAAGATCATTGCCATTTTAATAACAGGGGTGCAATTAGGACTGGATTGCTTTTCCTTTGTTTTGCCCTGTAATTACATATAACAGCCTTGATAAGATTAAGTGCTGTGATAAATTCTGCATCTTTGCTTAGCTGAAAATAGGAACTGTATGTGTTTTTAGATAACCAGATAATTTAAAATCTCATCATCAAGCTCATGTGTCAGGACTTATTCAAAGATTGAAATCAGCCAGATTCTGTTTCATGCTCAGGCATATCATTTTTGCAATGGAAAGGGACATAATGCTTCCATAGCAACACATTAAATACATCAAGTCCATGCCTCAAGAGCTACTGACATTAGTTTAACATGAATTCTCAAGTATTAGAATGAAAAAAAGTTGCTTCATATTAGTTGTATAAATATATGTGTTTGTGTGTGTGTGTGTGTGTGTGTGTAGACATGCAAGTACATCTGGTATTTCTTACAGATTAGGCAAAACTTACTCTACATGCCAGTGAAGCTAAAGACAACCCCCTCCCTGTCTCATGTATTGTACAAGATCTATTAATAGATGGACATTTAATAGCTGTACAAGTGTATCTTAATGAACCTTAGGATGGTATAGCTTTCCTTGTAATTGCTGACAACTATGCTGCTTTACGTTTAAGATCATGCACGCTTATCAGAGATGCCATTGACTTGTACTTGTTCTGTTTATTGATTACTTAATTAGTTTCTGAGATAGCTAATCAGGGACAAATTCAAGTGTTTAAGCATCTCTTGCTGTGTCTCACTTTGAGCACAAAATGGTGGAGCATCTGTGTTACTTGGAGAAATAAATTAACCCTGCTGAACTGAACTAGTTTAAATCATGGTACAGGACACAAAGTTGGTATAACAATATGAAAGTAATTTGGGGAAGCTGGTGTGCTGTCTCATCCTCCAAAAACTTATGGGAAAGAAGGCTTTATCAGCTTCCCAAATGATAATACAAAGATAATTTTTTCCTTTTTTCTTCCACACAGTTGTTTATCAAATGTTGCCTTTAACAGTCAGGATAAGAAGGTTTTTACTCACAACAACAATCTCTGGGGATTTCTCTGTCACAGAAATAAAATCAAGCAAATGTCAACATTCCTAGTAGCAAACACTGTACATCACAGTTGAAACTGTGTCTATAATTGACTGTGGAGGGTGGTATCTACCTCAAAAGCTTAAACACTGAGCTTAAGCTCACAGTGTTTTGTTTTGACAAATGCAAAATTATTTGTCTGCAATTTGCTCTTTGAAAATGGTATTGAGTGTCTATCTTGAATAAAATTTCAGAAAATATTAAGAAGAAAAACAGTTTCAAACTAAAAAATTCATATTTTTTTTTACTTTAAAATTCATATTAAATATATAGGTTTTCTGGAAGACTGTGTTCCTTAATTAATTGTTCAGCATTGAATGCAGATTTACATTATTGAATGTTATTGAATAATGAATGATATTGAATTCTAATTGAATCTGCTTTATAAAGCAAAGGGCTTGGTGTAAAAAAGCAAGTTTTCTCAGGTTTTCATGAAGAATTTGATGTTAATACAAGAAGGAGCTTCTACTGCTACATAACTTTTTACACTGAATTCATCATTGAATCAAAGAATCATAGAATGATTTGGGTTGGAAGAGGACCTTGAAGTCCATCCAGTTCCAACCTCACTGCCACAGACGGGGACACCTCCCACTAGACCAGGTTGCTCAGAGCCCCATCCAATCTGGTCTTGAATTTGTCTTCCTGTGGCCTCTGACAGTTTTACCAGGTGTTCAATGCACTTTTTACAATTCTTTTTCAAAGATGATCAGAAAAACACAGCACATTAGCAGGGATCTGTCCAAGCTTAACACATGTTTTTTAGCCTTTTTCCCAATACAGAGTGAAGAGTCCAGTACTCAAGAGCATGTCTTTATTATCTGAGAAACTGCTCTGCTATGATACCCACAGCTGTTTAATATGAGAACAGAGCAACTGCGCTCAAGGCTCCTATTGTATCTTGTAGGCAAGAGAGACAATAAGATTTGCTTGGCAATCAATCTCACATTTAAACTCAAAGGACACTAAACCAAGACAGAAATTTAATAGAAATCAGTGGAGAGGAAAAGTGGGTGAAAATAGAAGATAAAAAAAAAAAAATAATCTAAAAATCTTTATAAAAATAATTTGGCACAAGTCAGAATTTGAAATAAGGAATATTTTACCTGTTGCCTTAAAATACATAGATCAGATTTATTCTCAAAAAATATACCAGCCTATGTTTAACTTACACAGAGATCTGCTTTCTTTTTTATTTTTTAATGCATCATGCAAACTCATCTATATGTTATTCAGTAATAGTGAATTTCTACTAAAATATTGATTCTTATGTTAATCACTATCCCAAAAAATAAAAAAACTCAGAGGAAAGTGTGCCTGAATCTAGTGCTTGAAAGACTCTCTGCCTTCTAATTAACACTCACCAGTAATTTGCCTAACATTCTGAAATCAGATGGAATATAATACCAATAGACTTTGTGATTTTGAAACTCTTTAAGTTATGACATTTTTTTGATTAGTCAGACGATTTTTGCTACTGAAACCAGTAAGGATCCAGATTTAATTCTGACTTTGTATGAAAAAAAATCAACATTTTTTACCACATTCCTATTAAAATACATAACCAGGAAAGATAACTCTTATATATGAATAATTTTATAATTTAACAAACCTAGGGGTTATTTTATTATCCTTTTTTTTTTTTTATTATAATTTTTTCTCCCACGTACACAGTGCATAGGAAGCATCATTTAATGTCAACACCAAGCGATTTCACAACACAGTAAGAGACTGCATCGTGAGGCTGTCCAAAAGCCATTGGATCTAAAGGATGAATTTAATAAGTCTATTTGTAGTAAACTCATGTTCCAGCTCTGAATAAAGCAAACCTAGAGACAAGGGGAGTTTCAAAAAATTCAAGCTAGTAACATGGACACAGATGAACATTTCATCATTTTATTGTTATGGCTCAACATCTGTTTTCCACCAAGACATTTAGGTAAAACATTGATTTCTAAAAATGACCTGCTACACACTTCATTTCTTAATGTAATATCACACACTAAAGAGATGTTATGAAAAGTTGAAAAATAGTTATTTTTTTAAATGCCAGTCTAAGATGCTCAGTGTTATCAAAAGAAACATGTCAGTAGTTCCCTTCAGAACTCATTGAAGTTCTTCAAAACTACAAGCTAAAAATGGAAAAGAAAATGGCTTTTTTAATAAAGACACGGTAGTTAATTACAGCCAGTCTCAAATTATCTTCAACTGATAATGAACTTTTTCTTTTTTTCCCAGCCTTAAAAAAGCTACATTCCCCGTGCATGGATAGATACCTCAGAAGGGAATGACTTTCTGTTCTCCCTAGTGGCACTCAGGAATCACGCAGAGGTGACAATATCAGAGTGCTTCAGAAAATGTCAGGAGCAGCCAAGAGCAGTTGCTGGAGTCTCCAGCAGCACAAGCAGTAGCAGGGTACCATTGTCTCCCTCCACTTGCCAAGAGCATTTCAAAGATCTATATCCTTGGAAATGTCAGGATG
The DNA here is from genome assembly GCF_001522545.3 of Parus major. NCBI lineage: Eukaryota > Metazoa > Chordata > Aves > Passeriformes > Paridae > Parus > Parus major. The sequence goes on from NC_031769.1 coordinate 123,972,666, forward strand.
TGTGGATTGCCGGCATGGCAAGCCCATGGTTTAGGAAACATATTCTAGCATAGTTTAATTTAAAATCTGCCCCAGGTTTCCTGTGCCTGGTAGAGGATGCATACACAGATTAGATTGTTCTGCAAGATGTTCTTCATGTATGGCTGGTTTTAATTGCAAAACTGGCTTTATTGGTGAGCAGCTTTTGTCAGTATGGTAATTATCAGCTCCACAGCTTCTGGAAAATCATACTATCTTTTACTTAAGGTGAAAACAATCTACTAACAACAGATGTCTTGAATATTTTTTAGACTTAATAAATTAAAATTCTTCAGTTTATGCCTGAACTACTACATAATACCCTTCTAACTCCTCAAATTGTTGAATTTTAAAAATTTAAATACATTTCTTTGCCCAATGGAATATTTAGAAAGCTAAAAGACAAACATTTATTTGAGATTTGGTAATGTTTAGCAAAGAATTAGTACTGAAGAAGAGCAGAATGAAAAAGAAAAATAATGTGTTTTTTTTTTAAAATCCCAAACCTTTTTTCCCTTTGCTTTTCTACAGTGATGCAAATAATTAGAAATACACTTTGGTTCTCATCAAAAATTTACCTCATGCTAAATTTACCTTTCCTTAATAGAATTTTAAATCCTGTTTTTTTTTACTGGAGTGTGTTAGCTGTTTATTCTTTTATGGACATGCATAAAAAATGCATTTTCTTAGTTAAGAAATTATTCTCAGAAAAAAACCAAACAAATAAAAAAAACCACCAAACAACACAACAAAAAATCCAGAGTTTATGGAGAACTGTACCCTGCTGTACTTTTAGTTACTGCAGGAGATATGTCTGGATGACATAGTTTTCAAAACTGAATTCCTTGAAAATATTAAACTGTCTGACTTGCCATGTCTGAAAACATAAATGTTTCCAGAGTCATGAGCATAAATGTTGGTTTCTGTAGGTGTGGAATGAGAAAAATGAAAACTGTTCATAGATTCTGAAAGGTTTTACCGATCAGAATTTAATGCAGTGCCATACTTGCCAGGTGAGAGGCAGGACACTGGAGTCAACACGAAAGGAGAGATCTCAATCCCTCCTTCAGTCTGCTTGACAAGAAATGCAGGGTCAGCAGAATTAGCACTTGTCTAAGGTGGTCCTGAGGCTGTTCCAGTCCAGCTCGAGGGCTGCTCAGCAGCTGCTGCTCAGAGGGTTCCACAGTGGTGTGCTTAAACAGCATTAACTTTAGCCCAGTTACCATTGAGCTGTGCTAAAAATATGATGCTGCAGAGAAAAACTGATTGTTGGCTATTAAAGCCCTGTCTTCCTTTATGCTGAGAAAGCTCAGCTGAATACCCACGGAGATGCTTCTGAGATCTATTAAGAAGAAACAGCATGGAGCTTGCAGATGCATCAAAGATACTGTATCAGATCAGTGCTACATAACAAATTACCACAGTCTTAAATGGTGAGGAAAAAACTGTGTGAATAAAGGAGGCTGATATAATTAATGTTTCCACTTTAATAGTTATCATTTGGAGAATTTTAGTTTCACAGTAGGTTAGTAGCTTAAAGAAATACTTCTGTTGGGTATTGTATTTTAGTGTTGACTCATGGACAGTTGTTTGATAAATCAAGTTCCAGCTTTGATAATGATATTCAAAAATATAAATATGCCACATCTGATCTTTTTCACTTGTCAAAGAACTATTTTTCTATGTGTTATACTCACTGACTTTTGAAAAGTTTGTTGGTTTCTGTGGAGTTCAACAAGAATCCACGCTTCTTGAGAATATGTTGGGATTTGGAGAGTTTTGGGTTTGGTTTAGGTTTTTTTTTGGTTTGGCTTGGTTTGAATTTATTGGTTTGGGTTGGATGGTTTGGGTTTTTTGGGGGATTGTTTTGTTTTGTGCAAGCAGGAACATAGGAACAATCAGTTTAAAGATCAAAAATGTTCTTTTCCAAGTCTCAGCTTGGAAAATGCACACCGGTCATGCTGCAGGCACTTCTATCTGGGATTCTTTCAAAGAAATCTTTCCATTCATACTACCTGTATGACAGGGGGCATGCTCCAGTCATGCCAGACTCTTCAGAGTCTGACAAGAGCAATGGGAAAAAGTTGAGAAATGTGGGATTCCATACGAACACAAGAAAGAAACTTTTTTACTGTCAGGGTGTTTAGACACTGTCACTGTTTGTCCAGGTAATGGAGTTTCCTTGGAAATATTCAAAAGCCATCTGGACCTGGACTTATCTAGCTCACCCTGTATGAACAGGAGGGGTGTACTAGATGATATCAAGACGTCCCTTCCCACCACAAAAATTCTGTGGTTGGAACTCTAGCTCCATGTTGTGATAAACCAGCCATGAGCTGTGCAGCCTCTTGGTACTGAAATAGTTCACTGAGCACTTGCTTGGAATTGCTGTGCCACAGCCATCATGCAGCAGCTATTTCATCGTCTTCCTTCCATTCTATTCACATCTGAAAATGTGCTCTCTCATGAAGCCACATCATTCTGTGGATTTTACAAACAGCTGAGATACACAGCAGTATTTGTGCTGAAATACAAACATGAGTGCAAGGTGATGGCAAGCAATATTAATCTGATTTTACAGCTTTTGCAAGGTACCTACAGTGTATGTGCCAGGTAAGAGGCCAGTTGAGCCATGAGGCAGGATGAGCTGGGAGCTGAGAGCAGACACGGCATGGGCAGGGCAGTGCCCTCCCTCATGGTACACCTGGGCAGAGTGCTGAGACAGGATCCACAGGCTGTCCCAGACAATGTGGAGTGATAAGTCCAAGGTGAGCCCAAGGAAGCCCTCAGGAAGGGAGAAAAGACAACTTACAATGTAATATCTATCTTACAGTGCAAGTTCTATCCAGGAAACCCACAAACCAGGACATCAGGAGGCAGGTCCTGATGGAACACCTAGAACTTAGCTCAAGGCAGCTCCACATTTGCAGGTGTGAACTTGAACAAAATCCCTGTGCTCATGGGCAGAGGGGGTAGATGCTAGATGCTACTTTTATTTACCAATTGTGTTGTAGAAAGGATATTAAACAGTTTTCATTAAACCAATTATTTTTGTAATTGTTTTTGATGCCAATAGTCAGAAGTATTAAAAATTAACGCATATTTATACTTCTCATTAGTTTTCTTTCCTCCTTTAAAAGTATGAAGTGACTTTTACTTTTTCTCTTGATAACTGGAAGTTATTCTTGCATGTAGAGACTTTTAAAGATAATTCCATTTATTTATTTGTTAGTTCTTTCTATTGTTGTTGTTGTTGTTACTATTATTATTATTTTGAAGCACAAAAGAAAGGAGGTGGGAATGAACTGCTTGTCTGTTTAAAGAGTCCTCTTTGGACTTCTCAGAATCCCATAAAAAACCAAACAAAAAAACAAAAAAACAAAACAAAAAAAAACAAAAAAAACCCTTATAAATCAGATGTAGTATATGAAAATAAGCAAAAATCAGACAATGATGCCTACCATAATTTTCTATGCAGCCAGCAAGGGTGTACTAGGAGTGGGAGTCTAAATCCTGTTCAGCAGATAAAGATCTTTCACTGATTTTGATGTCCCACACAGTGCACAGGGCTAATTCACACATTGAGGGAAGGCATTTCTATTTTTTATTCTACTTTGCGTGAAATAGGGATAACCTAACCCACAAAAGACTGACTCCCTGATCATCAAAATGTTGCATTATACATTATAACAAAAAAGGCATCAGCTTTCATTACTTACAGATGACATAATTTTTAAATTAATTAGCATTCAACCCCCATTTGCTGGCTGTATCTTATTTATACCTGTTACTCTAATTAGTGTGAATGTGCAGTTCTTCCCTTCATCTGAGTCTGGGGTCTGTTTTGAGTAGATGGTCAATGAGCCCCAATCTCCTACTGCTGGAATTACCTTCCCCCAGTTTCTGCTCAGTCCTGCTGACCTCGCTCCTGCTGGCTCACGTCCAGACAGACAGTTCATCTTGGGATTGTCTTCACTTTCCTTGAATAAAAAAGATTACCCAAGCATACAGCATTAATGATGCAATTGCTTACTCATAACTGTCTAGCTAGAGCTACTAATGAAGAGCTAAAAACAATTGCAAAATTTCAGATATTGAGGGGTTCAGATCTTGAGCATCTTAATATCAACTTTAGTAGACAATAGGTCATGGCCTGGTACTGCACAATGTAAACAAATAGAGAAGAGTGTGTTGTGAAAAGAGACATGTAGATATACAGGGTCCAATTAATCCTAAAATGTGAGCTAAAACTAGTGGGTTTAAGCCTCTTCAGTCTGATTTTTATTAGAAATAAATAAATTTTGTTCACTGAACCAGCTTTTCAAGGGCTCTTACTCTAGTTGTCATGCAGTTTAAATACACAATGAACGTTCATTACAGCAACATTAATCTGGCAGATATTACACTTCAAATAATGGCTGCCTGCCTTAGTTCCTGGTTTCTCCTTTTTTAAGCATTAATTACACATGTTGACAACAATCAATTTAGAGTAAGATAATTACAGGTATGGAAAAAGGTTACTCTTTGAAAATAAGTACTTGAAAGATAATGTCTTCATAGTATTAGGATTTTATTTACTTCAAGAGCTTTAATAATTTGTTGGACACTCCTGAGTTTAACTACATATGCAAACAGAAGTGTCCATTATAATTTTTTGTGTATAAGCTTATCATAATAACTAACAGATTTGTTTGTGGATTTTTTCATAGCAAACAAGACATGTAGATATTTTTGGTGGTCTGGAACAAAGCTGTAGATACAAATATTTGGATATATGTAAAGGTATAGATATTTATTCCACTCCAATATATTAAATGAGCTACTCAGTAGTATGCCTCTTTGCAGACACATCTGACACTTTTTGTCAGGCTGTCTCAATTACAATAACTTTGATAAGAATTTCTAGTGCCAATACTATTGCTCATGTATTTCATCACATAAATGCTCATCATTCCCTTAGCTGTGGATCCTGTGTATTTTCCAGAATCCAGAAGCATGTCCTCATCCACAAATTTTGCATGGCTTATTTTTTTAAAACACTTCTTGTTTTAATTTCCTTTACTTAAACCAGTCAAATCAAGTCTGTCTTTGTCATCCAAGACAGATTCATATCAATTTTGTTAAAAATGAGAAGTTATTTTGATGCAGCATTTCAATATTTTTATGGACAGGAGGCCTCTCCAAATATCTTCTGCTTTTGTAAATTAGAAATCTTCTTGAGCTATTCCTTACAGATGTAATGGAGAACTGATTAGTATTTTGAAGTGATAATAAAGTTTTAGAGGCTGGAAAACAACTTTCCTGTCACTACGTCATCTCCTTCACAGTGGACTTTTCCAGTGTCTTCAGTTTTTCTTCTCAGATCATGTTTTATAATCTTCTGATAATTTCACATACCTATGGTTACTATTAACCTCTTAGATACTTCTTGTTTCTCGTTGGTCTTAGGTTTGTCCAACACCCAACTCCTGGATGAAGCTTCACCAACATCCAGGAGAATATTCCCTGTTCCTTATAAAACATTTATTTAAACCTGTCAGAGTGCCATTGATTTATCTTGAAACAATAGCATGTTGCTATTTTTGGGCCAATATGCAGTTTGTAGGCCAGTAAAACTTCTAGGTAATTTTTTTTGCTTCACTGCTGCATGCCTACATTTCTCCAAATATTGAATCATCTGCTCCTTGGAGCAGAATTTTTTGTTCTTTTTCAGCTCAGCCACTTGTACCACGTGCTAGGTCTCTGGAAAGGAGAGCACAAACAGTTTTAGAGCAAGCATAGTGTTCTTTAAATAGAGGAAAACAGGTAACTGTTAATGGTTAATTTTAATTAATAAAAAAAACAGAAAGAAGAAAAAATAGTCTGTGAGACAAAGTTTGCCTCAGAGTATCAAAACAGCCTCAAACCATAATTATAATTTTTTCCCAAAGTAAATGATTATTTTTAAACATTTGTGATTATACTTATGATACTACATATTTTTTTCTTGTATACGTTGAGTTCAGGCTAAATTCCAGGGAAAACCATAGAGAAAACTTCTTGAACTTTTGAACTGTAATGTAATCAAACTAAAAAATGGTGAGATTAGGAGACCTCTTTCAGCACTTAAGTGAATACATTATACATCACCAGTAGAAATTTTATATTACGTAGAACTTCCAAAGCCTTTTTTTCCCTAGAATATTTTATATTAACTAGAAAGAGAGGAACATAATGTTTCTATAAATGCTTTTTTGTTTGCATCTCCACTCTATCAGTGGTGTATTTGTAGTATCTGGAAAAGGTTGTTTGAATAGTTTCTCATATGATAACTTGTACTGAGATATCTGAAGCTGACAAAGAACTGAGGAACAAAGCTCAAATGTATAGCAACCTCCTCCTGCAAGCTGCTTAAAGCAGATAAATATATGGCAGCTCATTATTAAGACCTTATCCGATTTAAAATTATAAAAGTTTCATATAGTCATGAAACTATGAAAGTAAGAAAGAAATTCATCAATTTCATCATGAAATTATGAAAGAATTTTTTAAAAGAGAATGACTTTTTATCTACTCACGTAATCTTCCAATGCAGTGCATTAATAAAACATGTAGCACTTTCAGGAAAGGCTGATAATTAGTTGTTGGCACTTAGCTGCTAATGACAGCTGTAAAGGATATATTCTTAATTTATATTTTATGTACTAATGGTACTAATGGTTAAAGTTAGAAGAATAATTAGCATAGTAGGACATGATGATTCATGCTGTTATTGATATCATTGCAGTCAACTTTATGCTTCCATGCCAAAATTGTCATATTTTTTATTGTTTTGGCTAATGGTATGCAACCCTTACATCAGATTTCTGTCTAGACAGTAACAAATTTTATGAAATATTTACTAAGAGTCTCTATGACACAGGATTTTTCTTGAAGCTTAGTTTTTCCTGCTTAATTTCCCTTTAGAGACTGACGGCTACTGAAAATGCAGTGTGATTTTCTGATTTGGAGACATTGAATTATTTTCTCCTGGAGGCTCTATTTTTCTGAATGTTATTTTCAATATGCAGAGTATATTAAGGAATGGAAGAATTTTAGCACATTGTGTTTATTAGTCATAAAGAGGGGGCAGGGTAGTGGGGGTTGTAAAGTACATTTCACATAAACAGAAATCTAGCTACAACAAAACCAATTATACCAGACATCTTGACTAGAAAGAATGATTTTTTTTTTTCTAGTGTATTTATTCCATCAGACCTGAGGAATTTAGAGTTAGATTATTTTTCATGTGAGTAATACCTGTGCAGGGAACACTAAAACCAGTCAAATTCTAAACAGGTTTCACTTTCATTAAAAAACTGCTTGCTCATGTAGTTAAATATTATAATTGTGATGCATCACAGTCATCTCTCTGGAAATGGGAGACACACACCATACTTTTGGGATGATCTAGTTCAAGTGTGATGCAGAGGGGTTATGTTTACAAGCACATGGAGAAAAAGGGAGAGAAAGGCACATCCTAACATCTAAAGCAAATGATTGGCATCTCAAAAAAAGGAATGTCAAGACTGGACATTTTTGCAAAGAACCTTCATTCTTTAATTATTTAGCTATCTATTTATGTGATGATATTTGAACACATAAATGCTATTGTGTAGGCATCTAGTTTACATTGGCTGTTGGAACCATGCTTGTACTGAGCTCATATCCTTGAATTTCAGGAGAATGAAACCAGATACAACACAGAGAAGGAGACCCAATAACAGGAGCTTACAGTATGCTCACATCCCATCCAGAAAAAAATAAGCAATCAGAAATTAATATGGCTTATGAACCACATCTGCCCTGATTGCTAGATGTAGCTGTTGATTAAGGAACTGGAAAATGGAGCAATAATTCACTATGGTTAGGAAATAAATTGTGCTATGTGGAATACTAGAAAGAAAACATCTTTCAAACTCATATTGTATGAGATATTGCTAGCACAGTGTTTGTAAGCATTTGCTACAATTAAAAATGCCAGCTGAATCAATACCCACCAGTGTGCTCAGTAGTTATGAGAACCCATGTAGAGTGAGATGCTTCTTGAGAAGGTCTGTTTGAATTAGTTCATGAACAAGTTCATGGACATGGAAACACATACATTAGAGGGAACAAACATCTTTGCTATCTATTGTTCATCATTCGTAATTCTTCACTTTTAAAAAGTTTTAATCATCCAGTGAAGGCACAAATATTGCCATATGCCTAAGGAAACAAATAACACAATGTAATGGCCAACAAAAAGGTGAATTGAGTGACATTCAAATACCTCATGGAATGAAATACTTTCTTTTATTTACTGAATAATTTCTATGATGACATAACATATTTTTAATGGTTTATGGACAAAAAGAAAAGGTATTACTGCAGTTTTGGGATGTTCTTTTCTTTTGGTATTTGGGGATTTTGTGCTTGTTTTTAACATTTAAATTTAATGTTTAAATACTTAAATTGACCTTTCTAGGTCAAAAAGATTTCCTCACATTAAAAACATACAATCACTGTTAATACTAAAGACATAACAAAGATAATCAAAGCTCAAAGAGGGACAAAGCCAGTTGCAGAGCTGCAGTGAAACATTGTGTCTAGTTACAGAAACAGAAGTCCTCATCGTGAAACATGAACGCTGAACCACAGGAGAGGACCTGAAGTCACAAATCATAGTACTGAGATATTTGTAGACATACAACAGCCTAAAACAAAGAGAGAATGCAAAAAATTTGAAGTCTAGCTTATAGCCAAGTGGAGACATTTTAAAAATAATTGAACTCATTCCTTTTTTCTTTTTTAATTTCAAGCAGACCTCTATCAAATTAGCTGCAAAAAGCCTGGAGACCTACTGAGCTGATCTCTGGTTTAATTGCTACAGTCTTCTTCCTAGTATTTAAAAAAATAACTAGCAATGGGCTGACCTTCCCAATCCCACCATACAATAATAGGATAGAGGAGAATCTTGTTTTATGCATGTCTTGTTTTATGAAATAAAAAACAAGCTATAATCTTTCTGCTAGGAATCAGTAACAAAGAAGGCTATGTTGAGAATAGCTAGAGGATCCCCTATAAATTTAATCAATAAATGTGTTTCAACCTCTACTTGGAAACCTGGAAAAACTAAATATCTCTACTGGGCAGTCATGAAAGCTGATGTTTTCTCCTCTTGTGAGCTCTCAGTCTGGAACAAAAAGCCTTATTGATGGAAGAGGAAAAGAAAATGGATTTTGGAAATAATAGCCAAGGATACTAACAAATAAAAAAAATTTACTAAGAGCCTTGCAGTTTCTTGGGCAGTAGGTTTTACCTTTGTATTCCATTTATCAGAAAGGGCAAAATAATAAAAGACCTTTCATGTGAATTGACTGGAAAAAAATAGGTTTTGATTTAGAATTTCTGTTAATTCAGGCTCAGTTCAAATGAAATTGACCCACACCCCTTCTTTAAAAGAAAAAAAAAAATAGTGTTAAATTTTGCCTTCTAAGGCAGGTTGCTTAAAATTATTGAATCACACACTTCCAAAAGCAGATGAGTTTTCTTCATCCTTTACAGATGCTGTGTCATCTCAGCTATACCACTGTGGCATAGGTGCTTTTAGATGCATAGGTGTAGGATCTGTTTCAGAGACACAAGATTACAGACACCTCTTCAGGCTGAAAAAATTCAGGTTCTTCAGCCTGTTATATCATCTCAAACCATCCTTGCAACTCTCCACCGGGCTTGTTCCAGTTTGATTGCTCTAGTTTGTACTGGAGAACTGCAGCTTGGGCACAGTACTCCCACTGCAGCCTCACAAGCACAGAATAATAAAGAAGAATAATAATATATTATTATTAAAATAATGATAATCAGCTCAATTTACCTTCCACAAATATCAGTGTAAAGGGGGACTTTATCTGTGCTGGTATAAATTTATTACTGTCTTTTGACACTTGGCCTCTGGTGTGCAACTTAAGTCATTGGTATTAGTAGAAGTATTCCACGTGTAACAAAAGTACTCATTATCAAAATATTAAATAATTGGGTTTTTTTAAACTAGTAGTTTTTGCCTTTAGAAAGTTTTAGGCTCTCACATCCTCTGTGACCTGTTCAAGACTTAGTCAAGTTCTCTCCACAACATCACTGAAGATCTAAGCAGGTCCTACTCTGCCCCACATTCTCAAATAAATGTGTTTTATGTCTTCTTACTTGAAATCTGTAATCTTGATTTTTTTTTTTCCAGAAAAGCAAGAAATTATTATATATTGAGTTACCATTTATTCATTTTACCCCTGGCGGCAGTACCCAAACAGAACAAACACAATTTTGACCATCCTTCCAGGAAAGAGTGCTTTAAGATAAAATTGTCCATACAACTTTTAAAGTGAAGAAGCTTTCTGAAGATTATCTATGTAGCTATTATATCTGGATACATATAATTTATGTAATTTCCTTTTGTCTATATGATGCCAGTCTGGGATAAGAGTAAGAGGGTTTTCATAACTTTTCAGTACATTGCATGAAAAAGAAATATGACAGAAGAACACACGTGATAAATTAAATTTGACATGTTTTTTCTCTATATAAAATGGATTCTGAACAGCTGGTAATTACAAATATTTTAGCAGTCATTTTTGATGCGGAATATTGCTTCTATGCTCAACATTAATGAGATGTGAGTTGTACTTCATCAAACTGACAGTTCTCAGGTTTTTTGATGAGGATGTGATACATTACTCAGAACAGTGCACAATGGATACCCTTACCTGTGAAGAGGAAATTCTTAGTTTCACCAACTGCTAGTAACCTCCTTTGGCCATACATTAGAGAGCTGTGCAAACAAATTTATGGGTACAAATAAATGGAATGGAATGGAATGGAATGGAATGGAATGGAATGGAATGGAATGGAATGGAATGG